>NW_022111369.1:14632455-14633738 GCF_000313985.2 Echinops telfairi
CGGGCCTCGGGGAGGCGGCGGCGAGCCCGGGGCTGGCCTTCAGCGAGGATGTGCTGAGCGTGTTCGGGGCGAATCGGAGCCTGTCGGCAGCGCAGCTCGGGCGCCTGCTGGAGCTGCTGGGAGCCGCCCCCGGGGAAGGCGCCCCGTGGCCGGAGCTGGGACAGCTGCACTACAATCAGGTGAGGCGCGCGGGGTCCACCTTATAGGGGGCGCCCAGAGGCACGCTGTTGAGTTGGAAACCACTTGAGGAAGAATTGAAGTGTTTCAAGTAGGATGGGCTAACTGGGGACACTAGATTGTCTTTAGACCCTTAGGCCTTGTGAAGATCAAAGAGCTTAAAGTTCACCGCAGAAAATGGCACTTTTCTGCCCCATGAGCAGAGAACTAGACTCTCATGGTTAGACGATTTCATAGAACTGCTTACAAAGTGTTTCGGGGCGTTGCAGGGCAGGGCTATCTTTTAGGTGGGAAAGACATACAAGGATCTTTCCAGAAAGACAGTGGCTTGTAAGGCCCATTCGCTACATTTCGGACGAGGAAGAAATCATAGGCCCTCAACTCTTGCCTGCCGGGTGGCTCCTGCCCTTTAAAACCTAGAGAGAGTTCTGCCTTTGAGTACAGGGCAACAGTAGGCGTTTAGAACCAAAGGGCCCTTGTGGTGCAATGGGGAAATGGAGGAGGCCTTGGAGCCCTGGTGGTTGAGCTGCGGTCAGCAAGGCTGAGAGTTCCAAACCCCCAGCAGCTCCTCGGAGAAAGACTGGGCTTTCTACTCCAGTAAACGGTTACAGTCTTGTCACAGCGGGGTCACTGAGTCAGCATGGACTGGATGGCTGGGAGTGAGTTTGAGAGCAAAGTTATTCACTGAGAGTAACCCTGTGAGACAGAGTAGAAGGATCGGAGGACCCTTTAGGATAGAGCAGTACTGCTCTCCTGGCCTCTGAGGAGGCTGTTAATCCTTATGGAGAAGAGGTCCCATTCCCCCCTGCTTGCCTGCTCAGCAAGAGGCTGGTGGGTTCAAATTGCTAACCTTACTGGTAGCAGCAGAATTTCTAACCCACTAAGCCACCTCCTGTATAAGCCAGTCAATACTGGGTGACTTAACTAACATGATTCGGCCTCGTTTCTACTCCTCTGTCAGGTGAGGTTAAGTGTTTGGTTCTAATGATCTAGTCACAATACTATATGCACTTCTCAAAGCCCTGGTAGTGTTGGGGGTTACACGTTGGATCACTAACCACAAATCCTAATTGGGAACTACCACCCACCCTGTGGGAAGAAGATGA
>NW_022111369.1:14633898-14681616 GCF_000313985.2 Echinops telfairi
GTATCGCCTGGAATTTCAGGGTACTCTAGCTCCTAGAATGCTAGGTAGTACTGTGCAGCTCTTCTTGAAGTAAAACGGAAAAACAGTTAAGGATATAATTCCCATAATGGAAATTTTATATGTCTGTAAAAATATATGTATGGCTCTCAAAGACCTTTTAAATTGCTGTGCAGGACACCACTGGCTCTTCCTTCGCCAGATTCGCCAACCCCTGGTCTAGGTGCAATTGAATAAACAGTATGGATATTGATAGACATAAACATCGAGTGTCAAAAGTACACCATGTATTTTTAGTTATTTTCTGGATGAACATTGTAGCAGTGGGCATTTCTTAAAAATGCGAAGCAGACAAAGCATGCTTTTAGCACTCCCATGCCCCCTCCCTCTTGGGTGGCCGGCCTTCCTTTCTTTCAGCAGAGTCCCTCCAGTGTCTAGGTGTCTCTCTTCTTCCCCAGTCCCAGTGTCCGCTGTTCACAACTCCTGGCAAAGAGCAGAAGACAATATACAGTATCCCATTTTGTCCCGCACTTCGAGGAGATGTTTGTGTGTGACACAGTTTCGTGGTCTAAGATGTCTGAGAAATTCTGCATATCATATTCCTCACTAGGAAATTCAAGATTTCTGAATGTGGTTGATATCCCATTACAACTCTGGTCAGGTAAATCCCTTGCTAAGACTATTAATAGTTAACTTTGCTGTTTCTTTTGTTAAAAATGTCTAGCCTTCAAATACACTCTACCTAAGAAGAAGGGGAACTGTCTGATGCCATGAAATATTTCTCTTTGATCCAAAAAGGCTTCATGGCTTCTTTGTGTATGTTCTTTAGTCACCTGTAGTCATACATAGGTTGGGGGGAAAAAGTGTCCACCTATTATATAAATAATTTAGAAAATAAACCAAAATAAACAATTTTTTGGCTGGTTGCTGTCTCCTTTTCTTCCAAGGAGGGGAAATGGCTGAGCTGCCTCTTGTATTTCTGGGTAGGAATAGTGCCAGCATATAGTTGGAAGGAAGTTTGGGGATTGGCCTTGAAGTTACAAATCTGTAACCCACACATGACTGAACTTTTCTCCTTCGCTTGCATTCTCTGGAGATGGAAAAGACCCCCAAGCCATAGGCACTGGCAAGTAGACCTAATTTCTCTAGGAAAATTGGTTACAGTCATTCAGCAATTTGGTTCTCAGTTTATGCACAGATTAGAACACCTTAATAGATAAGTTATATCTATTATTATGATGACACTGTGTTTCTTCTTCATATTTAATTGCCCACATACTGGCTCTCTGGGCATCACAGAGAGACAAGATAAAGCTCATAACTACCTTGGAAACAAAGGGAAGCCAAAGACAATTTATCACTCAATCGGGCCTAACAAACATCTATTTAATGTTCTAAAAAGCCCCAATGAAAACCACAACCATCAGTTCAGTGATGACAAATGGAATACCAACCCAGACTAATCCATTAATTTTCTGGCAATTGCTGAATTTAGTGAGCGCATTGATATTTACTCCAGCACCGAAACCCTCTCATTTGGAGTGTATTTTAGGATTGTGAATGCTCCCATGCTCTACCTAAAGCAACTCTAGTTTCCTCACCTGCATCAAAGTGAAAGAAACAATGTCTGGGTCTCTGGGAGAAGCTTGCTTTTTCTGACTCAGAAAAAGACTAAGAAAAAGAGAAATAGTTTCTATGGACAAGGATTTGTTGAATTTTCTAAAGGTCAGTCTAAAATGGCATTATTCTTTTGGATGAAGGCTATGGTATTTGCTAGGTTAGGGTGACTCTATCCTGCAGGCCTGTTAGACAGTGTGGAAAGTTTTGTCTATGTTAAGAAAGTATTCCTAACTACTATTGAAATAATTTCTTCCTTTGGAAGACCAAGGTGACCTGAGCTCAAACTGGAGACAGTAGAACAATGCAGTGTATTGGTTTGCTCCACATGGTTACTGAAGGTGCAATGGGCTGATGGGGGAGCACACACAGCCTAGGAAGGGTACCCTCTTAACCACATGTGTTCTGTGACCTCCATACCTGACTGTAATCTGAGCTATCCTGGGTTGCCTGAAACCAGTTTTTAATCTCTGTCCCTTCATATTGTTATTATTGTATGTCAAGTGGATTCCAACCGCACGTGACTGAGTGGAACTGCCCCATAAGGTTTTCTTGGCTGTAATCTTTATGGGAGCACATTGCTAGGTCTTTTCCATCCAAGCACTGCTAGTCGATTTGAAAAGCTAACTTATTCTCCATTTGGCCTGACCTCTCCTGCCTTTGTCACTTCAGGCAGGCATCTTGAACGACATCTGCTAGAATCCTCTCTGTTTCTTTCTTTCTCTCTGTTTCTGCTTCTCAGATGGCTCTCTCATAGCCAGAGCCATGGCAAAACGGTTAGGTCCCTGAGCTAGAATTTTCTGCACCTTGTTAGATGGTCCCACCCAATTATTGGTGGGCGCTATAGAGAGCCATACATAATTAATTTCACTTCACTCACGCACACCCCTTAGAACAAGCACCTATTGAAGCTCAACGGAGTACTATTTGCCCAAGCAAGCACAACGTTCTGAAAGATGAGGAAAAATGGGTAAATGGAAAAGCAAAGTACATGGAGGAAGTTAGATAAGAGATGTTACATTGTGGCAACTGCACTCAGTTATTTGAAACAAACTGTCTGAACTGTTGATTGAAAACTAATTTGCTTTGTAAACTGTGACCCAATTCACGAATTAAAAAAAAGTTGGTGAGCACCTGATCTCTTCCCCGGGCCATTGAGGCCCTTCAATTTATATTTGCTATTTCTAAAGCAGCATCTCAAATATGTTTCCTTTGTTGAAGAGAGCTGTCATGAGCTCGCTCCAATCTGATGGAGCTAAACCTTGAAGGTCTTGGAAACCCCACGCTAATCTAGAGCTCCAGATCTAGCACGCATGGAACGGAGCCCTTCATCCTTCTCTGAATTCGTTTTCTATTCATGCTCCACATAATTTTAATTCATTATCTTTCTTGAACTTCTGCTATCTCCAATCTGGACTATAGTTCTCTACCTTGAGTCACCCAATCAGAATCCTTCATTTCAAGAGCCAAGTTAAACTCCTCTGTCAGACATTTCTGGGGCATTACACGGGTACTGAATCACTGCTTTTTCTCCTTTAAAATTTTTAAAAATATTTGTTCTATGCAAACGTCTCGTGAGTTCATACATTCAATAGACATTGTGAGCACGGTAAGTAGGGTGGTCATTTAAAATAGAATTATATGGCTCATCTTATTAAAACAATTCATTGCCTTCAAGGTAACCTGCAAACTGTCATATGATGTAAAAGCCCTTTTCATGATCCGATCTTTATATATTTCTCAGCCTTATCATTCACTATCACTTTTATCTAAATTATTCTCCACATATAATAGTTTATACCTCAGCTTTCAGTTTGGATATCACTTATCCTGAGAATCTTTTTAGATCTGATCAAGAGTTTATTATGTGCCATTTCAATGGGATACTAAGTTAATTTGTGCTTATACAATCATCACATTGTTATATATAGAAATTGTACTACAGTTTATACATAATTTAAAATGTGACAATCTCCTGTTTACATGGTTGTATTAAATTTTAAACAATTTTAGCTGCAGGGAGCAGCTGGACTTACTTAGTTTGGGGCTAGTGTAATCCCTGGTAACCAGGAACCAGTTGGCATCAAATTGATTCCAAATCATGGTGACCTCATGTAGGTCAGAGAGGAACTCTGCTTCAACTGTTTTTCTGTTTGTTTGTTTGTTGTAACTATTGGCATTTTGGAAATCCATTACCAGGCCTTTCTTCTGAGCTTCCCCTCAGTGTCCTTGAACCCCTGACCTTTCATTTAGCAGTAGAGAGTGTTAATTTTTGCATCCTACAGGGAGTGTAGTGTTTGGAGTATAATATACATTCATTAGGAGTGTTTTGAATTCATGAGTGTAGATTATTTAAGATGGATCACATACTTTGGGCCCTCATTTGACCTTATAATTTATTGAAGGAGAGATAATATTTATACCCATATCATTATAAAGGCAAGATAGAATATGTATTAGAGAAACAAACTAGTCATACTCATCCACGTACAATAACTAACTTTCTGTCAGGAAGCAACTTTATGTTAAGAAGGTACTTTATTTAGCCTGTCTGACTCAAGTTCCTAGCTCCCGTGCTAGCTGGGGCCTTCCTCGGACTCCAGTAACCACAGGCTGAGGATGCCCAAAGGTGAAGCGGAAAACAGAGATCACAGCCCAGTGATCCAAGGTTGGGGGTGGGGGAGGGGGGGCATGGCAGGGTGCTGACAGCTCTCAGGGCAGGTGACCCACGTGGGGCTGCCCCTGGAGGCAGACAGAGTCCCAAGGAAATCCCAGGGAGGAAAAAGGTGAAGTGGCAGAAAGGCATGTCTTTGTTTGATCTTGATTTTACATAAAAGGCTGCACCCCCAAGGAGATTTCATTAAGCTATGGCTTGATTGACAGGGTGAACTCCTCCCCTAGCCTGAAGTGTGTTGTTGACATAATACCTAACCACCACAGAATTTTATCAAGCTAGTTAAAGAATTATAAACAAAAGTGGGGTGGGATCCTAGTTGTGTTTTTGGAAAATTAATCTGACCCCAGTGCTCAGGATGTATTAGGGGTTGAAACTAAGGGGTCCGCTATGTTTCTTTGCATATGGAATAGAGTGAGTCCGAAACGTGCATGCACGCCTGTGCTTCCAGCACTTCAGGAAGAGCAGCTGTGGATGAAAGGTGAAGGCACGGCTCCAGAGAAAAATCTCATTGCTTCCAGTCTTTTGACCGTAGTGGCCATTTGCCTATTGCTAGATATTGTTCTTTGTTAATTTCTTGGCCTATAATGGCAGAGGGGTGAATCAGTGGGTAAAACCTTGGCAAATCAATGAACGTCCAGGCTTGTGGAGTGTAGCAATAAAAGATGTCAGCGTGTATGTGTGTGTGTGTGGTCATGGAATAAATATATTCATTGTTTGCTATTAAGTTTGCAGTTTTCTTGTTGTTGGGTTAATGGTGGGGCTAGATTAGGGAGGTTCTGGGAAGCACTGATTGGGGATGGAGTAGATAAAGAACATCTGCTCCTATTGTGTGTGTGTGTGTGTGTGTGTCCAGAAATGATGCAGTAAATCTACCAGGAATGCCTTCCAACCTGTTTGTTCAAGTCAAGCTATGAGGGTGGGACAGAGGGTGAGGTTGAGTTGGGATGACCTGTTGTGTACCCTGTGAGACAATGCACCTATTTTAGCCTGTTCTGTTTCCTCGTGTAGGTTGATTGAGGTTGCTCCATCCTTCATTTCCAAGAGGGGAGAGACATTCATAATTCATTTGACTGTGATGTTAAGAGCTTAAATTGCCTAAAATCCACGTATGACGGAGATTCATGTCTTTACATACCTAACTCTCCAATCTATGTCTTTCTTCACTATCCTGGGAGTCACATAGACCTTTTTGTAGATAATAGAGATCATTATAATAAGGATTTGTTGATCTCTGACTATGTGACATAAGCGCTCTTAATAACATTATATGTGTCGCTACATTTTGTTCTCCCGAGACTTTTATGTTAAAGGTATTGTTAGTATCTTCATTTTATCCATAAGGAAAATGTTGTACAGAGAAGTTATGAAAGTTGGACTACGTCATGCACTAAATGATTGAACCCGAGTAATCTGAGCCATTATGCTGCAGTGCTTATGTTGAAAAATATTTTGGAAAATATGATACAATCCAAATGAATACAATTACTTTGTTTACCCTGGGCTCCCATTACCTCCAGGAGCCCTTCCTGGTAGCATAGTCGTTTATCTGTTTGGCTGATAACTGTAAGCTCAGCCACTCTGGGGGAGAAAGATGAGGTTTTCTGCTCCTGGAAACCCAAAGGGGTAGTCAGTCCTATCGGGCCACTGAGTCAGACTGAGTTTGTGGTATTGTAGTGGCGGTGCTGGTGTGATAGTGGTTGTGTTGTGTAGTGGTATTGTGTTGTTATGCCAGAAAAATGCAAGCAAGAAATCAAATGACGTATTGCATTGGTCAAATCTGCTGCAAAAGACCTCTAGCAAGTGTTAAAAAGCAAAGATGTCACTTTGAGGACTTTGGTGCACCGGACTCATTTCATCACCTCATCTCCATTAAAACACCGGACAAGAAACAAGGAAGACAAAAGAAGAATTTGACTTTTTTAAAAATTTTATTTGTTTGAATTTGACTTTTGTATTGGGGTAGAATATTGAACATTCCAGTGACATCCAGAAAAAAAATGAGCACATGTGTTTTAGAAGCACTACAGCCAGAGTAACCCCATTGCCACGACAATGGCAGGACCTTGTCTCAAGTTCCTTGGCCGTGTTATCAGTACTGCTAAGGACATTATGCTCGGCATACCACCCTATGGCTCTAATGTTGGCCGCAAACAAAAGTACAATTGTGAGGATGGAGCAGGACTGGCCAGTGCTTCACTGTGTTGTACAGAGAGTGGCTATGAGTTGTAGCTGATTCAAATGGCACCTAACAATAATTACTACATCAGATTTGAACTATGGACAGAAGTTACTAATCACCAGCTCTTTATCTCCCTCTGTTGCTTAGTCAAGTCTCTGGAATGGGGCTAAGGTTATAGGAACTACATTGAGATCCATGTCCCCGTCCCTGTTGTTGTTGGATGATGCCATCGATTCAGTTCTGACCCATGGTGACTTGTGCTCAGTCCTGCCCTATTCTCACAGTCGTTCCTGTGGTTGAGCGCCTTGGTGCAGCCAGTGTCGATCTATGGTATTGAAGGCCTTCCTCTTGTTTGCTGCCCCTTTCCTTTCCAAATATGACATCCTTCTCCAGGTACTGATCTCTCCTGACAATATGCCCAAAGTATGTAAGATGAACTCTCTCCATCCCAGCCTCTTATGAGCGCACTCTGCCTGTCTTTCTTCTGAGATAGACAGATGTGTTTGTCCTTTTAGCAGTGCACCAGACTTTCAATATTTGTCGTTCACCAGCCCCACAATTCAAAGGCAGCAATTCTTCTTTGGTCTTCCTTAGTCAGTGTCCCAGTTCCACGTGCAGATGACAGCACTGCAAACATGGCCCCTTAGTCCTCACAGTGGGAGGAAATCCGTGCAGCATATTTGCCTAATGCTAGGCATCTTTTGATCTCTTGAAGGCAGTTTCCATGAGCATTGGTTGTGAACTCAAGTAAGTCTAAATTCTTTACAACTTCAGGTTGTCCCCATCTTTAGAGAGTTTATAATCTAATGAAAAAATAAGACAGAAACTTATGAAAAGTAGCCATGCAAGGTGAAAGTGCAGTAGTTAAATCATCACAGAGCTAATGTTACATGAAATAGCAAAAGGCTGCTTATGATTAAATGCCAAATCAATATTATAGATAAGATATTCTACTAGTTGGAAAAGGGGAGAGATCATTTTTGCACTGGAAGTACCCCATGAGGGAGTTACAACTCAGTCCATTCTTTTTGTTTTGGGAGAGTATCGTGTTTGGATTTTAAAATATTTACTTACTGAACCGTTGTACATACCAAATGCCTATGTTCTTTTAATCACACCATAGAGTTTCCTGTGTGTGATATGAAACCTCTTTTGCAGTGTGCTGCTTCCTTTTCCTTTATATATGCTTTTTTTTAAAAAGTGGAATTCAATAGACAAGGGAAATCTTCCATGACCTGCTTGATGTCCACATGTGTGTGTGTGTGTGTAACTGTTTCAGAGAAAATATTTTGAGCAAAAAGTTTTTCTAATTTCGAGCTTCAGAAGTGTAATCAGCCTACGTGTCAATATCAGTCATGAGTGAAACACCTCTGTCTACTGTTAAACTTTCAGTTTTGGTCTCACTGTTACCCTGGAAGTTCATTGCCAATGAAGCCGCATGCTCTTCTGAGAGACCATGCCCATGAGGCAAGTACATTCCTGGCTGCAGGACACTGGAGAGACGTGGTGGTTTGTTCTACGTGTTGAGATAGGAGTTGAAGGAATGAGGAAATGTAGAGGAGCAGAGGATGCTTCCTGAATGACTAACTCTGCCTGTAGGTGGTTACGAGTTTGGGTGCTAACTGTAAAGCCGACAGTTCAAACTCTCCAGCTGTTCCCCAGGAGAAAGATGAGGCTTTCTGCTTCAGAGGTTGATGGTGGCAGACACTCACAGGAGCAGTTCTCTGCTGTCCACAAGGTTGCTTTGAGTCAGCATTGACTCAATGGCCGTGATTTAGACCTGTAGGTAGGACATGGCTGTGGGGTGTGAGTTTAAGCTCTCTCACACAGTAACCCCAAGACAAGAGGAAATGTTCCTTAATTGGACCCCTTATTTTTTCCTTTCTGGGGTTGTACCAAGAAGGGGAACTGGCTGTGTGCTCCCCAACTCTCGTGTTTTTCATGGTTCACACTCGATTCTGATTTCCCTACTAAACTCACCTTGAGAGATGTTTTGGGGCAGGAACTTAGCTTCTGTATCATAAAAACCTATATTACTTTTCACGCATAACTGTGTTATTAGGTGCTGTCCCGTTGGTTGTGAATCACACTATTTCAGTCTGTTGTATAATCCTGTGGACAGAAGAGCGAACCACTGCCCAATTCTGTCATCCTAACAATGGTTGCTAACTGTGACTATAGTTTATAGGTCTGTTCTTTAAATTTAGTGTCGTTTTGAATTCTCTGTATTATCAATCTCTTTGAATGGTGATGGGGTTAAGAGAGGGGAAGAAGGGGATATAATTGGGGTTGGAAAAGGAGGCCTGAGTTGGAAAAGGATTGACATGCCTCAGGGGAAAGAGAAGCTACTTCAAATAAAGGCAGCTTAATAATGTAGTTGGTAATAATTGCTTTCAAGTTCCTTGTGCATTGATTGGCATTTCCTATGGGAGCAGTGAACATAATTGCAAACAGTGTTAGGATTATTTGTAATGTAATTTATTGGAAAAACAGAAAGAATGTTACTAAACCCCAGATAACATAAGGAGCTATGTAGTTTTCCCATTTGCAGCTCCAGATAACAGTAGATTCCTGTTTGTAATAGAAACAATTTATTTGAAACTATTCCCAATTCCCTGTTTCAGTAGCCAAATGGGTTCATTGAGTGTTGAGACTTATTTTATAAAGAAATGAAACTGTCATTAAATTACCTTTCTGGTGGCTGAGTTAGGTAACAAAGGAAACCTTCAGAATAGAGCCCTGTTTTGCTTGGTTTCTGTCTTCTCCCAAAGATCTTCTGTTGTTTTTCTTGGCCTGAAGTTTAGAGGAACAAAAACACAAATCCGTGAATCTAGATCAAAGATGTTAAGCTGAAAAGTCGTAGCATGCCTTCCACGTCCAGATATTTAACGCTTTCCCTTCTTGATCACTAACTGAATCCTTAGAAGAAAAATTAAATACGTTGAGCACAAGCAAGACCTTGAATGTTTAATTTTGTGAAACTAGTTCAGAGGTAATTCCGAGTCATTAATTTGTTTAGTGAGCTTTTAGGTATCTAATAATATTAGAGAATATGATATAATGGTTCCTAATTTGACCTCTGGGCTGAATTCTCATTCTGTCCCCTACTAGCTAGGGGATCAAAGGGAAGTGATTTATGCCCGTTAACCTTTACTGCTTACATTGGTGAATCACACATGGAAATGACATTGAAACTGATGTTCAGTGGTCTGCTCTGTGAGCTGTCGAGGGCTGTGAGGTCAGGAGCAGAGCAGGCCGATCCTGCACTGAGCAGTAGAGCCACTCCATGTACAGAGTGAGCCTCTGAGCTATGACCACCCAGAGGCCTTGAGCTATGCGGGAGATTGGGGATACCAGTGTCTGCATATCGAGTAATGATGCAGGTCAGTTTTCTTTAGGAGCAGAGCTTTCAAAACGTGATCTAAGTTCTTTGGTCACTTCAAAATGTTCACGGAAAAATTCCACTATCTTTTAATTCCATTACTCTATGAATTTTAGGAAGCCTCCTTGTGGAAAGTGATATCAGGAAACTGTCCCTTGGGACAAATGTCATTTAAGTAAACGCTGTGGGCAGGAAACAGGCCTCGTCCTAGTAAGAATGACAGCTAGCATTTAGGGAGTGCTTATTGTGTGGCAAACATTGTTCTTAGTGCTTTCATTAAATAGCATCCTTCTTTCTTGTACTCATTGTCCTTAGATTCCCCCTGTCCCCTCCCCCCCAAAGCAAACAAAGAAACAAACAAAAAAACAACCCTGGTAATTTTTATGTGGCCATCTAGCCTTAAATAGGTCAAGTAACTCACTCAAAGTCAGAAAGACTGTAGTTGCTGAGTGAGAGCCCCCTACAGGACAACTGGGCTTTCAAAGACTTGGCTTTCTGCACTGTGGTTTCTCATGGGGAAGGATAGCATCACCTAGAGCAGGGCTGTCCAACTGGCGGCCTGTGGGCCACCTGCGGCCCCGGGGTAACTTTTTGTGGCCCATGATGCTCTGAAATAAAATGTCAGGAGGGAATTCTGTGTAGTATTGCCTCGATCTCCCATAAGCACTATTTTCATCATGACACTTTTTTCTATGTTCACTTTATTTCAGAGCATCGTGGGCCACAAAAAATTCCTTCGGGGGTCTGCATGTGGCCCCAGTTTGACACACCTGACCTAGAGGGTCTGGTTTATTTTCCTGAAAGCCAAATATGCTTTCTGTAGGTCTAGATATTAAATTGAAGCCAGTTTCTTCAAACCACCACTGGGTGTTGTACAATCATTTGAAGGAAGAAAGTGTTTTCTGCTAATGTTCTTGTCTTATTTGAGTTAAAAAAAGAGCCCTGATGGTCTAGTGGTTCCATGTGGGGCTAAGAACCATGAGGTCAGCAGTTCGAAATCACCAGTTACTCAGTGGAAGGATGGCAAGGTACAGTCTTGGAAACCCACTTGGTTTCTGTGCTATGAGTCAGAATCGATTCAGAGTGAGTTAGGTTATTGCTGAAGCTGTCTTTCAATAGGCAAAGCTAGCTCTAAAACTTGATACTAATTTCTCTACAAGCTATTTTCAACCTTATAAAGTTATTTCCTATAATATCACCTTACAAACCTAATAAAGTAATATTAACATTTGATATTTAGAACAATATTATGAGAGAATCAGGACATATAAGTTTGCCCAGAAATTAAGGCACAACAAAATCATTTGGCAAAAGTCAAACAAAGTGTTCTAAGTTAGACAGATGTTCCGATTTTCCATTCCCAGTTTTCCTCTGTTGTTCTGCTGTAAGCAGATGTTACACTGATGGGGCTGCTGTGCTATGAATCCCCTGAACATTCCAAGGCTTTTGTGTCTCACACTCTGTAGGTAACTGTAAGTGTAGTAATTGCTGTTCTACTTCCTTACCTCCCATTCACATTTCAACCGATTGTAGTCTGTCTTCTGCCCTACCACTTCCTTAAAATTACTCTCCACAAAGTTACCCAGAACATCTTATTGCTGAGTGCAACGATGCTTGTCAGATCCCAATTCTCTTAATTTTGACCATGTTGAGCACATTCTACTGAAACATACCCTTTCCTGGTCTCCTTCAATGTTCTCATCTCTCAGCTGCTTCTTTTCAATTTGATTTGTTTATCCTTTAAAAGGAGCCCTGCTGGTGTAGTTAAAGCCTGCATTCAAAGCCACCAGTCACTCATGTGGACAAAGATGGGGCTTTCTACTCCCGTAGAGTGACAGTCTAGCAAGTCCACAGGGCAGTCTACTCTCTCCTGCAGGGTCTCTGTGAGATGGCAACCATTCGATGGCAGTGCATTTGGTACTTTTTAGGGTTCTGTCTCCGTTCTTCTTTCTACTGATGGTATGCACTTCCTGTCCAACCTCATTCACTTTTGTGAATAACGATTCATTGATCTGTACAGGCTTTCTCAATCAGTTAGCTTGATTCATACTTCTCTTCTGACCTTTAGCCTAACTCATCTGGCTGCCTATTGACATTCAATCACCTGTTCTGTACAGATCTAAATCTGCCCAAATGGGATTCATCATCAACTCCATCTGCTTTTACCATCAAAACCTCCTAGTTACCCTGTTTTGCCAGTTTTAGTAATCCACATTACCACTTGCTTGCACCTACATTTCCTATCTAATCTTTTCAGTTGCTGTTGTCAGTTCGTTCCCACATAGGTAATTCTTATAAGAGCACAATGCTCAGTACAGGTTTTCTTCATTAGTTAAAGCTACATTGTTACGTAGTTAAAAGAAGACTTCAGGAGGATATTATTGGCTTTCAGCGTAAGATTTAAGAATGATGTCAGAGTAATAGTTTGGGGGATTCGTCGAGCTATCATGACAGCATCCATAAAATCTGGATTTGAAATTGTGTTCTGCATTTTTTCCCAGTAGACTCTCAGATCAAAATGTTTAATCATAGTAGCTCGGAAGCATCCCGTTCTCCTGGTCTCATGACAAAGGAGGTGGCTCTCGATGGCGTCAATGAGCCGTCGTGACTCTCTTTCATCCTCTGTTGCTTCTTATGGCACGTTCGTCAGTTTATCCTGTTGCAATGACTTCTAAATCTCTCTTATGCAACCTCTCAAACTCCAGCGTTCTCGTTTGTGTAATGGGGGTAATGATACCCAAGTCACGGGATGAGTGTGGAGATTAAATCAGATAATGGGTCTCAGTCATCAGTCTTGTGTCTGGCATGCCTAACGTGCTCACTGAGTGTCTGTTGGGTGGCGGCACCAGAGTACTGTCTTTTCTGACACTCTTTTCATCTTGGGCATTGCCCAAGCTCTCACTTATTATCGTATCACTGTACTCTTTTGGTGCCTAATTATTGTTGTTAGTTGTCCTCAAATGAGCCCTCACTTGTGGTGACCGCATCATACAACAGAAGGAAATGCTACCCATTGTCAGTTAGCTAGGTTGAGAGGCGGCGTATCAGAATTCTAGGGAAAGTAGTCATAATGAAGGGAAAACACAAGACATGAGAACAATGTGGCCACAATAGAGTTCATGTATATTTTTAAAATTATATTATTATTAGATGACATTGAATTGGTTCCAAGTTGTAGCAACCCTGTACACAAAAGAACTGATACTGCCCAGTCCTGCAACATCTTTCCAATTGTTCCTGGGCTTGAGCCCCTTCCCGTAGCCATTGTGTTAGTCCATCTTGGTGAGGGCCTTCCTTTTTTACTGCCCTTCTACTTTATCAAGCATGATGGCCTTCTTCAGCAGTTGGTCTCTCCTGATAATATGCCCAGAGAATGTAACACAAAGTCTCATTATCATTGCCTCTAAAAAGCATTCTGGCCATACTTCTTCCAAGACAAATTTGTTTATTATTTTAGTCGTCCATGGTACCCTTTTGACTCTTAAAAATTATTGAAGACTTGAAAAACTTTCAAGTGTGTGGTTTATTGCTATTAACAGCCACTGTTGTAGAAATTCACACTAAAATATTTTAAAACATTTATCATAAATAAATTAATATTGAAATAACAGTAATAAATCAATTATATGGGTTATTTATAAGCTGTAAATATGTGAATGGATTTTGAGCTTGAACTTAATTGCAGCCCTAATCTAAGAACAATTCCTTCTTGTGACGTGGTCCTATTCAGTACTTGACCTTATAAAAGAACACAGAAGATACGGGTGCTGTAGCAAAGTATGATGAAGGAATCAAATGGAGCTGGACTACCAGAAAGAATAGCATCTGGGGTCTTAACCGATTGTCTAAAATGAGCAGTCACTCAAGTGAGGCACCAGCTGAGTCCACACGGCAGAAGTGCATTAGCCTGTACGATCCAAGAAATATAAATGAATAAATCCAAAATCGGAGGAGGGAACACTATTAGCTTAAATTTTGGGTACACAGTATGCAGAAGGTTATGTATGACAGGGACGGCCCCAAATTCATTTGCAGGGTACCCACAAGCCTGTGACTGTTGACCGGGGACGTGAGTAGCCTTACTATCAGACAGAGTGCACTGCAAAGTGCAGATGCAGATGCCGTTATGTCAAAAAAGCTTGTTCTAGTTTTTAATACTGTGTTTTCTTTTTGAGATTTTTCTCTACATTGTTGTTGTTTTTGTATGGTTTGTGTGTGAGTGTGTGTGTGTAAAGTCCAAGGTTGGTAGATGTATAGAAACAGTGACTGGATTAATGGTTTCTTAGGGCTGTGGCAAGGAGGTGGGTGGACATGGGGATCAATTAATACTGAACACAAGAAAGAATAAGATGTCATAAAATTGATTGTGGTGATGATTGCCCAACTCTTTAATATGATCAAATCACTAAGTTATATCAATAAAGCGGTTAAATAAATACCCCCCCCCTTAAAAAAAAGAATAAGTACACTTCCATTAAATGATAAGTGGTATTGTTTTACATTTTACAATCTCTCCAATGTAGGGTGTAATAGACAATGGCTAGATCCCCATATGTTCTTTGTCTTTCAAACTCTTCTGTTCTAGAACGTTATGCAACCTTGAGAAAATGCTGCTTAATTTGTGAGTGAAGAAGAAGGAAAAGGGAAAATACAATATTAGTCATATTATGAAAATTGCTTTGACTTTCCCTACGCGTTGGAAGAATCTTGGGCATCCCCAGCAGTTCATAGGCTGTATTTTGATAATTCCTGGGCTAAAGGTGGTTGTACCATTGGGGCTGTGATGTATGGGCCATCCTTGGTGGTATGTACCCAATCCTCCATTTTTGGAAGAGGCGTGCTCTCCACACCTCATCCTAAGAGGGACTGAGTGGGAGTCTTCAGTGAGCAGAGACCAAAAGGCAGCAAATAGTTGGCCTGTGAGACCGTCTCTTGAGTGATGGACAGTCGGGTGCCATTTGGATGCAGGTGAGAGACAGGCAGTCAGGAATCCAGACTGAGTGACGCTTACCGAGCTTTTTGAGGTCAGAAGCCATTGAGAAATTGAGTGTGGAATGAAACAGGACTGGTAAACTTCTCAATAGCTATGATAAAGCCATAACACTTTTAAAGCCTCTTTTAAAAAGCCTCCTGCAGCTTCAGTATTTTGTTTTATTTTACTTTTTGCTTTGTAAACTCTTAAGAATTCCAGACTTTCTTATGCTTATGTGCTAAGTGTACCTAGAAAAGGTGATTAAGAAAAAATCCACAATTAAAAAGTTTCCTCCTAATTGAGACAGGAATTAATGTATACTGTCTAGAACTTTGGAAATGGAATGAAGCAAAAAGGACAACATAAGGATCACTCATAATTTTGTCATTCAGAGATAACCTTTTACAGCATATCTCTATAGATTAGATTTAACCTTATTTACACCAGTGATGTCATTGCATACATTTTATTCCATAATAAGATTTTTCCCCTTAATAATATATAATAAATGACAGCATTTTCTCTTTTAAATAATGTATCTAGCAAAGGAAATCTTTTTGTTCCCTTGAGGAAGAGCTTTGTGTGTGTATGTGCGTGCGCGCGCGCTGGGCTTGCCGATGTACCAGTGTCATCGTGACACCAGCAAGACACATCAGAAAACCAAAGGGAAAAATGAACCCAACAGAAATAGAGATTGGATCACTGGAAACCAAATCTCTCCTTGAATCTGGAGATTATCTTTCTAGAGTATTCCTTTACGGAAACCTTAGAAAATTCTTCACTTTACCTTCATAAGATAATGAAGAGCTAACTTTGAAGATCAATTTAAGAGTGGTGATTTCCAGAGAAGCTTGGGAGATGCATGGAGTCCCGGGGTGGTGTAACGGTTAATGCGCTAGGCTGCTAATCAGAAAGGGTGGAGGGTGGTGTCCATGCAGAGGCACCGCTGAAGTAAGGCCTGGTGATGTCCTTCTGAAAACCCAGTCACTGAGAAGCCCTAGGGAGCACAGTTCGAGTCTGACATACATGGACATGCCACAAATTGGCATCAACTCGATGGTAAGTAGATATACATGCAGACATACATATTTATCTTAATGTGGAGAAAGGTTTTGGAAATGTCATTTACATTTCTTCTCACTAAGTTATATAGTTTAATTATTGCATCAATGACAAACCTGGAAGAGATTTCCTCATTCACTCCTCCTTCGAATGACGTTACAGGTTTGAAACATGTAAATCTCCAGTTTTATAATATTACTTTGGTGTAATTTTTCCTTGGTTTCACATGTTAGAAATGACCTCTCAGTTGTTACACTCAAATGGGCTTTTAAAATTTAAATATTTGAAGGTTTCTCATGGGATCGTTGGCCAGTTATAGATGTGAAGCTGTCATATATATTTTGTGTATATGAAAGTTTTGTGCTTCATTTATTTTGATTTCTCATATTATTTAGGCTTCTAATATAAACTCAATGTCTTTTTGCAACTTGATTTTTTAAAATGTTATAAGAACAGTGAATGGTTTATTCATTCAGCAAATATTTACTGAGCAATACATCCTGCCAGGTACAGTGTTAACATTTGCAAACACTAATGCCTATGTGTGTTCAAGGATCCCAGGGAGCTCTCGCCCATCCCATTAGACAGTCACTTTGAACCGTTCCCCTCTCATTCCTAACCGTCTGTGGCCAGTCATGTTGGTCTCCTGGTTTGGTGGTGGTGGCTCCGGTTGATGAATCCCAAAGTCCACTTCTCTGAGCCACCAAAACTCTGGGTTTAAACCAACAAACAATGAAACAGATCATTCCTTGTGTCAACCAATCAAGATGGCACCCCTGTCACAGGAGGCCGTTCTGGCAATAGCAGAGCCCTGGGCATGTGGCTGAGAATGCAGGGCAAGGTTCTGGTCTGTTTGCTTCTCTGGCTTGCGTATGGCTGTTGCCCCTTAGTGTGACATTTCCCTGACTGGGTGATGGACAGAAGGGCACAGTGTGAGAAAAAGAATCATGACCATGTATAATTCTTACCGTGGTGAGAAAACTTGACTGCTGTCTGAATTTTAGAATTGCTTGTGGGTAGGATCCTAAATATGATCTAAGATACTTTAATTCCATAACTCTAATGACTTTTAGAAGCAACACAATACATTCTTTACCCTGATCAGAATATTTCTTTTTCGTTATCTGAGTTTGTCTTCGTGCTTAACTATCTAACGCCTCGGGGTGTAGCAGCAAGAGCATTGACATAGAAGCCAGAAGCATGTGAAAATCTGGATTTGAATTCTGTACATAATATGTGCTTTTCTATCTTACGAAACATATTCCTAAGCCATGATGTTTTTTCATCTTAGATTTCTCCTAAGATCTACTTTAGCAGATGATGTGGAAATTAGAAGAGAGGATATATGTTAAGCATATATTATGATCCCTACTACATAAGCTTCTCAGAACTCCTGTAATAACTATTGTTTATAAATTCATTTGTTATAAACTCATATGTTAATGCTACTTGCATTACTGATTTCTTCTTTATTTACTTTTTGAGGGTCATAAATTTCCTACCTAGCCATCAAAATCTCTTAACATTTCAAGATCATTGCATGTATCAAGAACTCTAGGAAGCCTTTCTTGATGACTCCCCTCTTACCTCAAAATACCAAAAGCACCCACTTTTCACACTGCATTTAGCTTACTTGCTTGTGCATCTCTTTTCCCTTGGGAATGGTATGCTTGTTGAAGGCTGTCACCTTATCTCATTCTCAGCACTTTCCAGAACACCTGGTCCAGACAAAGTGTAACCACTGCATGTCTGGTGAATGAATCGATGAATGAGAGCCAGCAAGGAGTGAGAGCCGAATAGATGAAGATGGATTTTTATTAGACCTCTTTCCTGTGACACCTCTTCATGAGGGCAAACCTGTCACTTGCCTGAGTGGGGGGGAAGCGTAGGCTACACAGCTTTCATGCTCTGGAGCATATATGACCAGTTTCCAGAAGGTGAGGGCAGTTCCCGTGAAAGCCGGAACAATCAGCAGCAGAGGAGGACCGGGCAGACCAGCCGTCCAGCAAACAGAAGCTAAGTAGTACTCCTTCAGACTTGCATTCTAAACCCACCCCACCCCCATTCCTTCTCATTTTATTTTTGGCCACTGGTTCCCCTTTGGACTTTGTAGTAGAATTTAAAGATTGTGTGGCTCCATTATTTTACAAGCTAGGAAACCTGACTGAATTTGATGTTCCTTACAATGTTGATCAACGCTGAGTCTTATAAGCTGCTTCCCTTTACCTAGCTTTAACTCTGTACCCAGCACTGTCTTTAAGAAATGGCGTGGGGATCACGTCTGACCAGCACCTCCACTTACACAAGCAGGGAGAAGAATTCAACTCCATACCTGCCTAAGAATGATTCCTAGGACACAGAGGTCTGACATACCTCTAACCTCCTTCCTCATATCCTATTCTGTTGCCAATGGTCCCTCCCATCTCATTCTACTTTGCTGCTGGGTTCAGTAGTCCATCACCGTGGCAACACAGAACTCACAGACAACACTCCTGACTATGGGGCTTAATAGGGACACGAACAGGCAATAAAATGGTAAGGATGTACTTCTTTTGCCTGCATCTTTGCTGGGAAACACTTCACTCTCTGGTCCTCTGCCTCTCAGCCACATAGCTCCCAGGCCTCTGCCCTGCTTGGGAAAGTGTTTCAAGGCTCCTTTAACATCAATAAATGTCCAAAGGGCATGCCCCTTGGCAAGCCAGTGCCCTGCCTGATGGCACTCAGCTGCACTCCCTCTGTGGTCTGGGAAGTGCTTCAAAGTCTTGACGCTATTCCTTTGTTCCGTCTCATGGTCTTGGTGCTCTGGCCTCTGCAGTTGCTGCTGCCTCCACCACTTATCTCTCACACATTCCTTCTTGGCTCTTTTTTAAAAAATGGTGTTGGGATTCTTCTGACGCTGTTTCTGAAATGGCTCACTTTCATACCCAGTGGACTGGCAAAACTGAACAATCCCCCAGTTAGAATACTCTACCCCTATGTTGGCCTGAATGCTCTAGAGAAGCAAACCCAGCGATGCTTGTATGTGTATGGATCTCGAAAGACACTTACGCCAGGGACATGGCTCACTGAGTTGTAGGCATGCTTTAAGTCTGGGGGTCAGGTGTCAGCCAGAGGCTTTTCCTCACTCATGTAGCTCCAGGGGCTGCTAAGCAGGAAGCGGGAAGAGGAACCAGGAACACCACAGGCTAGTGAATGCAAAGCTGAACAGTCTAAGGTTGGCAGTCCACTGGTGGGGCCCTCAGTCGATGTATCAGGAAGTTGATGAACCAGGTGTACCATCCTTATCCAAAGGTGATGAGCCAGGTGCAGAGTGGAACTGCTCCGGAGGGCTTTCAAGACTGTGACCTGTTGGAAGCATATCACCAGTCTTGTCATCGGAGGTACCTCTGCACGGACTTGAGCTCCCAACTTTCGAGTGTGTAACCATCTGCAAGACACAGAGACTCTCTTTCAATAATCAGTTCTGTAGGGAACAGGACTTTTTCATTTGTAAGTGAAAGAACCTCATTTTAACTAGCTCGAGTCAGCTCATTGACTCGGGAGCTGAAGAACCGAGGGACGGCATTAGCGTTAGGTTGCTGTATGCCGGCATGGGCTCCCGGTGGTATTGGAATCTGTCTTGCTCTACTTCTTAGTTAGCCTCCTTTCACACAGTGACAATACGAGGTCAAGGTGCCCCAGGCTCATGACCTATCAGATTAGACTTCTTCAGTAGCTTTACCAGAGAGTAGATAAGTCTGCATTATGTGTTCCTTGGTCAATTGCCCCTCTTATCTCCCTTACTCCTACAGAAAGCATCTCTCAGAAAATGAGGTGGCCTGTTAGTGGGTGTTGGGGTAGGGATCTCAGGCTAGGTATTCACGACAGTTTACTGGCCGACATTGCTCCCTGCTTTTTGAGTTTATTTCACTGTCTCCTTCTCTTCCTACTTTTGCACAAATGATGGGTGTACTTCCAAATCTTTTGCTTGTATTTCTTTACATTTTCTCTTCCGATGACGTCCTTCCTCCCACTTAGCTATTCTGTTTTGCAGAAGAGAGTCGCGTGCTTATTTCTGACCTCAACCTTGTGCAGCTAGATTTCACCAGTCATTTCATCTCAGTGTTCCCTGGCATTGGGACTTAACATCTCCAGCGCTGTCCTTCTTTGGCCTCCACTTGCTTTCTCTTCCGAGGTGCCTGGTCACACCAGGAAAGCGGTCCTCATTCTATGATCTCAGAGTTCCATCCTCAGGGTCCTTTTTGTTGCCTACCACTTTTTCCTCCTGCGTGCCCATAGCACTTGTCATATGTCTATCATAACCTTATCACGTTCTCTCCACTTGTATAGATAGTTGTGCATATGATTTAATCTTCCACAGTTAGTAAGGCCTCCTGATGGAAGATCTGTGAATTATTTGTCTTTGCCCTATTTCTTTCTTTTTGTCATCCTTCAACTTCCCCCACCTTCCACTTCGGCTCTCACTGTTATGCCAGGATTTTTATGGTCAATACATATTTGTTGCCTGGAGGCAAAGGACCAGTGTTGTGCAGTGTAACCACAGGAGGCATTATGTAGCTCAGCAGATTGAGCACACAACTTCTAACCAAAAGGTTGGCCAGTTGAGCCCACCCCTGTGTGCCTTGGGTGAAAGGACTGATTGTTTCCTGCTGAAAGGTCACAACCATAAAAGGCCGAAGGAGTCCAGCTTGCTCTACAGTCGGTGGGAGTCCCGTGAGTTGGAATCAACTCATGATACCGTTTAGTGTAGTTACATGGTCATGCACGGCATCCAAGATGCCTACTTTCACCTCTTGTCATGAGCTTTGACACTCATTCTGAGCAGGCTTCCACTGTACAAAACTGTTGAGAGAGGAACTTTCCTAAGTCGCCTAATCGTCCCCTTGTTCTCTCCTCATACTACTCCCCAACATTCACACAAAAAGAAGCAGAGAGACCTCTAACTAGGCAGAACTGCTGAGGTAGAAGGCGCTGGGGAGGCAGAAGGGGACATCAGTGGCGCTGCTTGCTAAAACAATTCGGTACCTTATTTATAGAGTGCATGTGAGCTTTCTTATCTCTACTACTACCTTACTTTCGGAGATTCATGTATAGAAAGGCCGCTTGAGAAAATAAGTAGCAAACAGGAATTAAACTCAACATTTAGCAAAAGGTCTTTAGAAAAAGAGACAATCCCCTTAACATTAGGGATCTGCAGGCTGGAAGGAAGTCTGATAACACAAAAGCTCAAAAGGCCACAGTGAGCCTCCGATGCCACCCTTGAGGAAAGCACGCAGTGACAATCAAACAGGCAAAGAGGAAGACCTGCTCCTGCACACGTGGGAGAGAGACTGGGGAGGACGCTGAGTCCCACGAAGGCACATACCTTTCTGTGTCATCACCCTGAAGTGATTTCTGAGAAGTACTTGGTGCTCCTGCAATTGCAGGGTTTGTTCATTGTTTGCAGTAGAGGTAAAGGAGGGCTCTTGTGACTGGACTTCCGGGGCCAATGGTTGAACCGGTTCCCTCTCGCCTTTGAGGCATTGCGCTCTCATCCGGTTTGTCCCATCTGGGAAACACCGCCCTTTCCTCAACAACGGCCTTCTTTTGTTTCAGGCCCAAGGGTGTTAAGTCAAGGTATAATTAAAATAAAGAATCTTTGAGGCAAAAATAGGCGGCTGTTCGTAAGTCACTTATATAAAGCAGGCCTACCATTAATTCAATTGATGTATGCAGTCGGGAATGGGAATCAACTCCATGACAGCGAGTTAGGTTTGGTAATGAGTTAGTATTCCATTCGCGTCCTCTGATCAGAAAGCAAGGCCTTGCATTTTGCTCCTTCTTCACTTTGGGCTCTTCCTGGTGGTGGGGCAGGGCCGCCTGTCCAGCCACAGCCTCCTGCTCTACACCCATGCTCTGTGGTTCAGCGGGGACTGACGCAGTGCTGTCATTAGTATTGATTACTTGCTCTTTTGACTACACTTCCCCCCTTCATTCCTCCACCTCTATGTAGAAGAGTGTCTTTAATATGCTGAAGGATTGTTCAAACTCTTGACTGGCTCTATAGAAAGAAAGAAATTTTACGTTGTGTCATTTCATATATGTGCAAGTATGTTTGTGAAGTTCGATCTGATCTGTGCGTGGTGCCCTCTAGAATTTCTGTTACATTTTAATGTACTTCATAAAATTCTTTCTGTGATTTATTAAAGAGATCTCATGAGTTGCTAATGGGCCACACAGCTTGAGTCCGATAAGACTGCAGAAGAGTCATCAGCTTTTAGCAAGTCTTAGAATCACACATCTGGGGAAGACTTTGGAAATAATCTAGGCATCCTCTTCTTTACCTCCAATGTTTTAGTTGCGGGACCTTAACGTCCAAGAGGGTTAAGACTTTCTTACAGGGAAGAGTAATGCTTTGCTTGGGACTATTATACCTATTTCTTCCTGGAATCATGTGATGGGCAGGCAACCCAAATAAGCTGCGCAATTTTTGATCATAGCAATTATGCTTCCCAGGGGCTTTCTGGTAATGGATATCTGTACCCACTTTCCCGTCTCTGTTTGTTATAGACCTGTGTTCTCCCTCCATTACTTTCTTATCCTCTGTGGCAGGCCGGAGGAAAGACGGTCCACAGTGTCTACTGTGTCTGCTGCTCCCTCTTTGTGGTGGCACAAAGCACTCATCACCCTGAACCCCAAAGAGAGTAGGCTCAATAGGAAATTGTGTTTTACGTGTGAGGTTAGGCATTGTGAAAAGGTCTGCATATTCATTTTCTCTAAGGTTGTTGAATTTGCTTTTGACACCCACATACATCTTGGTGTATCTTATGTTCTTTTCATCTTTGTTGGCAGTAATGAGCTCCTGAAGCCAAAATTGTTTGTCTCTGGGTGGTCAACATGATTGGCTGCCAACCAAATGGGTAGAGGTTGGAATCCACCCTGGAACACCACTGGAGAAAGGCTGGTGATCTACTTCTGAAAACCAGCCATTGAAAACCCAGTGGAGCACATTTCTACTCTAGTACACCAGGAACCAGAATCAATTGGAAGGCAACAGACCTGTGTCTATCTATGCAAGAGAGGCAGGACGAACAATCCTGAGGATAAAAAATGAGACCGGTAGTTCCAGGGGAACATGGGTGAGGAGGGGGCAAGGAAGGGGAGTGGGGAGCCAGCAAACTCAGAGATAAGGGAACAACAAGAAATCTAAAATTGATAGCGAGGAGGGTGTATAATGCCTGGTGGGGCTTGATCAAGTGCAATGTATCTGAGAGGAAACACTGAGGGACAAATGGAGGGTGAGCATGACAGTGAGATAGAAGGAAGGTGAAAGGAAATAGAGGAAAGAAGTAGGAGGCAAAAGCTATTTATAGAGGTATAGCTATAGGCATGTATATATGTAAATACATTTATAACAGGGGTCCTCCAACTTTTTAAACAGGAGGCCAGTTCACTGTCCCTCAGACCATTGGAGGGTCGGACTATAGTTTAAAAAACAAACAAACCAAAACTATGAACAAATTCCTATGCACACTGTACATAGCTTATTTTGAAGTGAAAAAACAAAATGGGGCAAAAACACCCGGCAGGCTGGATAAATGTCCTCTGTGGGCTGCATGTGGCCCACAGGCCATAGTTTGAGGACCCCTGATTTATAATGAAAGGGATAGAGACCAATGTACATATATCTATATTTTAAGTACAATGATAGCAGAAGGACTTTGGGCCTCTACTCAAGGTCTCCCTTAACACAAGAACACTTTGTTCTGATAACCTGGCACTCTTTGATACTCACCTTCCTGACACAATCGCCGAAGACATAATGGGTGCATAAGCAAATGTGGTGAGGAGAGCAGCTGGTACTTGGCTTTCAAAAGATATAAGGTCTGGGGTCTTAAAGGCTTGAAGGCAAACAAGCAGCAATGTAGCAGGGAAGCAAATATGCTCACATGGAAGAAACAAAGTAGTCTGTGTGATCATGAGGTATCCACGGGATCAGGTATCATGTATCAAAAGATCCAAAACAACTATATCTATGCGAACGAGGAGGGTGGGAGTGGAGACCCAAAGCCCATCTGCAGACAATTGGATACCAACACCCCCCGCCGCCAAAAAAGGGTTATAAGGAAGGGATGATTCAACGAAGGTGTAGTATAGTACCGATGAATCACACATCATTCCTCTAGTTCCTGAATACTTCCTTCCGCCGCCCCCCACTATCATGACCCAGTTCTACCTTAGAAGTTTGGCAAACTGGAGAACACACATTGGTGCAGATAAGAGCTCTGGGCACATGGAATTCAGGAAAGATAAACCCCTCAGGAACAGTAGTGGGCGCAGCACTATCATGAAGGTAGAGGGTTGGCCATGGAGGGGAAGGGTGAGAAACCTGGAATCCATCACAGGATTGGATATATTGTCCCCCTCCCCCCAAAGGGGATGAATAACAGAAATGTGGGCGAAGGGAGACAATGGACAGTGTAAGATATGAAAATAATAATAACAATATATAATTGATCAAGGATTCACAAGGGTGGGAGGGTGGGTGTGGGAGGGGAAAAAGAGGAGCTTATACCAAGGGCTCAAGTAGAAAATACTTTGGAAATGATGATGGAAATGTATGTACAAATATGCTGGGTACAATTGATGTATGGAATGTTATAAAAGCTGTTAGAGCCCCCAATAAAATGATTAAAAGAATAATTGAAGGCAATAGTATTTCTTTTCTACTATCGGGGTCACCAGGAATCAGAATCAATTAGAAGGCAATAGTATTTTTTTTTCTTTTTGCATTCTAAAACCGTGATCATCAACTGTGGAGTTGTCAACATAATTCATAGCTAAGGTAATAAATTATCATTAACAACAACAACAACAACAAACTCGTGGCTGTCAAGATGACTCTGCTTTGCAGGGACCCTACAGGACAGCATAGAACTGCCCAACTGGGTTTTGCAGGCTGTCATCTTTCTGGAGGTAGGTGGTCTGTTCTTTCTCCCAGGGAGTGACTGGTGGCCTTGAACCTCCACTTTGTTTCAAGGAAATGGCTCATGTAGTTAGGAAGGCTGGCAGGTCCCAAGTCAGGTCGCAGGCTGGAGACTTCTCCAGATTCACTATTTGCTAAAATCGAGGCCCATCTGTTGTTGTGAACTTTTGTATAAAAAGTAAATGATGTTTTTTAAGGTACAATAGTCTTGTATACATTTTTTTTGCTTGGATACTTATGATATTAACACTTTTACTTTGTTTATGCTATCTTTCAGTGTTTATCTGCTGAAGAAATCTTCTTCCTTCATGGCTTTTCAAACTCTACCCAGATCACCAGCTCGACCTTCCCTACCATCTGTCCAGCAGTCTTACAGCAACTGAGCCTTCACCCTTGTGAGGCGAGGCTGAAGCACCAAACAAAACCAGGTCTTTCAGAAGGTATGCTGGGTTACTTTTTCCCCTCCTAGTTGATTGAAAATTTTATTGCTCAGATTGAAGTGAAGTTAGCATGCCTCTTTTTCTGCTTTTAACTAGTTGATATAGATTAAGCAAACAAACAAACAAACAAACAAACTAATTGTCATCTAGTTGATTGAGACTCAGATTGACCTTGTAGGACAGGAGGGCAGTTTCTGAGACTCTAAGTCTTTACTATGGGAGTGGAGAGCTTCATGGTTTCAAATTGCTGACCAATGTGTAACCATGAAGTTACCAGAATTTCTGGTTACAAATATTTATATTCTGAAAGTATTTGGTATAAGAACGATCAGAAACCATTGGAGCTTTATAAATTATGCCCTTTCTCATTTGAAGAGTCAAAATTATATTTGGAACCCCTTAGAAACATAAATAAAATTTAATTCGTGATTTTAAATACTGTATACATGATGGTGTCCATATTGGATTGCACATTAAACATTTGGCCCATAATTGATCATTTAATCTATATTAACCTTTTCTTATCATATATTTAAAATTATTTATAATTATCAGTTAGTTGGTCAGGGAATGACATACTGGTAGATTAAATCTTAAAGCATTGAATTGCTTCAATTTTCATAATTTAAAGAAAATCCCTAAAATTATTAAGTGTAATTTTTAAGGTGTAATTTGCTGTTGTTAGGGGCCATCAATCTGATCCTGACCCATAGCAACCCACTACACAACAGAATGAAACACATGCTCATTTCCTTAGATTTTAATGCCTTTACAGTAAGTCATTAAAATATAAGAAAACAAGCCTGTGTTTGGTATAAAGTTCATATGTACATAAACCTGGAGAAGTCTACTTTTCACAATGAAATAAACCAGTTGTTGTTTAGGGGGTCTGTTTGCTAGTTATGCACGTTTGCATGCGTGTGTCCTGAAATGATCTTAACTCACATGGATATTTCATTTATCATGTTTTCATTGAATTACATGGCAAGCAATCTCCTATGCATTGTGTATTCATTAAGGAATAAGAAGAAATTCCTTCTGCTTTGAGGATTTACAGTGTAGCAGAGAAGAGAGACAATAAACGTTGTAACAAACAAGTAAATGCTAATAGAGCTCCAGAGTGCTAGAAGGAGGTGGGGCTTAGCATGGCTTTAGACAGGTCAAAGAGCGCCTCTCTGCTGACATAGCATTTGAGCAGCATTCTGATTGAGGAAGAGGAGAATGGCAGGAACATTCTCGGCCGAGGGAAAGCTACAAGATCCTGGCCTGGTGCAGGCGCAGGGCTCTCATGGTACCTGGTACACATGTTCCCCACTAGGCGAGCATGAGCAACTCCCTCTGAGTTAGAGCGACCCTGGGCATCACCTGGGAAGGTTCTCTCGGGTCACAGTGAATGTTTTCGTACAAGCAGTTTTGTTGGAACCTCATTTTTTTTTGTGATGGGCAAGTAGCTCGGTGAAATTTTGTTTCCTGCTTGGGGAAAATGCCTCAGAAACTGTTGTGACATTGAAGATAGCTTACAAAGACAGTGCTATGGGAAAACCTCAAGGGTACGAGCGTTTTTCTCATTTCAAAAAAAGGTGAAATATTGATTGCTGACAAACCTCATTCTGGATGTCTATTAACTGCCCGAACGGAAGAAAATGTTGGAGTTTGTTCCACGAGGCCAGACTGTTAATCCAGCTTTCTGCTTTAAAGGTTCTGAAAAGATTGCATAACAGTGTATGACCAAAAAGAAAAAAAAGGCCTGATTGGTGGCAGATGGGGGGGCTGCTTTTGCCACCACAGCAATGCACCTGCCCACGCAGCCATCTCAGTATGCCCGATTTTGGCAAAGAACAGCTTGCTTCTCTTGCCCCACACATCTTACTCATCTGATCTTTCTTGTGTGAATTCTTTTTGTTTCCAAGAATGAAGAGGGACATGAAAGGACAGCGATTTAATGACGTAGAATGGGCGAAGAAAAAAACACGAGGGAGGTTCTGTTAGCCATCCAAATCAATGAGTTTGAAAATGTTTCCAAGAATGGAATTGCACATTTGACAAATGTATTAAGTGTAATGGAGAGTAATTTGAAGGTGATAATGTTGTTCTGTAAAAGAAGAAAAAGAAAAAGTTTTATTCCATTTGGGGGGGGCGGTGCGGAGGAGCAAGCCCTCCTAAGCTTAGGAATGGGCTTGGTCTGGGTATGAAAAGCCAGCAGGCCTGTGTCTGGACAGAATGGGCGGGAGCGATGGTGCGGGGAGGTGATCTCTAGAGTGTGGGAAGGGTTAACTGGATTTTATTCTAAATGTGGTGTGAAGCTACTCTAGGTTTTGATTTGTGTAAGGGTTCTCTAGATATGCTTTGAAGAGTGGATTTTAATAGGGCATGGGTCAGGTGCAAAGACATTGGTCAAGAAGTTTTTGCCAAGGTTTAGGCTAGACATGTTAGTGAGTTAGATTGAGATGGGAGGGAGTGACCTGGGAGATGTGATCAGGCACAGGGTAGATTTTTGGAGGTAGTGCTGACATCGCCTCTAGATTGGATTGGAGGAAGGAGGGATACGTCAAGGTCTGAGCAAGAGAAAGCGGGTAGATGGTTTCTGAGATAGAGAAGACCGGAGAGGAGCGCTTTGCTGGTTAGGAAGGAGAAGGGGAAGACCAAGAGCATCATGCTGGATACAACCCAGTCAGTGGTTGACGTAGATACATAAGTGGGGTCCAGTGGGGGGTAGTACATGTACACATTTGGAGCGCAGATGAGAGATTGAGGCTGGATAGTTGTCATCCCAGAGATGGTATGGAAAAGTTCTGCACTGAGCAAGTTCATTGAATGGAATAATAGATAAAGTTTTGATGAGACTATAAATAAAGAAGCAAAGGGAGATGTCAGGAAAGGAAGGGGCCACTTTACACACTTTTAGATTCCTTTGTATATATGAATATACATATACATACATATATACGTATACATACAGGAAAATAATAACAATGATATTAGTCAGCACCAATTATGCATTTTTAATATACCAGACACTCTTCCAAATACTTTACATGTATGAGACTC
This sequence comes from Echinops telfairi, assembly GCF_000313985.2. Lineage (NCBI taxonomy): Eukaryota > Metazoa > Chordata > Mammalia > Afrosoricida > Tenrecidae > Echinops > Echinops telfairi. Next base: position 14,662,238 of record NW_022111369.1, read on the forward strand.
TAAAAGTTTGTTGAAAAATGGAATTGCAAGATAATAAAAAAGGATTCTTCCATGAGCTTTCTGGAGCCCCCTTGTATTAACTTCATACAACTCAATGAGTTAAGAAACCAAGGCACATCGATGTTAAGGTCATTTGCTCCAAATTGCACAACTTGTAGATAGTAGAACCAAGCTCCAAAGGAGGCACTCTCAATTTCAGATTGCGTGTTCTCCTGTATATTCCTTATTCATATGTGCAGAGAAGGAAAATCACCAAGGACAAATATGATAAATATAAGTATCAAGTTTGGTGAATGGAATTACTTTCCAGGCTAGTGGTTTAAGAAAATATTTTTCCAGTGTGTGTATTAAATGAGAATATGTTGAGATTTCTACAACTCTATTTAATTATGATACCTTTTATATTAAAACCTCAACTTAGCAACTGGTGACACATATTAACGTTTGCTAATAACCAAAGACAGTGAAAACATAGATTCTGACATCAACTACCTGTGTCCAAACACAGCTCGTCATTTCCTAGCCATGTGGGGCATGCGACTTGACCTCTTCCTGTCTGGGATGTCTCACACAGCATGGCTGGAACAGTAGTTCCTTTCTCACGGGTGGACACGTCAGGTTGCTCATAAGGCTGACATATTAATTGTAACAATGGCCTCAAACATACCCAGACAGTACCGGGCAGTGAATCTTTCGGTCAATTATAAACAAGATTGCAATGAGTGGAAGTCGACTCACAGCAACTAACAACAACAAATAAAAGTTTCTTAATATGATTAGATGACTGGGTTCTCGTAGTGCACCTAAGGCATTTTGTCACTCAGAGTCTTTTAAATAAATACAATATATCTAACATGTACATAATTCTGAGTTCAGGAAGTGGGGCTTAAGAAAAAGCAGCTGGACTCTGTACTGGTTAATTATTGATGCTCAAACTGGGTTTTATCCCTGTGTGCCCAATTTACTCAGGAACTAAATGCGACTTAAGAGGTGGAACTAGGTGGGATTTAGGCAGTGGAAACACAGAACTGATAAGCAGGAAATGATAGAGAGAATTCTAGGGTCAACACTGCAAAGTCCTAAAATGGGAATGTCAACAACTCTAAGTGTAATACCAGTAAGACGCCAGTATTTGGACAGAAGACCCGGCGGCATTCTTAGGTTGGTGTTGCCTCGTGTGGTGCCTCGTGTGTCTCTCCTCCTCCATGGGGCTGCCCCACAAACAGGCCACCGCAAATCCTCGGAAGTGTTCATTATTCATGCTGATTCCTAAATAAGAGGTGATAGAGGCAGTTGCAAATAGCTTAAATATAATATTTCTTACATTATATGAATGACAGCAAAGTCAGTTTGAAAACCTTTTCTACAGTGAATCACAATTTGTAGTGACTTTAAAATTTCTCTTTTTGTTTAATAACTTTTTATTATCAAAAAGATATCGACATAAGTTCACAAATACGAATTACTACAACACTGTAGGTAAAACACCAGAATATTTGACATCAGCAACTATAAAACATCAACAGACAAAAATTATAGCATCTGCCAGTCATGTTGTGCAAATGAAACCCCATGATTCCAAGCATCGTTGTAATTGGGTCATAATGACAGCTCTGACCAAAGTACATTAGAAGGCGCACAAAGCAAATTAGCATGGCGTGCATGCCTTACAGGTGTATTTAAATGTAAGCTGAGCTTATGAAAAATATTTTGTCATTATCATTCATACAGGGATATTTTTATAAAACTGACACATTTCTTTTAAAACACTTCACAAAACTTTTGTGAATTCCTCTGTATACCATACCTCACTGCCTCTAACAGTGACTTCTAGTGTTCTCTCCACCCAGTGGCATCACCAAGGGGGCCTGATAAAGGCAGAAGTGGCTCTTAGAAGCGATCCAAGACTTATTTACTGTCCCTGTGTTTCAGATACCTCCGTGTAAAATATGGATGTTAATACTACCTTCCTTATAGAACGAGTGAGATGATCAAATAGCTAGTATATTGAAGTGCCTAAAACAGTGCCTGGCATAGAGCAGGCAAAACACACTTTTTTTTGTGTGTGTGTGTGTTCTTATGATAAATGTGTTAATAATATTATTTCATGTCTCAACCCACATAAACCTATTTTTCTCCATATGAATATGATTTTTTGAAATAATTAAATGCACTGGATATTTTGGTATAAGTACTGATTTAATACTCAATTTTGAGTCCATTCATGGCAACTGAAAATCAAAATCAAAACCATCTGAAAGAATCATGGTACACAGGTTTTAGGAATACCTTGATGTTTCAGTGGAAAGATAGAGCAGTCTTATGTCACAGGCACCTTAGATTCTATGATTATGGAGTTACCTTTCAGATGTGTGTAACTCACATTGATGTCGGCAAAAAATTGATAATAAATTAAGTTCTCAAGGTTGCCTAGCCTTTTCTTAATAAGAAGACACAAAATAGTATTTAATTAAAAATATGTATAATAATAATATAATTTGATACTTATTCTGAGATATTTTCCAATTCCCCAATACAGCTAATGATATAAATAAATGCAAGCTTCCGAGAGATAAAGACTGCTTATAGGCAAGATACTGGATGTGGGAATAAAGCCCAGGTATCCTGACTGCTGGTCAGTGGTTCTTTACACTGTATAACAACTAAATGAACTATATTCATATCATGGTGCACTTACTATTAAAAAACTCCAAAAAAACTAACATTAAAGAAAAAAACCATTTTATTGGGACATAATCCAGATACCATACCATTCGATAGTTCAGTCATATCAAGAAATGTACAATTGCTATTCACTATATATTGCTCTTTAAAAATAGTTTAATTCTTTCTACTCATTTGTTATTTAAAAAAAATGCTGTGAAAATATCATCCAAACCAAATTCTCTACCACTGAGTCAGTGCTGATTCATCGTGCCCCTACAGAACAGGACAGGATTGTACATCGAAACAGGAGTAGAAAGTCTCCTCTTGCTCCTGCAAAGGGGCAGGTGGGTTTGAACTATTGACTTTGTGGCTCGCAGTCCAATGCCTAAGCCACGACTCCACCTGAACTCCTTATGAAAATATAGCTAGCATCATATTTGCATTTTCTTGCATCTAAAATTTAGCGATCATGTGGTGCTGTCATCACTGATGCCTTTTGCTAGTTTTCGTCTTCATGAACAAAACGCTTTGAACAAGAATTAAACAAGAAACCACATGTAGGTCCCCAATGGGGGACAATGAGGGGTTGAAAACCCTACTAGAAAGTTAGAGACTGGGTAGCATTGTTCCCGTGAAAAGGTCCTGATAAACACAGGGCAGGTGGACTGCAGGACGACTTTGTAGGGTAGGGTCAGGAGTTTGGAACTGATAGGAAGGTGTCAGGAGACGATAAAGACTCGGTCAGTGGTGAGATCACTGTGGGGTTTCATCGTAACAGTTGTCTGTGCTTTTCATTGGGCACTTAGCATATGCTACTCTGTGTTGGTGTATGGGTATCCCAGCAGCTCCTCAATCATAAACTCCTCGTCAGGAACTATAGATTAGTTCCATCCTGTGTTTTATGAGCACTTGCTATGTTTATTTGTAGGCAGACTCTCTCAGATAAGAATAATGGCGAGCAACTTGGTATTCATGAAGTACAATTCGGGCTAAAGTGTTCCCAGTTTTGCTGAGTCCCTTGGGCTTGTGTTTGCAGTAAGATCACCTGCACGGAAGTCATAATGCATGTTGCTGAAAAGCAAGGGCACTGGAGCCAGAAATCCCGGATTCAAAGTCCAGCTGTCTATGCGATCCCATTTGAACTCCAGAGGCTCTGATTTCCTCAAGTGTAGGAAGGAGGGAAAAAAATAATTCCTACTTCTTAAAGTTTTTTTGTGTGGATCAAATGCATTAATACCCATGAATTATGTACCCAAATCCCTGGCAAACACTCACTGTGTGTTAGATATCGCTGGATAGTCCATGATTAGGTGGTATTGTTAAGTGACTTTAATTTTGAAAACATTTCCAGGGCATTTTAAAGCAGTGGGAATGCAGAGTCAGATTTCTGATCTTTCATATTGTACTTTGTGCCCAGTGTGCAGGGCCATAGGCAAAACCACAGAGTTATTGCACAATCCCAGAGGCCACATTGGACCTCAGCCTGCACTGTTCTATAGGCAGATGTCCAAGAGTCAAACAGTCGGTGCCATTTGCATGCCCATCGCATCCTTACAGCAACCCCTCTATGAGAACGAGGGAGTACCCGAGGGGTGCAAATAATGAATGTACTTGTCTGTTAACCAGAGGACTTGAAGCTCAAGATTATCTCTCATTTCCACAGAAGAAAGACCTGCCAACCGACTTCTGAAAAATCAGCCGTTGAAAATCCGTTGAAGCACATTCTACTTTAACACACCTGGTGTCGACATTAGTTGGTATCCACCTGATGGCAGCGAGTGAACGCAGGCATTCATGATCATGAGGGGCAAACTGAGCTCCAAGGCCACCGGCCCTACATAGCACTTGCTGTCAACCTTAGGATAGCAACCTTTATTGACTAGCTATTGAGTGCCAGGTTCAGGGAATAGAGAGGTAAAAGGGTTCCTCTGTCACCAGGGCGCCCTCTCCCTTAGCTTGGGCCTGACAGTTTGAGCTGCTGCTTCCTCCCCCCACATACTCACTTCTGGCGTGTTCAGTGCCTGGGGCTGAGGTCTCAACTCCGGACTAAGCAGCTGCCCCCCCCCCCTCCAGGAAGTGCTGTACGCTGGTGCCTGCAGAGAAGTAATTATGACAAGCTTAGTGTAAGCAGCTCTGGTCCACTTAAAGATGACTCATCCTTCCCCATCTTTACCTGCACCTTCCAAACATCATGCCAGATGGTAGGAAGTGGCACTGTCTCTATATTCCTCTGTAGACAGAGCTTTAAACCAGTCCTTGAGCTCAGATGACTAGGTAGGTGAATACAGTTTGGAACCTGTGGCCAAAGATTGCTTGTCAAGAGTCTAGATTTTTCTCCAAGGTCTCTTTTAGTTATCATGTTCTTTGATTCCACAGTGATGATTAAGATTGATTAAAGCACAGGCATTTTTTGCGATGCTTTTATTATGCAATATTCATAGTCCTCCTTTACTTTATGATTTTCATATAGAAGACTGTTGTTTTGAGGAAGACTTGTGTCAAGTTTAATGAACAATAAGGATTAATTTGCCTCATTTGTGCTGACTGAGGTCTATTCTATTTTTCTTCCCGGCACAGTTTGGGGCTATGGATTCCTGTCAGTGACAATTATTAATCTGGCATCTCTCCTCGGATTGGTTTTGACGCCATTTATAAAGAAACCTTATTTCCCTAAAGTTTTGACCTATTTTGTGGGACTGGCTATTGGGACCTTGTTTTCAAATGCGATTTTTCAACTTATTCCAGAGGTAAGGATGTTAGTTTGTGTGAATAATAATAATAATAATAATAACTTTTTTTCTGTCTAAACGTTTGAGTACATTTCCAGCCTCCATAATTGTCATAGCATTTTATGATCTGGTTTATAGTGTTTTGAGTAAGAGAATGCTGAATCAGCGCACACATAAAAGCTTGTCCCAAGCTGCTGTCGAAGCCAGCGGTAGAGACAAAACTAACATTCTAGCAGGCCAGCCGCAGTACGTGCTCAGACCACACTGGGCCACCACCGAGAGCCTTAAAACTTTATTCTGCTTTGCATTTGGCACATTTAATTTGTCCACACACGGTTCTTTACTCTTTATTTATTTCCTGAAGACAATGCAACGTCAATTTTGCTGATACTACACCACAAGAATCGCCTCTTGAATGGATGGCAGCTCTGAAAGGCTGGAGAATCGATTGAAGAATGATTGAGACACCTCTTCTTGTCCTTTCTTGCCTTTATTGGGGGTGGGTGGCGAATAATCAATTCAGGTCCAAAAAATAAACAGTAACTCGGTTTTATGTTTGCTTTGATAAAAACACATTAATGATCTGACATTGACTGCAGTCCACTGTTCAACTAATTAGCAAATCACATGTGCGTTTTATTCAAAATCTGTGCTGTGGCCTTCTCAGGGAGGAACGGAACCAGGAAGGCAAGTGGGTGAGATGCAGAGAAAGGGAAAGACGCTGCTGAGGAGAAGGGACATTGAGAGGAGGGAGCCTCTGAGGGGGACGATACCTGGTCATACTGGTGGAGACAATCTGTTCAGCCACGAACCTTATCTCCCTGCTCCCACATGCACCCACACATGGAGACACTTCCCCATGAACCAGGAGAAAATAGAATGTCAAAATGGGAGCCAACCTCATCTCACAGGTTTTAGAAAATTACAAATGCAATGTCGTTCAGTCTTCCTAGCTGGCTACTAGAGTGGCAGGGCCACTGCTTAGGTCATGCAGAAAGGACCAAGAAGAGCATTTACATCAAGAAGAGAAATTCAAGTCATGGGGGTTAGGTGACTTGTTTATAATCATGTCATTATCCAGTAATAAAGATAGGGGCTATCACACATATTTTCTGATATAAAACATGTAGTCTGTACAATGTACTTATGCATCTACTGCATTTAATATAATTCATGTATCCAATCACATATGTGTAAGTGTGTCTATCTCACATGGGATGTGTGGGCCACTTAAACTGATGCCATTCGTAGGCTGGAAAGCCTACCGTTATTATTTTGAGGCTGATTTTGTTGCAAATGTCTATCAGGAAAATGAGAACCCCGTTCAAAAGCATTTGTGGATGTGCTTTTGCCTTTCTATGATAATTAAGGAATCATAGATGTGATCAGAGAATTACATAAATACCAACAAATCCACGCTCTACAATAGTTCTCACATTTCCATGCAGAATTCCTTCTCTTCTTTTGGCAAAAGTTGTTCCTTTGTCTTGTTTCACTTTATTTCATAAATTATGTTTAATAGAAGAAGGTTTCAAAAAATTCATGGAAAAACTAAATGAAAAGATAATGAGAGTTTTCCACCAATGTTTTGAAGCTTTCTGATATATGTAGTAGATATTTTTATGCCATTTTGCACTGCACTGGTATCTGGCCACAGGAACCTAGATTGCTGCCTTAAGGGGAGCCTTAGAATGTGTGGGACAGTGGATAGCAGTGGCTAGTCACATATTTCTCTCTCCTCTACTCAGTTATATTAGGTCTAGTCTCCTTGTCCATGAGGGACATCTTGTCTCTTTATAACCTCAAACTCCATCTCTAGCCCATTTGCCCGTATAAAAATGGATGAGTTCCTTTGTATAGTGTGTGTGTGTGTGTGTGTGTGTGAGATATCAATCCAGTCTCTCTTTTTCATTCTTGAGTGCCATCCTTTATCGCTTTAGGACTTACCAGGATCAACTAGATATAAGAGGACCTGTCTTGGGAAAACAGTAATCCAAATGGCTTGTCATATTTATGTAAAAATACCGATCCTGGAAATGATAGGCCAATACATTATTTTTAGAGAAAGTGAGTCCTTTACATCTTATTTATCTTCATTGCCTAGATCGAATCCCATCTTCTGAAGATGGGAATCAGTGCTGTTTCTTTGCTGTTGCAAGTCTGGTTTTTAATGCGACATTCCTCTAGGTGTCATCCCTAGGGAACTAGAAGACCCTTTCCTTGCATTTTCATTGTGAATTAGGTGAAGGTGTACAGAACAGATCAACAATTTTACAGTCTTTCATACACATTTTGCTTCAAGTCATCATTGCAGTGCCCTCACTATAGCGACCACCACGTATTCTACTTCTGTCCTGTGTTACCCTGTTTCATCCTCCTCCTTTCCTAACCCTGTGCACTTGGCAGGAAGTCCTTTTGTGGCTTAGTTTCATGAGACGTTCTCTGTTTGTAGGGCTCCCGGCTCTTCCTTCCAATCTTCACATTTCAGAGTTGTTGCTTTGTGGTTCTGGCAAGGAAACGTAATATACTAGGATGTGAGGATGGCTGAGGGCTTTGGTAAAAGTGTTCACCGAGAACATACGGTATTGCTTTCCAGTGATCGAATGAAGTTTTTGACTGGTTTTACTGGAATTCCCATTGTTTCTTTCCGTAGGCATTTGGATTCAATCCCAAAGTTGACAACTATGTTGAAAAAGCAGCTGCTGTGTTTGGTGGGTTTTACATATTTTTCTTTGTTGAGAGAATGCTGAAGATGTTACTGAAGACATATGGTCAAGTAAGTAGACTTCACGTTTGAAATTGTACAAACAAGAGTGACTTTGTGTAGGTACCTAGAGGGCCAGATTTTAGTCTAGACTATGTGAACGGTACAGTTATTTGATTTGTGAGTTGGAGGAGGAAGAAATGACTCAATAGATGAGCGGGCATCAAAAACTGTGTGGACCAATGGAATGTAAAACCTATGTAAGCTTTGGAAACCTTCCTAACTCATAACAAAAGTTTTTTTTTGAGAAGGAAAAAAAATATTCCACTTTAAAAAAAAGAGTGAGATTTTCCCATGAACTTTTGGAATCCTCCTTGAGCTGACAAATATAAGAAAATTATTTGACTACAGTATAGATCTTGACAAGTATTTAATGTCAAATGAAAGATATGCATAATCTTTATTCTTTCCTATATTTAGCCTAATAAGAAAGAGGAATCAACAGAGACTAAGTGATAATATGCTCAAAAGAAGAGAAATTTCATAAATATAAAAAGGTGGCATATATAGAATAAGCATAGCACTTTCCTCACAAATAAAAAGGAGTAAATTCTACTATATTATCTCTGCCAATCATCTGTTATTTTTTCTTTCTATAACCCTTGCTTTCTTTTCCTCCCATGTAGAATGATCATACTCACTTCGCAAATGATGACTTTGGTCCTGCTCAAGAAAAAAATCATCAACCCAAAGCATTACCTGCCATCAATGGTGTGACATGCTATGCAAACCCTGCTGTCACAGAGCCTAATGGACACATCCATTTTGATAATGTCAATGTAGTATCGCTACAGGTATGTTGATTTCATTTTTGCTTAACTGTACTACATGTTCTGTACTGTGGAAAGCCCACTGCCATTGAGTACACTTCTGACTTGTAACGACTATAGGAAAGAGTAGAACTGCTCCTTTGGATTTTCAGAAATTGCAAATCTTTATGGGAGGAGACAGCTCCTTCTTTCTCCCATGGAGTGTCCGGTGGGTTTGAAGTGCTCACCTTTTGGTTAATAGCCAAACACTCAAACCATTACCACACCAGGCTTTCTATACCATATAAAATGCTGCAAATGCAGTCAAAGCAATATTATATATATAGTATATATATGATTTATTATTGGATATTTGGGGTACCCCGTATATACTTGTGTATAAGCTGAGTTTTTCAGTACATTTTTAATTCAGTTTTGATGGTAAAATCAGGTGCCTTGGCTGATATTCAGGTTGGATTATACTAGAGTATATACGATAAATGGCATAAAATGGGCATAATTCTCTTCTTTCCCCCTGGCATGTATACTTTAAACAAGTGAAATAAGCAAGAAATTGTGTCTCTCTGGGCCTGGAGCTTCACTACTTTCTCAGAATGCTTAACTATGGAAGAATATCTCAAAATTATGCAATGCTTTGTAGCAGAATTCACTCATAGCGTTTCTCATCTGTGGCAATTCTTTCGACATTCAAAGCCAAAGAATCCCTTTAGGTGATTTTGAAACTTCAAGAAGAAAGGAGATTTTCAAGCCACCTAAACTGTGCCCATTAACAGATTTAGAATTTATATTCCCATCTTCAAAATTATTTTAATAGATGCATTTCTTTCCCACAGCAAATGCAATCTATCACTTAATATGCTTGGAGGAGACCTGGTGACTCACTAGTTCAAACACTTGGGTGCTAACCAAAAGTTTGGTGATTTCCAACTATCAGCTGCCATTCCACAGAACGTATTTGTCCCAGTCTGCTTCCATAAAGATCACAGCCTTGGAAATCTTATTCGATCTTCTAGGGTCCTTATGAATCGGAGTCAAGTTGAGGGTAATGGGTTTGATTTTTTTGAGTTTAATATGCTAGTCATTTAATTATTTTACTTCATATTTTAATGACAGCTTAAAGTAGGAATTATTTTCTCCATAGTAGACCTAGTTTGGTGCTGTGGTAGAAATCAAACTCAAATTATTTATCAAACATAGACTTATTAGAAGGATCCTGAGTGTCTGATGGAAACAGCAGACTGAAATAGCAAGAGCCACACAATCAACACTGCTATTGAGACCGGGTCTCCTCTTGTCTCAAGAACTTACCTTCCTTCTTTCTCTCACTGTGGACCACTCCCTCCATCAGCAGAAACAGGACTAATAGCAACTCCTGAGATTTAGGTTGTACGTGTTCTCTCCCTGGAAAAACAGGAACAGACCCACTCAGTACTAACCCAGAAATTCCTTCGAAAGACTTTTCCTGACCAAAGACGATTCATAAATGTTTAGAAGATTGGGTCCCTTTTATGACTCTCAGAAGAGTCTCCTTCCCACTGCCGTAGAGTTGATGCTGACTCCTAGCGGCCCCCCAGGACTGGGTAGAATGGTTGCTTTGGGGGTTCTGAGGTTGCGCATCTTTGCCTGAGCAGAGAGCCCCATCCTCCATCTGCGGTTCACAGACAAACACGTGGCCCCCAAAGCATCAGGCGCCTTACACATGGAGCAGAGGTGTGGTTACTTAAAAAGTGATACTGGGATGAGAGTGTCTTTGGTGTCTACAACAAGGCCCATTTAACAGATGGAAAAAAAAAAGAAACTTTAAATTTCAAATTGCTTCTCCAAGGCCACTGGCCGCTGCTTTTGTAAATGAAAGAACTATATGTTATTGAAGTAAACAATACAAAAGAGAAAAAAAAACCATGTAAACTCAAAAGGAAAGCTAGCTTTTAGGGAAAAAAGCTGAAAAGAAGTTATTACAATTAATGATTGTGACTTGGGTTTCTTTCTGTAAAGAAAATTTAAGTGGTCATATAATTCTTCACAATTGATTAAGGAATTACTTTTTTTATAAAATCCTAAATGATACTTTCAGTCAATAGTGTGAAAAAATGTAGAAATGTTCAAATGAATAATTTTAGCTATGGTTTTTAAAAATAATCATCATGTATTAAAGACTTGAGATGAATTGCTTCTTTTGATCGACATAATTCATGAGGGAGAACTACAGTTATAATTAGGAGGTTGTGGGTTGGAGAGTTTAAATTGTCAACCCAAGGACACATCATTTCTAAGTAGTGACGCTTAGCTTTATACCAAAGTCATCTGATGTGTGTAGCCCGTGCCCTTAGATACTTTGCTGTACTATTTTCTACATGTTACTGTTCTATTAGAAACAAATCATGGCATTCATTAACATGGTAAATATTTATTTGGTTAATGTTGAAGAAAACTTGGTCAAAGGACATTGTTTTCCGATGCTATAACTTAATGCAACAGCATAGTGAGATGCAAATAAAAAATTGTCCTTGAATTGTATAACAAGATTCTCATCTCCTTATGCACAATTTTATAAAATAATAGATAATGGAAAAATTATGGTTAAATTTGCTGACTAGTGACTCAAGGAGTGCTAATCAATTGTGTTGCCGATTTAAACATTAATGAATAACTCTTCAGATTCTAGATTTGCTATGGCGAGAAGACATGTTTGCAGTCTAGCTAAGCATCATGACAAAAGATGAATGCGTGTCAACCTAGAATCCATTCTTACTCCACTTCTAGCAGTAGTGCTAGAGTCTAGGCTTTTATTATTGCATTCAATAAATATTTATTGTTGTTGTTAGGTGTCATCAAGCAAGTGCATGCACAACTGAACAAAACACTGCCCCGCCCCGCGCCATCCTCACCATTGGTGGCAGTCACAATGTCATCCATCACATGGACGGTCTTCCTCTCTTTCACCGACCCTCTGTTTTACCAAGCACAATTTCCCTCTTCAGCGACTGGTCTTTCCAGATAAGGTGTCCAATGCAAATATTTTTTGAGTACCTGCTCTATGCTGACTTTGTCCTTGGCACTGAGAACTCAGAAGCAAACACTATGGATCTTTGGTATATCCAGCAGATACAGACAATAGAAAACGTGAGACACGAAACTACCAGGTAGCAATAACTAATTCCATGAACATAAAACAAGGTGAGGATGACATGCAGAGGTTTTGTTTTGCGTTTTGTTTTTCGGCTGGTGATTCAGCAAAGGTTTCTCAAAGGGCCAGCAGAGACTTGAGTGGTGAGAAAAGATCAGTCATGTAAACTCACTGCCACCTAGTGGATTCAGACTCATAGCAACCCTGAAGGACTGAGCAGATAGGCCCTGGCGTGTTTCTGAACCTGGGAACCTTTATGGGGGTAGGAAGCCTCATCTTTCTCTCGTGGAGTAGCTAGTGGGTTTGAACTGCTGTGCCTAATGGTTTGTACCCAATTCCTAACCTCCTACGCCACCCGGGTGCCTTCCTCCAGTTATTGCCACTAGGTAAGGCTTTATACCGCACCCTGTGCCTTGTTCTTTTCTCCCTGTTATTTGTGAAGCTGGGAGGTCTCTATCCGTTGCCCTTTGCGCCTTGCCCCCAAGCCCACACCTTTAGAAAGATGGTCTTGAATCCTCAAACATAAAGTTCTCTCTCTCCCCTCTCCCCTCTCTCCTCTCTCTTTTCCCCTCTCCCTCTCTCTCCTCTGTTTGGGACATCTGTTACTTCTTTATGACCACTAGAGGGACCATCTGGCTCATTTTTTTCCCCCAGCGGTGAAAGACCTGTCTCTTGTTTTCTAAATGAAATCCCCGTGTTTGCATTTAAGAATTCCATTTAGAAACATAATCTAATAAAAATAAAGTGACATGCTTATTTTCCTAGTAAGAGAGGTTGACTTGGGAATTTTACTCTTTAATATTGAGGTATAGCGAAGTGGAATTAAGTTGCATAATTTGGGGAGAATTACTTGGTTAGTGACAGATATGAAGTGATAAATCCACAATATAAAGATAACATGTTTGAAGAGCTTGGGTCCCTATGATAATCGAACAGATTTTAAATATACTTCATTTATTCAGTAAGTTGTCATACAGTAGTTAATTTTACATTTGACAGTGTTCTCGGCTTTGGGGCCGAAAAAGACATTTCTGCTTTTCCAAAACATAAACGAAATATGCCATGTTTTTCAGAGAAATTGGAAAGTAATTATTATTTTTTACAAAAATGAAATAAAAAAAACTTGTTGGGAAGCCTTTTGTGGGGTTAATTCTCTCTACCCCCACTACTCCCATGTGGTTGGGGTCTTTGATACCTTCCTGTATGCGAGAAGGGAGGAGCAGATTTCTATTTTGTCGAGTGAGATGGTAGGTGAAGCGACAGGAGAACTACTTGGCCCGCTTCTCTACGGTACAGTGACTCTCAATAGTGGGTCGCTGAGGTTTGATCCTCCCAAGAGAAAATAAATACCCAGTCATCATCAGCAAGGGTGGCTGCCTTGTTGCACTGGCTTGGGACTGGGGATCTGGAGTTTGACTTTTTCTCTAAAGAGTTGCAATGGTTTTCTTTCATTTTTTTAAAACGTAGGCCTACTATTTGTGGGGTTATTTGACACCTGCAGTTCTTGAGCACGTTTGCAATGTGCTCGTCTTCCCCATCCCCTTCCGTTCCCTTTCATTTTTCTAGAGCCGCTCCTTTTCCCGTGTCTGTCTGCAGGCGCAGGTCTTTTATACTGTCTTTCTCTTGATTTCACCCCTTGTCAATTTAGGCGGGTCTCATTTCTCTCTATCTCCTAAAAGAAATACCCCTTTGCGGCCACTTCGCTCTTAGTGCATTTCGTACTTGTGGTGTTCTGTAGCTTTCTTTTGGGCCTGTGGCCTTATAGCTTTTTTTAATTCCTTTATTTTAGGGAATTTCAGTGGGGAGTAGCAATAAATACGTGTCTCCACTTTGCTATATTTCACCATAAGATTATTTGACATTTTAAATCCTCTCATTTATGAACATCAAAATACTTAAAAACAAATAAATGATTTCACCTTATGCTGTTCATTAACAAGTGATTTTAAACTAGAGAAGAAATAAAATTATATGAGGAGTGGCTTTTATTTATTTTAGATCATTTTATTGGGGGCTTGTACAACTCATCACAATCCATATATACATCCACTGTGTCAAGCACATTTGTACATTTGTTGCCATCATCATTCTCAAAACATTTGCTTTCTACTTGAGCCCTTGGTATCAGCTCCTCATTTCCCCCCTCCCTGCCTGCTCTTCCCTTCCTCATGAGCCCTTGATAATTTATAAATTATTATTTTGTCATATCTTACACTGTCTGATGTCTCCTTTCACCCACTTTTCTGTTGTCCATCCCCCACAGAGGAGGTCACATGTAGATCCTTGTAATCAGTTCCCCCTTTCTTACCCACCTTCCTTCCACCCTCCTGGTATCACCTCTCTCACCACTGATCCTGAAGGGATCATCCGCCCTAAATTCCCTGTGTTTCCAGTTCCTATCTGTACCAGTGTACATCCTCTGGTCTAGCCAGATTTTTAAGCTAGAATTGGGATCATGATGGTGGGGAGGAAGCATTTAAGAACTAGAGGAAAGTTGTATGTTTCATCGTTGCTACACTGCACCCTGACTGGCTCATCTCCTCCCCGCGACCTGAGAAGTGGCTTTTATTGATCTTGATTGATTAGTGCATATAGAAAAGCTTGTTTAACTGAAGGCAGACCTGGTAGCCAGATAAACATGTAGAGGAATTCTGGGTATGTCTTGACTTTTTGGTTGTTGCTAAAATATCCTCAACACTGTTGGTGTCATGGGTTGCACATTGGACTGCTAACTGCAAGGTCAGCAGTTTGAAACCACCAGGGCCTCCACTGGAGAAAGAGGAGGCTTTCTACTCCCATAAAGAATTACAGTTTCAGAAACCCTCAGGGGCAGTTCTACTCTGCCCTTTAGGTTCCTATGAGTTGGAATAAACTGTATGTCAGTGAGCTTCCCGCCCTTCCCCCCTCCCCGCCCCGCGGCCATTCTGCCAGGCTCTAGTCTGTACATTTGTCTCATGAAAATGGGTGCTTGAATCCACCATGAATTCAGCTTATCATTTCATTATAATCACCGTGTTTTCATTCATCGTTAGTTAACACCTTTCATATTTTCAAGTGTAGTTCTTCTGAACTCTTTCCTCACCTCACAAAATTCTCACTCCTGCTTTTCCTACTGAGGGAGGAGACCGATCATTATTAGGGATCTGTGTCAGCTTTGCTGTCTCTCTTCCTGGAAAGTGTTCTTGGTCCTCGTCGTTCTTTTCTGTCTTCCCTTCCGTTTCAGAAGAACTTGGGTTCTCTCTCTTTTCTGGGCTCAGTGTCTGCAAGCATGTTCCTCTTCCGCACACTGTCTTGTAGTTATCCTGGGCATCCCTGACTCTGTGTTTCTCCCTGTGTCTACAAGCTGGCTTAAGTATTTGTTTTTCCGACCTGGACATTCCTAAACTTCTTTTTAAATCATCCCCATCCCTACATTGTCTAGCTTGTCCAAAGACTGGCTAACACTAAACTGTGCATAGACATGATCTTAAGTGCGTTACGCTTACTAATTCATTTAATCCCATAGCAACAACCCTTGGATGCATGGACAATGATTATCTCCATTGCAGAGATGAGGGAAGTGATACACCAAGAAGTAACTTACCCAACACCACACGGGAACTGAGTAAGACTTAGCCTGGGCATTCCGGCTCCCGGGGCCATGCTGACGACAGTTATATTACACTACCTATTCTTCCCACGTGCTCCCTCGCCTCTATGTTCTTCCCCTGCCATCTGAATACCTGCCCAGATACTTACTGATACATTATTTTAAAAACATTAGCCTATTTTCCAAAAATTCTTCCTGGAATGACATACATGATTTTTCTAAGCACCCTGTTATATTTCTAATGCTCATTCTTCTTTTATTTTCCCAAACCCTGGGGGATTTTTGTATTTTAGCCAACTTGCAAAGTTAAAATGTAGGAATATAAAGGCAGATATTTTATTTGAATACATCCCCTCCCATTTAAGATTTTCATCAGGTTGTTTCAGTTGTGTACTACTACCTGATTCCCCTGACATTTAGCTGACACTTTTCTAGTATTTTCCTGAAATTTCCTTCCATCGTGGCAGGAGCTCTGGGTGGAGGAAGAAGCTAGGACTTTGGAGAAACAAAAGCTATTGTTCATGTCATAACAATCAAACATGCTAATTGTGTGACTTTAGGAAAATTAAATCACATCCATGAGCCTTTGTTTGCTCAGATGTTAAATGAAGAGTGAAAATCCATCCTTCCTGAATTTTTGTGAAAATTAATTTAATTTGGGTCAAGTACATACTATTGTGTCTGACACATTGTAAGCATGTGATGAATATTAATGACTCTTTTTGCAAAAAAATTACCAAATTTCTTTTCTCTTTTAAAATTTTATTCTAGTGACCTCACTGGATGCTTAAACAGTGTTTAGACTTTCATTTCTCTGAGGATAACCTTCAAATCCATAGGCTTCCTTATGCTCATCATGCTTAAAAAAAGGATTTTTAAGCTATTAAACAGAAAAGGCTTTTGTACCTGTTTGTATATTTTCCCAATATTTTAGAATAGTATAGTGAAAGAATAAATACAATAGAATTTCATGCTTTCTCATCTTTTTGATATGCCCTTCCTCCTTTGAAAACCATTCCCCTACTTTTCCAAGAAATGACAACGTAATCTTTAATGCGTGTGGGCCATTTGGTAATAAAGACAATCTTCTAACGTAAATACCTGCAAGCCTGCCATTTACCATCTGCCAATAGACTGAGAGAACTTGAAACGTTTGCTCTCAGTCAATGGAACAGAACTGGAAAGCCCAATTCCGTTTGCCATTTAAATGATGATATCATCAGTCTTGCACCACCAATTCTTTTAACAGTTAGCTATTCAACTATGCTCCCAGTACAGCCAACTGGATCTGTCACAACTGGACACGGTCAGTTCATCTGAAAGGCCATTGAAATACTAAAGTATTAATGATGTATAAATTTATTGTCATACATAATTAAAATAATCAAAACAACTGAATACATTGAAATAACTGGGTCTCATCAAATCTCTTAAAATTGAACACCAGGTTGCCGTTACTGCTGTGGTTTTTAAAATCTGATTTTGGAAATATTATTGAGATTATCCAGATGAAAATTGCATGTCATAAAATGTGAACGTGGTCGTTGGAGTGATGGGCGAGCACAGTGAGGAAGATCGCGTCACCGGAGTCAAATCTAAAACCGCGCTCTTGCGAGCTGCCCAAGGACCTGGCCGCAAAGGCGAGCCCTCCTTTCAGAATGACTTCTGCTGTTCTTAGATGGAAATGTGCCCCAAAACTTCGTATAGGAATCCAGTAAGAGGAGAAACTTAAGACTGACCTGTTTTGACTCTTTAAATCAGTTAATTGATAAATATGAACAAGGTGGATATTTTTGTGGGAGCTTATAATTTTAAATCCAGTGTTATGTGCTTTTAGACCTATGCAAACATAATTTCAATATTGGGAAACTTTGAGTTATGGGATAGAAATCGAAGCAAATGAGGCCTTTCTTTCCCACTTGTGGATCACCTTGCTCATATATAATTTATGTTGAGTAAAGAAATACCTTAAAGACATCAGTCAGGACTTAATCAAAGAAATTCTGACTGACTTCTCTCCCACATTTTGATTACCGAAGGATCTTTAAAATGCCATTTTCAGTGCCTCACTTGAAGTGGACAGAAGGCTTTTGTAAGACTGAGTAACACTCCCAAAACTAATTGGTTACTAACTTGTTTTACAGAAACACCAGGAAAGGGAGAAAAGAGAGAGTTTGTTTTCTGTTGGTAGTAAAGAAGAAGGAACGTTGAACTTGATAAAAGTTTGAATTAGTATGGATGACTCTTGGCTAGAATTGGTCTGCGGGGGTTTAGAAAGAAGCCAAGAGTGACGAAAAATGATGCTGAGTATCTGAGCTGGGTTAGTTATCTGGGGGAATATGGAAGTGATAGTAGAAATGAGGGAATCATGGGGTACAGCGATTAAATTCTAAGTGAATATTTTGATTGAGGCAAAACTGAATGCGGAAACGTACACAAATGGCATTATATATATGCCTCTGTGGATTTTTCAAAGTATATACTATATTTCAAAGTATATGGTCTATTTTTTCAAAGAATATAGCCCACACTTCTGAGGTTTCCTTTGTGTCTCCTCCCCGTCCCCCCCACTCCCAGTGATTATGTCCTTTCCCCCCAAAGGTTAACTAGCACTACGAATTATCACAGCGTCGTCGCATAGTTTTCCCAGAAAGGACTTGGGTCAGGTTTCATTCACTCGTCATTTGGCTTGTGAGGTTCATCGATGCTGCTGCCTCTAGTAGTAGTTCCCCCATTTCCCTTGCTTTATAGCCACTCATTGTATGGCCATATCTCATCAGTGTCATCAAGAATTTCATTCAACCATAGCGATTCATATTTCCTTTAACATGATTTACCTATGTACTCCCAAACAATAAATTATTCTGCAGTTCTGAGCCTTTTCAAAAACTATTATAGTGGGCCTTTTATTCTGCAACTTACTTTTTTGGGGTCCATATTTTAGTCCTTGCAGTTGACATCGTTTATATTACCTGCATGGATTTACGATGTGTTTATCCATTTCCCTGGATAATGATACTTGATTTCTTTCCAGCTTTTTACTATTACCAACAGTGCTGCCATTGACACTCTGCTCTTCGTGCTGGTTCAGCGTGCGCTGAGGCTGAGGTATCGTGGGTAGACCCAGTTTTGTGTAGAATGCCCAGGGCATAGGAGGATATTAAGCATTTATGGCTCCTGGTGTACAATCTGTCAGGAGCACCATTTGGGTCATTAATAACAACTAAAAAGCACCCATTACTTTGACATTTCTAAATGCCTCTGGGTAAGTTGTAATTTCAGTTCCGAATCATCGATCTAGAGCTTTTCTTAACTGGAGTTCTGTGAGACGAAAAAACTTCACAGACAGCAACTTAAATGACTGATTTCTCTCTTCTTCAATGGGTCCTATATTGCCATTTAGCATAGACAGAAGATTAACTAATTAATTTTGTGTAATGTATATTGTAAGGACTTTGGAACAATTGTTTACTGAACTTCTGGTGAGAAAGGTGGGGATTTATAGCTGGAACTATGAGAAGGGGTCATAAAGTAGTTACAGATGTAATTTTACCAACACATTTCTATCCAAACGATTAAATTCATTTATACTTTCTTCATTTACATTTTCTCCATGAATATGAAACGGTATTTTTTTGTGATTTGCTTTTTATGTTTCTGATTACCAGGAAAGTTATAACATCTGTTTATATAATGAGTGGTCACAAGTTTGCTTTTATTCATTTCTTGTTAT
>NW_022111369.1:14682928-14719777 GCF_000313985.2 Echinops telfairi
ATCTTGACATATTCTATTAGATTTATTCCTAATTATGTTTTTGTTTTGAAGCTATTATAAATGATGTCTTTATCTTAATCATGTTTTCTTGTTATTGCTGTTGGGTAGGAGTACATTGATTTCAGTCTATTGATCTTGTATCCTGAAGTTTTGCTGAACTCTCTTAGTATAGCTTATAGTTGGATTACTCATCTGGATTCTCTCTGTAGAATTCAAAGAATGAAGAAGCACACTTGTTTTTCCTTTCTTATTTTTGTGACATTTATTTTCTTACCTTGTTGCATGGACAAACACAGAGCAATACTGAAGAGAACTACTTATGGATGGTATTTTGTCTTATTTCTAATGTTAATGTGAATTCTTTAGAATTCAGAAAGTGTTTGCTTGAGTTTTTAGATAATGGACACATTAAATCAGATTACGGAACATTTCATAGTGAGCATTTTTGTTGTTGCCAGGTGCCTTTGGGTTGGTTCCGACCCAGAGTGAATGTGTTTATAACAGGAGGCGGCCCTGCCTTCTGCTGAACCATCCCCACAATGTCACGGTATTCATCGTTAGCTAGGGGGATCCCTCCGTGGAACATCGCACTGGCATTTGCCCCCTACGCTCTAAGCAAGAATAAGCAAGCTATGCTTGGTTAATTTGCCTACTTGTAGGATGAAGGATCTTTAGGAAGCGCAAAAGACTAAATGAAAAATACATTTTTTTTCTCAAAAATTTTGTCATTTCTGATTTGTAGTCATTCCTCGGAGGTTAATTGATGCGTGACATGAAAATTAAAGGAGCATACGTTTGTCAAATCAACTTGAGTCAAATGGATCCGAGTATAAAAATGTTAAGAATTAATCAGGTTAATTTTGCTTTTCTAAAATTCACTCTCAATGTTTGAATTGGTAAAAAATATTTACCAGATAGGCTGATTATGAGGGTTAACTTGAGCGGTGTTTTAAAAGTAATGAATCCTCAGTAAATATTAAATGCTATGACTGCGACCACCATCAGCCATCCCCTGGTGTTCCCCCGAACCGATGGATTGAGGTGAGTGAGGGCAAGCACGTCAGCCACCGAGTTCTCTGTTTCTATGGCAGAATGTTGAGCCTCTCATGAAGGAGTAGAAGACTTTGTGAGAAGCTGTCGAGTCTTATATCAGACTTAGGAGCATGTCTTAACGAGAAATAGGAAGGCATTTTACCCAGTGAATTTCCTGGGAAGGCATGGGGGAGCAGTGTAAAGATTCAGAAGTAGATGAATTCAGCCCAGGAGCATTTATAACTTAGCAGTGGTTCTCAACCTTATGTGGTGGCAACTCCCCAATAATAAATTATCTTCATTTCTACTTCCTAACTGTAATTTTGCTACTGCTATGAATCAGGTGACCCATGTGAAAGGGTCGTTTGACCCCCAAAGGGGTCATGACCCACAGGTTGAGAACCGCTGACTTAGAGTTATATTGATACAAGCTTCTAGAGGTGGATGAGGGTAATTAAGCATCCATGGACGTTTTGAAGAAACAAATCTAATGACAAATTTGAATCAAGGCTATGAAGGCAGTTGCATTGAATTTTGAGGTGGGTTCACTTTCCCCTTTGAAGAAAATCCCAAACATTGAGTCATGGGGCCTTGGTGGTTAAAGTCCCATGATCTAGACAGTGGATTTCACTCAAAGAAAAGGAGGCTAACTTAGCCTGGCAGGATCTGGGAGAATGTGGATGGGCTGGTGCCCTGTTTCTAGCTGTGAATAGAAAAGAGCTACCAAAACCAGAAGCGCATGTGGTTTCCAACATAAATGGAGCCACCCTGAGAAGATCTGTCTTGGTTTCCGTTGCCCATGCACAGATACATGGATGAGAGTAATACATGATCTTTCACAAGAGTGAGCTTATTTGATGGTGGACAGCTACTGAAGTGTGGGGAGAATTTTTGAAAGAACTTTATGGACGAGGGATTGGAAGAAACTGCCCTGATTATTGGACATCCGTGGGCAAGATGAGATGTCTAAAGGTTATTTAGATAGAGGTTGTGTTTGGTATTGGAGCTTCTGTGTGGCCAAACAGTTAAGTGCTTGTTTAAAAAAGGTTGATGGGTTGAACCCACCTAGAGATAACTTTGAAGAAAGTCCAGGTGATCTACTTCAGAAAAGAGGTATCATGCATGAATAGATTTTGGACTTGTTCTTAAGTTAGCCCCATTGCAAGAACAATTTGTGTTTATGAAACTAGATGCTTCTTGGCTATAAGAAAGAATAGCATCTGCGGTCTTAAAGACTTGTTTTCAAACAAGCATCCATCTATCTAAGTCCACATGGAAGAAGCACCAGTCTGAGTGATCCAAGGATTGTAAATAACATATCTGAAAGAGGGAATGGAATCAGAGCTTAAATTGTAAACTTCTCGTTTGAAGAAGGTTATGGATGACAGTGGAAGCTCAAAATACATTTCTTGGGTCCACACATGGATTATGCCTCTGGTGAATCCCGCCGGATCACAGTTGCGGGATGTAAATAGCCTGTTACCAGACAGCATTATAATGTCAATTATGGCAGAAGTGGTTAGGTCAAAATGTAAAATCATTTTATCTCCCTTTGACCCAATTTAAAGTTGTTTTAATTTTTAAAAAAAGTGAAGGGGAAATACATATGGATTAAACTCCTGGGAATCCCCACTGACCATGGACCAGGGATGTGAACAGCCTTGCTAATATGCAGAATTCTTTGGAAAGCAGATTGTTGCAGATGCAGTTAGGTTAAAATTTAGCACCCTATCATTTGATCTTACTTATGATCCATTTAAATTTTTTCTGGTTAATATTGTCTATTTTCTTTTCGATTGAGGTTTTAATGTTTCATTTTGTTATTCTTGTTAGTTGTTATTGCAGGTTTTTTTCATTGCCTTTCTATATGTGAAATCCAAGATAGGTTAATCTGTAGAAGCAGTGACTAGTTTTTAGGCTATTCTCGTTACAGAAGCAGATCATTAGGTCTTTAGTCATTAGAGTCTGGGTGAATTCAAATCACCAAGCTTTCAATTAGCAGCCAAGTGTATAAGCACCAGGCTCCTCATAGACATGTACAAAAGTAGCTGTGGCATTGTGTGATGTACTGCTGTAACCAAGAGTGTAATCAAGCTATTACGGTGGCAAAAATGTGTCAAAGTCTGGAGGAAGATGATGCAGACAAAGTGATGGTGGGTGCTTTACTCACAGATGAGCTTACAAAGGTTAAAATTATTACTTGTCATTGTAAAGTAGATGAGGATTTACATTTTAGGCCATCTACCTATTCATTAATTTAAACTATTCATCAATGTGCCTCCTTCCCCACCCCAATATTTTACCCTTCACCTGCTCCTTGATTTATCTTCTCCTTCTGGTTGATGACTGCTATTGCATTACACCCAAGTTAACACTATCAAGAGGCTAGTTTTACCTTCCTTGCCTACATAGGTTGTTAAGAATGACAGGAAGTTGCTAGGTAAATAAGACTAAGTGAAACAGCAACCTAATTACTAATCTAATACTTGCAAAAGGATACTTGTGATTCCTATTTTTAAACATTTGGCCATTTCCAATTTGGAAAAATTTAAGGGAAGAATCCCTATAAAGTAATCGTTCTTAATTATCTTCCTTAGGAAGCTCTTTGATGCAATCCATTGACTTTGCACCAGATGAATGCAGAAACCCACCAAATTTTGTGTACAATTCAAATGAGCTTCACGTATCTATGGAAGCTCCTCTCCGGCCTCCCATCTAACATTCTCTGATGCAGGGAAATATGTAAATGCTTGAGGGGGGGCGGTATGTACAAGAATAGTAGCACAGTGCGAGGTACGTAGATCTTAAACAATTTCTACAACAGCCTTATAAAAATAGATATGGATCGATTTACAGATCAGTAAATTGAGACTGAGATCATTTAAGTAACATAATTCTTCCTAGGATCTTGCATCTCAAGACCATGCTTGTTCCATTTGTATGACACAAACTTTCTAATGGAATATTTCTATAATCAGTTCTTCTTTTGAACAGTTAGGTGTGAATACAACTTGAGGATTGGTTTGAGGATTGTCTGAAGGGTTAAATCTTATTCATTTTGATTCTATTAATTTGTCATAGTAAGTAAATGTGTGCCATCTAAGTTTGCTTATAGAATGGATGTTGGTGATGGTTGTATAATATGATTGCTGTGTCGGTTTCATAGAACTGCGCATGACAAATATTGAATTGGCAGATCTTGCATTATCTGTACTTTTTACACACAATGAAAAATCTGCTTATTGACTAGGCTGCAAAGTTTCTTGGGAGGCATGTCTAAAATTTTGAAACAATTTGTAGATGATATAGCACCTGAAGCTTCATATTACATAAGGAAAGACCAAACTGCTGTTACATAACTGGTAAGCTCAATTAATTGTATCCATACGCTGCGGGAGTTTTTCTGGGATGTTTGTTGCACAGTGGGCTTGTCGCTGGAGCCCAGTTGGTCAGTGTGAGTTCCTGAAAACAACAAAAGCGCATTTATCTAAACATTTTCTGTTGTAAATTGCTTCCACTAATCAAGCAGGACTTATCTCGATTTAGAAGAATTAGTGAGGTTTTACTCAATTAGGCTTGATGTCAAGTTAATTTTTCCCCATTAGTATAATGAAGAATTGCTGTGTTCCTCGGTTATGCATGCTGATTGATACCAAAAAATCGAGATGTCAACACATTTTTCTCTTGCAAAACAAGGGGGAAAACATCAGAGGTTCAAGTGAATTATTCTGAGCATTAGAATGAGTTGTCGTCGTGTTATGTAGAACGTCTTGGTGCACATCCGCAACGTCAGGGGACGTTTAACTGCTGCGTCCTTCGTGTCAGCCTTTGGAGGTTTGGATTCATCTTTCCCCCCATTTTGTTTTGTAAATGGCCAGGACATGATTACGGCCCTTGCCTAAATAGGCCTCTTTTATTGCCCTAGGCGTCTGTTATTTGCTCATTTAAAAATACTTACGTAGTGCTTTATTTTTCACATGCTGCATGCTGCAGTTTGGGAATTCTGGACCAAGACCTGGTAAGTCATTTTGATTCAGTGGAATGCATGATGGAAAATTTGCCAAAGCATGAGGTGTTTTATTGTTGTAATAAATGAAATACCTATCCGAGAGAGATGCATGTGGGAGACAGAATTTATGCCATACAGTATTCTATGTTTTATTTGTTTTACTAAAACCCAGAATACAGATCCTAAACAAGAAAGACCAAGAAGTCAAAAAACATCTTGAAAATGATATGGGGTCTGGCCAAAATGCTGCTTGAGTTCAACACAAATGTATTAAGAGTGTAAGCAGAGTGTCTCACAGAATCACCTCCATGCACTCATTTATTTTTATACCCACATCAGTATGTTTTATGCAACAGTTGAGGTCACAACTATCACTTGTATCACTATTAATCGATAGTGAACTAAAGAAAAGGAATTAAGATATGAAGGCCAGATTAATTGCTCACTCTTAATAGCTGTATCTTCGGGTGAGAATAGAGATCAATGATTGGACAGTGAAGCTTAATTTTGCTGTATGTCTGCTTTGAAGATAAGGACTTTTAATCCCTTCCTGAGGATCTCAATTTACTTAGATGAGTGACTCCTCATTTATTTTAATTAAATGGCGACTTTCTCCTGTCTTGAACTGTGTTCACCACACTAATCAGTGACCTAGTTAATTTAGAAATATTGTTAGTTTGAGTTCTCAGTAGGAAGGGAAGATAAATATGTGAGCCAATTATTTGTAAAAGTGTTTGGACTATCATTTGCTTTTCATTTCTGTCATCACATATCAGAATATTCAAAGAAAACAAAGAACAGATTTAATTTTTTGAATCATCTTCTACTTAGGAATATCAAAGAGTATAATGCATGTGACTTTACTAGACCTTTATAGTAACTCAGCAAAGTTGGATTACAATGAGAGGCATTTAATAGCTGAAAGAGCACCACTAAAAATTTACTACTTTGAAAACTCAATAAACTCTACAGATCACTGTTTTGATGCGGTCTAGTTCATTTTCTCATACTAGGGTGTCAAACACATGTCAGAAGAACAGACATGAACATGATGATTAGTATTTGCTAGGTTGAAAAATTAAACACTCAAGTCTACAGAGTGTTTTACCTTTGGAAAGAATTGGAACAAACTTTGACAGGGAAGCTAGAATTTTCATGAGAAATAGCCAATTTTTCTCTGAATGATTTTAATGTTTCCTACTCTGACCAACTTTTCAGTTGTATAATATTGATATAAAATAATGATTATTTTAAATTGGATTTGGATGAAGCCTCTTTTGTATTAATGTTTTGTGCTCATTTTGACTTCTAAGTCAAATCAGTGAAATTATTTTGAAGGCCAGGAAGATGTTATTCAGGCAAATAGTCTTTCATTGATCCACTCACCATCTATCTAGTGATCACCTGTCACATGCCACATGTGTGTTCCTCCAAGAGCCTATCCTTGGACATCCAAATGATATAACTTTAGATATAAAATCATATCACCGCATGCGAATTCCATGAATAGAATTTGAAATCTCATGGCATTAGGCTGCATGCTTCACTGGAATTAACTGATGTGAGAACATTTTTCATCCATTTTGGCACAATATTTCCAGAAACAGATGACCCCAATACAGACCCAGCAAAAAAAGCAAGCAAGCTTTCCCACAGAGTCCCTACATAGGACATAGGACACACCCCTGAGAAAGCTCCCTTTCAGTTGGTCTGGGTTGTGAGCTGAGTAAGGGGGTCACATTGCATCCTAATTTTCTTACAACTGATTGGATGCTCATAGCAGATCTTGTCATGTAGTTGATGATGTTGTGCCATTAAATTCCATTCCGCCTGTTTCTGGAATATGATTTCAGGCAGGCAAGGCATTTATGTTTTCGACTCTAAAGTTTTCTCATTTCCAAAAACTGGAGTTGTACCATATATTGTTGTTGAAGAATTAAGTTATGTGATATATGTGAAATGTTCAGAATACTGCCAGGAGCAGCCGGAGTGCTATATGAGGGCATGCTATTCGTATGATGAAACATATATTCATAAACTAGTCAACAAATATTCAGAAGGCCACAGTGACACCTGTCAGAGGGGTTAAGATGACCGTTCTCTCTGTCCCCCCACACAGCACATCCTCATACAAAGGAGAGACGGTTTCTGTTTTTCTGAATGACTGAAATACAGACCGTGGTGTTGGCTGCCGTCTCAAGGAGAATAGTTTGTTATTTATGTCTCGGTTGCTCACTGTCTTCTCTCTTGGAAGACTGCCTATTTATTGCCCCCTCTGTTAGGGTTCTAATTGCCAGTCTGTCATCCGGTGCTACTGATACCTCTTGTTCTCTTCCCTCAGTCATCTTTAGCTCTTAACACTTTCTCCAAGCTCCGACCCCTTGCGTTTCTAGATCTTACCTGGCAGTGATCAAGCTCTCTTTTTATACAGGATTAATCCATAGCCTACATTGGGTGTACATCTTCTGTCCAATTCTTCTTCATTTCGTTGTTATGAATTTACGCAGCAAAACCTGCACCAATTCAACGGTCTCTCCATGTACAACCCAGTATACTGCTTACTCACAGTGCTTGCAATTATTGACTGTGCAACCAAACCCTTAATGAATGAGCTTTTTAAAAATTACTATCACCTTCTTCCTTCCTGCCCCTGGTAGCCACAAAAACAAAACAAAACAAAACAAGGCAAAACTTGGCCCTTATTTTCTTTTTCTTGTCTTTTAAATAAGGGAGATTATACAATAGTTATCTTTTTGTGATTGCCTTATTTTATTCACCACAGTGCCTTCAAGCTCGCTCTGTACTGTAGTATGCATTGAGACTTCCTTTCTTCTACTTATTGAGTAGTGTTTCCTTGTAGGTCAGTACCACATTTGTTTATCTATTCATCTGTTGATGGACACTTAGGTTGTGTTTTAGTCGGGGTAGACTAGAGAAACAAATTCAGGGAGACTCATATGCGTATAAGAAAGAGCTGTCTATACAAGAGCAATTGAATATTGAGGAAAACATCCCAGCCCAGTCCAGATCAAGTACATAGGTCTTATATTAGCCCATATGTCTGATACTAATCTCTAAATTCCTCTTCAGACTCACAAAGCACATGCTATGACGCCAAATGCAGGAAGATCACAGGCCAGTAGATGGAAGGGCTTGTGAGTCCAGTGGCCGTGGAAGCATCTCAGCATTGCAGGGGTCTCCACTTGGCTCCTTCAGCTCCAGGGCTTTTGTGTAGCTCCATGTGTCTTCTCAACAGGAATGTGTCACAGGGAGTCAGTGTGTGTCCCACCTTGCAAGCCATTTATCTCCTTTGTGCCTCCAAATGAGGTCGTCAAGCTGTGACCTTATTGACAGGTAAACTCTACCCCTTCAATCTTAAGTATCAAATTGACAACAGAGCATGTGACTACTTTAGGTTGTTACCCCTTCTGGCGATTGTGTGTTGTGCTACAGAAAATATTGGTGCTTCGTTTCTTCTTGAGCCCTGGTTTTCAAGCCGTTTGCGTGCAGAACCAGGGGAATTGTTGAGTTATATGGTAATTGCAATTTCAGTTTTTTGAGGAACTTCCACATTGTTTTCCATAACAGATGTGTCACGTGGCCTTCCTTCCAGCAGTGGATAAGGGTTCCGGTTTTCCCCCATCCTTGCTCACATTTTCTATTAATTTTACCTTAGCTATGCAGGTGGAATTTAATGGTTACTCATGGTGGTTTTGATTTATATTACACTGGTAGCTAATGACATTGAACATCTTTTCATGTGTTTGGTGGACATTAGATCCTCTCTTTGTAGTTGTTCAGTTCTTGACACAGTTCATCTCAAATAGGAAGTGCATAATAGGTGGATGTTGCTTGAGGACAGTTCCTCCATCCACCCCAGCTTGTTTCCTTGTCTGAATTATTCTGAAAGCCTGAATATAAAAAAAAAGGAAAAGAAAGAAAAAGTAAGAAAGAAACGTAGATACTCTTATCTCTGGAGAATATTGCTTTTTTACATCCTAGAAATCAATTTCTTCCATTCAAATTAAAATTTCACCAAATCCCTAGGGCCTCTCACTTCCTACGGAGTCCTGGGGGTGCTGTCGGGTAATAATTGGACTGCTGACCACAAAGTCAGTGTTTGAAATGGACGAGCTGCCCCAAGGCCAAAAGGTGGAGCTGTCTTCTTTTCTAAAGATTTAGAGCCTCAGAAACCACAATAGTTGCCGTGTGGATTGACTTGGAATCAACTCAGTGGCAGTGTATGGGAGAGTAGCCATGAGAGTGTGACTCCGGGAATCATTATAGCCTGTTTTCCCAATGTACTAATGCTAATGTACACTAATGCTAGCCTCAACTGAAGGAAGTGTTGACAACCTTTTAGAGTGGTGTAAACAGTCCATTAGGATAACTGTAAATATTTAATTAGTGTATATTTAAAATTTTGCTGGCAAAATAGTAGCGCATTTCTTGCAAATCTCTTAGGTTTCCTTTAAATCGGTGGTCCTCAACCTGTGGGTCGTGGCCCCTTTGAGGCCTTTCACAGGGGTCGCCCGATTGCTAACAGTTATAATAAAGTAGCAACAAAAATAATTTTATGGTTGGGGGTTCACCACACATGAGAAACTGTATTAAACAGTCGCAGCATTAAGAAAGTTGGGAACCATTTCAAATTATTATTTTTCCAAGGCAGTAAAATAATGTAGACCCATTTTGAAAATAAAAGGTAATTATTCCAGCTTCTAAAGGCCAAAACAACTTTATTCACATCCCGCAGAGGGTTGAAGAGAAAGGAAATGATTTTCAAGATTTCTGGAAGCTGTTATTTCCTGCTAATGGTTACTTTCATTAGCTGGAAGAGTTTGGGGAATAAGTATGGGCTTTTTCTAAAACCGTATGAGTAGAAACTAAATACATTTAAATTATGTCTAGTCATGTGCATTAAAATAAAACTAATTTTGCCGCTCTCAGATGAAGTTACAGAGGTTTTTTTTAATTGTGAGCAGAAAACTGTCTTTTCATGGCAAAGTGAAGAATCAAGAATCACCATGTATAATTATTGGAATCACCAGAAAACATATCCATAAAAGCAAAGCATAATACAATTTTGCATCTGTAGAGTGACTTTGCTTCTTTACAATCCTCTCGTATGGATTTAATCTTGTATGTTACGTTTATCATTTAGCCAAGAACCATCAGACAGGAGAAATTGTTATTTCTTGTTTCACATCGTCTTTGAAATCTACCTTGAATTTATAGCAGCTCCTTGTTGATGTACTGTTGAATCCATTTTTAAATTATCAAAATTTACTTGCATGTGACATCAATTATATTGCTTGATGATTTTCAGTTTTGCTAGATCACCTTGCTTTGAAATAGGTGCACAGTTAATTGGCCAGACAGCTGTCTTTCAAATCAGTTTGTTGAAACTTTTCAATTGGCATTCCACCAATTCCTGGAGTCTTTTTAAAAAAAAATTTTTTTATTGACATACAATTGACATCATATAATGAAATATTTCAATAATATTAGAAATAGTTGTGCAATCATCACCACAACTGATTTTTAAAACATTTTCTCATTTTTTTTACTCATTGTTATTAGCTTCACATTCCTCCCCTGTGTCAGTTCAGGTAGACTAGAGAAACAAACTCATTGACACTCACATATGTGTGAGAGAATTTCATATCCAATGTAATTTCATATTCAGAAAACATCCCGACCCAGACCAGCTCAAGTTCTTAAGTTCAATATTAGCCCCTAAATCCGATATTAGCCCACGTGCCCGATACTATTCCATGAATTCTTCTACAGACTCACGCAGCAAATGCAATGATGCTGAAAGAAGTAAGATCACAGGCCAGTGGGTGAAAAGTCTTGTGGAAGCATCTCAGCACTGGCTGGCGTGGCTCCTCCATGCGGCTCCTCCAGCTCCATGCGGCTCCATCAGCTTGGCTCCATGTGGCTTGTCAACAGGAATGCCAAGCAGAGAGACTGTGTGTCCTTAGGAAAAGACCATGTCCACACATCAGCATCATTAGCTATGATCTGCTTGACCGGCTAGACTCCACCCAGATATTATGTAATTGCCGTATTCCCCCAACCTCCCCTGGCATACCTCTAAGAAACTACTAATCCAGTAACTGTCTTTATAGATTTACCTATCCTGGATTTCACATAAAGAAAACAAAGACAAGAACAAAAACAAAAAAACCTCACCAATGGCAACAAAATAAACGAGAAAAAGGTATAGAAAAACAATAGAAAAAAAAGAAAACATTAAAAAATTATAGCAAATTTAAAACGGATCAAAAGGGAAATCAAATGACAAGATGTTTAGTTTTAACCAGACTACATCTACAATAATCCACTTTCTAAAGTACTTTGATAGCAAGGCTATTTGCATCCCTGGCTATTTGCAATTATCAGAGGAAACTCCCTGGAGGATTAATCCACACGGGAACCCTGCACATGGATTTGGGGCTTTCACTGTCATCCATGATCTCTGCAAATGGTTGCTTAGAATATAAATTCCAATACCATTCCCTCCTCTGGTCTTTGATTTTACTATCTACAATTCTTGGATCACATTGGCTGGTGTACTTCTTTTGTGTGGACTTAGTTGACACCTACCTTACATGGCTACTTGTTTCAGGACAGTGGTTCTCAACCTTCCTAATGCCGCGACCCTTTAATACAGCTCCTCATGTTGTAGTGACCTCCCAACCATAAAATTATTTTTGTTGCTACTTCATAACTATAATTTTGCTACTGTTACCAATCAAGCGACCCCTGTGAAATGGTCATTCGACCCCCAAAGGGCTCACGACCTACAGGTTGAGAACCATTGTTTTGAGACAAGCCTTTAAGACTCCAGGTGATATTCTTTCTGATAACTGGGCACCATCTGATCTCTTCATCTATATCACCCATACCTTCATTGATCTTTTCTTGAGGTCAGCCATCAAGTAGGGACATATCATAAGAATTAATTATTCTTAGATTAGGGCTGTGATTAAGTGCGATGGAGCCTGGTTTGTCACCGATGACTTCCATGCAGCTTTGCCTGTTTCTTTCAATGTCACTGATTCTTAATCATATGGTATCTCTTGATGTGATGGAACGATCACCAAACCTTTTTGGTGCAATGACTTTGTATTCCTTCCACCTTTTAAAATTACTTCTTTCATCATTCAATATCTATGTATATAACCTTTCAATATTTCAATTTGAGGTTTAATTATTTCTTCAGTTCTTTCACTTAGAGATAGTCTTCCCGTTTTCTTTTCTAGCTCCAGATCTTGGTACATTTCCTTATAATGCTTTACTTTGACTTCGTGCAACCCTTTGAGATTGTGCGTTCAGCTATTGTACTTCAATATTCCTTCCATTTGCTTTAGATACTCTTCATTCAAGAGCAACTTTCATCTTGTCTTTGTGCATTAGTAGTTAATGTGACAACCTTGTGCTTAAGATGGTCTCTAAATTCATGAATGATGTAATTTAGGTTGTATTTTGGCTTTCATTAACTTTTTTCCATTTCTGAAAGTGTATATGAACAACTGTTACGTAGATGGTCCCTGTTTTCGTGAATGATATTGATTATTTCTCTATTGTCTCTTCCAACAGATATAGTTACTTTGATATTCATTCCTTTGTCCATGTGTATAGTTGCCTTTGTGTTGTTGGAAAAGGGTATTTTCTATGAAGAAGTTATTGGCCTTGCAAGACTCTTTCCTGCCCTCTCCAGCTTCATTTCTATCCACTGTATTGTACAACTACTCTTTCTTCTTCTTTGTTTCTAAATTTCAAATTTCAATTAACAGTAATTATCAATGCATCCTGATCCCATGTTTGATCAGTTTTAGAGTGAATAAGTGGTAGAATTCTTCAGTCTCTTCAACACTGGCTTTAGTGGTTGGTGCGTGCAACTATTTGAATAATAGTTGTAGTAACTGGTCTTCCTTATAGGTCTATAAATATTGTTCTACTATAGCCAGCATTGTACTTTAAGCTGTTCTAGAAAATTTTTTTTCTTTTTTTTTTGAAAAAAAAATTTCTTTGACGATGCATGTTACACCATTCTTCTTGAAGTTGTCATTTCTGGACTTATGAGTCATATGATTCAAAATGGCCAATAGCAGGATTTCAGGTCAATAATGCCAACGATACCAATCTTTATGTATTTTTTTTCCACTCAAATTTTCCAAAATCCATCCTTCATATATTCCTTGCCCTTATTATTATGTTTGCAGCAGTACTTTCAATATTCTTCAGATATTAGGCCTGTCAAATTCACCAAGTCCATGGTCTTGGAGACAGGATAAGAGGAGTCTTCCAGTGGATTATTGGGTATAAAGTTGAGATGGGTAGCTCTTAGCTCTCTATCTTTTGGTTCCTAGACCTGTATATCTTCTGCAGAGGGATAATACCATATATTTGTATGCTTATTGAAATCATATATCTACATACTTCAGACAGAATTCCAACCACTTAAGGTCTTATCTCTTGGCTTCCACCTTGACTGAACCTTTAGCAGGATATTTCAATTAAATTTATGTAGCTGCATCTATGCAGGACAATGATATGACCAATAAATCCTACATAGATTAAACAGCTTTCTCATTTCCTTTTATGAAAAATGGTTCAAAGTTAGTTTGTGTAGGATACTTTGCTCAGAAAGCAGATTTACTCTAAGTCTATGTATGATAGCCCTAACAGAATCACCTAAATCAGAGAAGCCATAGAATATGTGCATATATTTGGGAGTCTAAATGTATGGATGGAGGGATTCAATAGACTACCATGCTAGAATCATCCTGCTGCCATGCAAATCCATCTGGTCCTCCCTTCCCACCAGCCCATTGGACAATGGTGTTTCTTTGGGGTGGGGGTGGATTCAGCATCAGCCTTGACTTCCTTTAGTGTCGATATGCCAATTCACTCTTAGGTGAAGGACGGGGTGGTCTTGATGCATGGAGAAATTGCAATAGTAGAGGATCCGACTCTCATGGTATCTAATCTTAATTTGTTCTCCTCTTCCTCCAATTTTATGAGGCGTTCCCTGTGGCCACTGGGATAGTTAATTTTATGTGCTAACTCAGGCCTAACCTACTCTTTTGTTTAATAATGTAATGTTTCCTTGGGCATCAGTTTTATGTTTTGCTTGATTGCACATATCCAGTTCATGTTGGGTGGTCTAGATCCCAAAGTCACTTCACATTATTCTCTCTGATAACCCAGGAGCAGGAACTACTTTCGGAAAAGAGGATAATAAATGCAGAAGAGGATGTGGCTTTACTTTAAATTCCTAGGAGGCTGTGCTGTGATTCTCTGATTAGGTCTTGCCAGAGGCACCTATAGATAGTATCATTATCTGCCTTGGAATCTTGAAGTTTACTTTACTTTGATGGATCAAAAGACCCATGTGGAAAGGAAGTTTGCAACACAGCCTGGACCTTTGGGAGCTGTTTTGTGGCCTGGGCTTCATTCAGAAATACAGGCCATTTTACGTGTAGCCCACATCCCCTATGAGAACGCCAATTAAAGAATTCCATTGTGGGAGTCTATGTCCTATGGCCACTTCCCACATCATTATTGCATCTGGTAAGATCCTAATAAAAAGCAGAAGGCACATTCCAATGATCATAATGTAAAGCCAGAGGCTATCAAGTTGAGCCTGACTTATGGCTGTTCTATGTGTGTCCGAGCAGAACTGTGCTCTATAGGGGTTTCAATTGTGGATGTTTTGAAGGTTGAACACCAGATCTTTTTCCTGAGGTACCTCTGCCTAGACTTGCACTTCTAAATTTTGGATTTAATAACAGTGTGTTAGATGTACCATCCTAAATTAATTTGAGGGGTGTTTATTTAAAAGGTGTGAGTGGGTTATAAGATAGTCTTTAGGGACAGTGCATGGAGCAGGAATTAGGAAGGCCAAAGCTGTGACCACCCCTATCTCCAAAGAGTGGAGGGATGGCAAATCTGGACAGAATTGTGTTGAGAGAAACTATGTCCTTCATTTGAAGGTCGCAGAAGACTGAAGAAAGTCTGCAAAGGGAGACCAGAGGATAAATAAACTGACCTTCCCTTTCTTCCTCCCTTTATATCTCTTCCAAGACTCCCAAGGGTCAATTCCAAATGGAAACCAGGGGACAAGGAACCTGCAGAGGTGATTCACTCAGGACAACCTCAGGGAGAGATCAGGGGGAAGAAGGGGTGGAGAACTATTCTCTGTGGGAAAATGGGAATTATTTATCATAGGCCTGAAGTTGGAATTTTGGAGATTCTTTTCTGGAGTATGAATTTCAACAAGATGAAGATTATTATATATTCATATATTCTTAGCATGGTTCCAGCTTGCTTCAAAATAGGTGCTCAGTAAATAATTTAGTCTAACCCCAACACCTCTGTGTGACTTTGAGCAATCACTTGTATTCTTGGGTTGTCTTTTTCCTCATTTGTAACATTAAGATACCAGCCTCCATCCTGTCACAATCATGAGGGTATTGTAAAGGTCAAAAGAAAGTGAAGAAGTTAACAAATGGAGGTGCTCTGACAACTATGAAGGGCTATACATACACAATACATTCTAAACTTTACATTATTTTAAAGTTACTTTCCTCTTATTCCCATCCACTATCTGATTCATATAAAGCTATTAACTTGGATTTTATACTTTCCACAGAGGGTTTACTTTCTGACTAATTAATCTCTTGATTCTTTTATACAACTTTGAGTTTTAGAAGTTGGACTTTCTCCAAGAACATATTTATGCCTGAACTTGTCTATCCTTGTTAAATTTGTTCTTAATTTTTTCTTTTACACTTCTCTGATACTCCCTCATTTTCCAAACCTGTTTCTTTGTAGATTTAATTTTTTCCTCTTTTTATCCTACTATAATTGTCAATTGATGTTTTTAAATGCCCTTCGGTCAGGTCTGATTCATATTAGCTCCATGTACGACAGAAGGTAGCACTGTGCCATCCTCACAGTGGTTGCTATTTTTGAGCCCATTGTTAAAGCCACCGTATTACTTGTGTCACTTCATCTTGCTGAAAGGCATTCTCTTTTCTGCAGACCCTCTACTTTCCCAAGCACAGAGCCCTTCCCAGGGCTTGGTCCCTCCTGATCACACGACCAAAACATGTGTGTCAAAGTCTGCCCATGCTCACTTTTTAGGGGCGTTCTGCACATACTTCTTCCGAGACATCTTTATTTGTTCTTCTGGCGGTTCCCTGTGTATTCAATCTTTTTTGCCAACACCCTAATGGAAAGGCATCGGTTCTTCTTCAGTCTTCCTTATTCATTTGTTCAGGTTTCACATGCACTTGAGGCCCACTGAAAATATCATGCTTTGGGTTCGGCAGACCTTAGTCTTTAAGGTGACAGCTTTGACCTTTAACACTTTTGAGAGCTCGTTTGCAGAGGATTTCCCTTTATGTGTGGTTTATGGACCGCAGCTGCTATGATCATTAAACGTGGATCGTACAAAATGAAATCGTTGACAGCTTCAGTACTCTCTGTGCATATCATGATGTTGCTTCTTGGTTCAATTGTGGGGATTGTTGTTTCTTTCATGCTGAGTTGTAATCCCCCCTGAAGGCTTCCGTCTTTGATTTTTGACAATGAGAACTTTGGGCCCTTTTCACATTCAGCAAACGTGATGGCATTCTTTGTATGTACATCCAGCTTCTCCTGTGCCTTGTTCAGCACAGAGATTGAATAAGTAGAGTAAAAAGAAAGACAACCTTGATGCACACATTCCCTGATGGTAAGCCTCTTGGCTTATGTACAGGTTCTGCTTGAGTACAAGGAAGTGTTCTGGAATACCCATTCCTCTCAATGTTTTCTGTAATTTGTCATGATACACACAGGTGAATGCCTGTGAATAGTCAAGTAAACATACTTCTGGTATTTTCTCCTTTCAGCTAAGATTCATATGACATCAGCAATGATATATCTTATATGTTCACTTTTGAATTTGACTTGAATTTCTGGACATTCTCTTGATGCACTACTGCCAACTGTTTTTGAATTGTCTTCAGCAAAATGTTGCTTACATGAAATATTAATGATATTGTTCAATGATTTCTGCATTCTGTTGGGGCATTTGTTTTAGGATTAGGCAAAAATAATTTGGTTAACCAAGTAGTTTTCCTCCAAATGACTTGGCATAGACACATAAATGCCTCCACTGTGGCATATATTTGCTGAAAAATTTGAACTTGTATTCTGTCAACTCCTGGGCCTTATTTATATTTTTATCCCCCCGTCCCCCCCTATCTTCAGTGTATCTTGGCCCTCTTCCTTCTGTACCTTCAGTTCTTGATCATATCTGCCCCCTGAAGTGATTGAACATCCACCAACTGTTTATTTGGTACAGTGACTGTATGCCTTTCATCTTCTTTTGATGCTTCTTGCATAATTAAATATTTTGCCAATAGAATCATTCAGTATTGCACCTGGAAGCTTGTGGGTTTTTTGGTTTTTTTTCTTTCAGTTTGAGAACTGCCCTGGGGTACTCTTTCCTTCTGGGTTTCGGACTAGAGATCATTGCCGATTTCAGTATAACACTTTACTCTGCCTTCTCAGGCTGCCCTTTGGAATCTTTCGTTCAGCTCTTTCACTTCATCTTTTCATCCACTTTAATTTTTCTGTGTTTAAGAACAAGTCTGTTCTCATGTCTCTTTTCATCTTTCTGTATTAGACTGGGTTCTTTAGAGAAGCAAAATGAGTGGTGCATGCACACAAATTACTATCAAGGATAAGACTCACACAGGTGTAGAAATTGGCAAATTCTAACTGAGCCCATGTGGGCGCCCAGCCTTTGGTCAGATGTTAAACTTGAGGCTTCTCCTGACTTCCCAGGCTGATTGATGGACAGGAATCCCACGGGGCAGTGACTGCAGGGGCAGAGGAAGCCAAGATTAATAATTCAAGCTGTGACTGCAGAGGCACATGGATTCAAGGTTGCGCTGTCAGATGGCAGGTCAGATGATAGGCTTCTGATGGTTTCAGGCAATATGGAAGGCCATTGGCTCAAATTCAAAGAACTAGAGGTAGATAAACCAGATGCAAGATCTAGTCCCAGCAAAAGGCAATAAAGAATCTGCTTTTACAGGAAGTAGGACGCACACCTCTGAGGCAACTTCCTTTTGGTTGCATCAGGGCTGCAACTCAAGTAAGGGGTTGCTTTCTACCCAATCTCCTTTTAACTGCTTGGTTGGTCACAGCAAACCCCATTTTGCAGTTGCTTGTATTGTGTTAGAGCACGTCATGGGGGGTCACTAGGCCTTAACTGCCAATCCACTGAGAATCCCAACCCTCAATATATCTATCACACTCTATTTCTTGCCTTTTTAATGACTTCATGTGTGACACTTTTAAGTCACCTCACAACGTGTCCAGGCATTGTTATTTATGAATCAAGTCTATTCTTGATCTAGTCTCTAAATTCTGATGGGATTTGCTCAAGGTCATATTTTTTCTTCATATAATTTTTTTAGCTTGAATTTGCACATGTCTAGTTGATGGCCTGAAGATCCAAGATGATGAATTTGTTAATTATTTATCTTTGCAAACTTTTTCTGTATTAGACTGGACAGTTTTTGTTTGTACTCCTTTAAATGGTGCTATGTTATGTAAAAGTGTTTTATGAAATAATGACTCACGGTATAATAATGATACTCTTATTTAGTTATTTCAACAGTTTTGTGAAGGTGGTAATATTACAACCTCCATTTTACATGTGGGGACTCTGGAGCTCAGGTATGCCTAGTGACTTTTTTAAAGGCCCAGGCCTCTTAAGTGGAAGAGCCGTTTATCAAACTCAGATTCACCTAATGCCAAGGCTTGTACTATCTAATAATTTATCACGTCTGTCTTCAAGTTCTGTGTTCCTTAAATAATATCCCTATTACTTTGAAGCCTTTTGACTCACTTTACTATTTGATATTACATTAATTTCTCACTGTGGGCATGCATTTTATAGTTATTCACATATACTGTGCATACACTGTGCATCCCTTCACGAACATTTATATTTCATTTTTCCATCTTTGACATCTTTTTTGGTGGGCTGCTACTGTCTATTTTTGCTTGAATACTTTTTGTATTTTAATAGAATTCTTCCTTCCTTTTGTACATTTCTTTCAGTTTGGCACATGGCGTGTGAAATTGGCCTTATCTTTGTCATGGCTGTTTGCTTTTGCCTTCTGATCAATAAAGCAGAAAGAGAATAAAATGTAAATGCTTTTTCATTAGTCCTAGCTCACCCTCTCTTAGTCCAGAGCAGCATTTGACAGTGTTACTGCTGATTTTCAGAGCCATTAAACAAACAAACAAACAAACAAACAAACAAACAAACAAGAGCCATTTCATTGAGACAAAGCACTTTCTTGGAAGAAGGATGCAAACCAAGTCTTGCCATCCACCTGTTTCTCTGGTGTCACTTGGTTCTGTAATGATAACTCCCATGTCTTCACAGGTTCGCTTCCCTTACCTGCTTCCCCATGATTTTATTCTGTTGTTTCTGGTGCATTAATATAATGAGCAAGGAGGCAGGGAGGGTGATTCACCAAAACAAAACAAGAAGCAAATAAATAAAAATTTCAGAAAAGGTGGAAAAAAAGATGATCGCAGTATTACTTACCAGCGAGAACTATGATCAGCATTTTTGTATATGTGAGTCTTAATCGGTATGATTTGGCATCGACTGTCATTTAATTACAAGAATAACTATTATTTTTACCAAAAAGATGTCCGATAGATAATGCTGTGTATTTGAGAGAACTTCAAAAAGTTCATTAAAAAAAAAGGGAATAAAAAGACAATCTTAATTCCATGAATCTTTTGAAACCCATAGGGATCCCTGACGGTGTCGTGGTTATGTGCTGGGCTGCAGTCCACATGGTTGGTATTTTGAAATCACCAGCAGCTCTGCGGGAGAAAGACTAGGCTTTCTACTCTCATAACCAGTCACAGTCTCGGAAATGCCACAGGGAGCCGCGATGAGTCAGCATTGACTCAGGGGCATCGCGCTTGGATTTTCTGAAGCCCATGTCTACAGCTCCACCTGCATCTACCTGTCTCTGGATTTACATCAGCACTCTTTTGGACATGCAGAAAATCACTCATCACCTATTCTGCACTACTTCCTTGCTATGGCTTCTATGATCCATCTTAAAGGACATCCAACTGGTTTCTTTCTCTGCGCTCCCCCTTCCCGTTGCTCCTTTTGTCTTCATTTTTCTCTTCGTTGTCCTCTTTGCATCGATTGGCTCTAGTGTTGATGGGAGGAAAATGAGGAAGAAAATGTTCCCTAGTTAATTAATTGCAAACTGCTACATGACTTGAACTTAACTTATATTTTCCTCTACTTTCTGGGGGTATACATTTGTTGGCAATTTGTCCACAATTTTGTAAATTTTAGTAGATTCTAAATTCCGACAGGGATCTGTTATTGGATTTTTAAAAATTGTTATTACTTTTTAAGTGGAAATAATGATTAGTGTAAAGACAGATCCACTCTAATCATCCATTTGAATTTTGTTAAATCAAACATTGAACAGTAAAATAAGTTGGGACCATATCGTTATAGGCCAAACACACTGGTCAAGACCCGTAAAGCAGCAAGAATTTAATAAATTGTTCAGAAATAAAATAATCATTTAATAGGTTTTCTATTTGAGAACTGGAGATACTTTGTTCATAGCATGCCATGGTATGTTGCTAGGGGCTTTGAGTAGGTTCTGACTCATAGTGATCCTTTGTGCAGGCTAATGGAACACGGCCTGGTCCTGCGCCAGTCTCACAATTGTTAGGTCGAATCCCGGCTTGCAACCACTGGGTCAATTCATCTGGTGGAGGAGGGGCTTCCTGTTTTTAGCGGCTCCTCTACCTGACCAAGTCTAATGTTCTTTTCCAAGGAACGGTCTCTGCTGACAACACGTTCAACATACGTGAGGCACAGTCTCGCCCAATCCTTGTTTCTCGGGATGCATTTGCTTGTTCTTTGGGCAGTCCTTGGTACTTTCAGTATTCTTCTCCAGCATCATTCAAACGCATCCATTCTACTTTTGGCTTCCGTCGTCAATGCTCTCCTTTCACATGCGTGTGAGGTGGCTGAACATGGATAGACTCGAGAAGAAGATGAAGTCTAGGACACTTCACTTTGCTTCTATGGAGCCTGGACCTAGATAAAGAGGTGGTTGTCCAAACAGCACAAGGGAATACTGCATGGTTAAAATTAAGACAGTTATGTGTCAGGGTTGTATCCTCTTACCATATTTATTCAATCTGTGTGCTGAGGAAATCACCAGAGAAACTGGATTATATGAAGACTGTAGTCCCAGGATTAGAGCAAGGCTTATTAATATCCTGGCATATGCAGATGACACCACCTTTCTTTCTGAAAGTGAGGAGGACTTGAATCACTTGCTGATGAAGATCAAGGATTTCAGCTTTTAATATGGCTTACCACTTATTGCAAAGAAGGCCAACATCCTCACAACTTAACCAATAGGTTTGCAACTGAATCATGATAAATGGAGAAAAGAGTGAAATTGTTAAGGATTTCATTTTACTTGGATCCACAGTCAATGGTCAAGGAAGGAGCAGTCAGAGGATCCGGGGACACATTACAATGGGTAGATCTACTGCACAAGCCCTCTTTATAGTGTTGCAAGGCAAGGATGTGACTTTGAGGACAAAGTTGCACCTGACCCAAGCCATAGTATTTTCAACAAGCTCATGTGCTTGTGAAAGTTGGGCACTAAATGCGCAATGGCATACCCAAACCCAAACCAAATTCACTGCCATCTAGTAGATGCAGATTCACAGCAACCTTCTAGGACAGGGTACAAATGACTTTGTGAGTTTCAGAGACTGTTTCTGTATAGGGGAGTAGAAAGCCCCGTGTTTCTCCCAAGGAACTGCTGGTGGTTTCAAACTGCCAACCTTGCAGATCACATGTGTAACCAGTGGGCCACCAGGACTCGTACACAATGGCATAGAAGAGATTAAAATGTTTCATCATGCTTTCAATATGAATTTCACAGTACAACTGCAATATAGAAAAGATGTTCTTTCTTTGAATAGGTAAGTTTTAACTTAACATTTAATACATTTTAGAAAGAGAGTACTAAGAATTTTTGTTCAAATAAGATATTTTTAGGACAAATTAAACTATCAATAAGTGGCTTGTTCTGGGTCTCTCAATTGTTAGATTTCTTTTCTCCTTACATTAAGTTGTGTTTTTCTGTTACACATCATTCAGGGATACGTTCCACTGTGGAAGACTTCAATGATAACTATTTGTCTTTCTTAGGGCAGACACCATCTCCAACTTCTCTGTACCTCTTAAACCTTCAAGAAATTGATAATCATGTTCATTAATTTCCGGATGTCTTACAGGATGGAAAGAGGGAGTCGAGTTCCTGTACCTGCTTGAAGGGGCCCAAACTGTCAGAAATAGGGACGATTGCTTGGATGATAACACTTAGCGATGCGCTCCACAACTTCATTGATGGCCTGGCAATTGGAGCTTCCTTTACCTTGTCTCTGCTTCAGGGACTCAGCACTTCAATAGCGATCCTTTGCGAAGAGTTTCCTCATGAGCTGGGTAAGAGTTGCTGCTTCTTGCCTTTAGTGCAATGAGTTTTGAGAGGGTTTCCAAGAAGTTTGTGGAACATTCTGTTATGGTCCCTTTCCGCTCAATGTGTTGAATAGTTTCAATGAAATGACAGACAAGTTTGTCACTTGTGTATGTGCTCCATGATTTATTGACTCTCCAAGATCAGCACTTGAAAGGGAAGTCTGGCCGCTACGCACCACATGTGCTCGCACCACTGATGGCACCATGGGAGCAGCCGGTCAGACACCCAGAGACAAACGACCATAAGATGCTCAGGAATTGTGCTCAGGTAACCTTTTGTGAAAACAATAGGCCACCAAGCACGATAAGTTTCAGGCATGGATGATGGGCAGTTTTGTGAACATGGAAGGCGGCATTTGACTTGGGAATAAGAAACCCGTCTAATAACTGACTCTCAGTCCATGACCGCTGAATTCCATTCTGTCTCCAACTCTTTCAAGGCCCTCGTGTCCTGTAGGTGACAAGCTCTCAAAGTCGTGCTGGTGTATGACAGCGAAGGACCACTTAGGGGACACAAATGATCATAATTTATCTCATGAAAAGGAGGAAAAAAGTTCACCTGATATCTTCTTCTTCTCGCAGGTGACTTTGTGATCCTCCTCAACGCGGGAATGAGCACTCGGCAGGCTTTGCTATTTAACTTCCTTTCTGCGTGCTCTTGCTACGTCGGACTGGCTTTTGGCATTTTGGTGGGCAACAACTTTGCTCCCAATATCATCTTTGCACTGGCTGGAGGCATGTTCCTCTATATTTCTCTGGCAGATATGGTAGGATATGAAACACTTTTACTTCACTTTAATTTAAATCTTAGACGTGCACATCTGGATTATTCTGTTTTTCACAATGTAGTGGGTCTTTGTTTTTATGAAATTCAAAAAAATTTCTGTTCAATAGTTACCCTTTTTTGAGTAGTTTGCACTGAGTAATTTAAAAATGGCTTTCAGTGGTTTCTTAACCTACTTTCTTACTGATTCATGAGGAAATGACTGATTTTTGTAGAAGTAGAGACAGTTTTCTGAGTCCTGTGGCCTTATGGTAGGATAAACCGTATTTTCTATTGTCTTGTTGCTAGCAGCCTCTGAGGCAGCCCCTGACTCAAAGGAATCCCATCTATAATGGAGCAACCCCCCGCCCCCCACCCCGGTCCTGTGTTATCCCCACGAGAGACCAGACTGTCGTGGACCGTAGGAGTTCATTGACTGATTTTTGGCTTAACATCACCAGAATTTTTCTCCTACTCTGTGTTTGGCTGAAGGCTCTGCTGAAATCTGTTCAGCATTATAGCAACATGCAATCCACGACTACCTCCTAGATGGTGCCTATGCACGAAGTGCATTGACCTGGAATCCAACCCAGGTCTCCTGCCTGGTGGGTGAGAATCCTACCCCTGAACAGCCAACGTGCTTGTCTCCTATGGTCATGTGTCCCTAAGGATTTTCCCCCCACTTTTGCGAGGATACCACATTCAGAAGAGGTGGTCGACATTGTTATTTTTTAAAGCGCCTGAAGAGTGAGGCCTCTTGGGCTAACCTAAAACATAAACCACATTTGTGAAAGTAAAACTGGGCAATGTTGATCTGGGTGATGATACAACCGTATCTATGTTTATGCCTGTGTGGTGTCTATGCCTTTCGTGTATCTGAATGTATGTATATGTGTGTATGTAAGAGAGATATTGTATCCAATGGTCTTTTGTGTGTGTCTGCTTTACGAAGTTCTATCATTGGTCCTTAGATTTCCAACAGAATTGACTTATGGGTAGCTTTCTAGAACAGGTGCATGAAAATGAAAGAATGTGGACCTCACAGAAGGTTTCCTTTGTATTTGGAATGGACTATGTATTACATACATAATTCAATTACTACATTTCCTGCATCTTCATTCTTGGCTGCAGCTGGGGGCTGCCATCTCCATTTGTCTGTGAAGCCGTTCCTGAGAGGAAGGACTTTATTTGTTCAAACCACTACTGTCATGGTGGTTTTCTGCACCATCACTGTATCCTCCCATCTTTCTCACAAAGGACAGGGCCGGCTGCTGTTACCCAGTTTACAGAAGCAATCATAACAAATAATGCGGTGCACCCGGAGAGCAGCTGTGCACTTTGACAAGTGGCGGCACATCCTTCACTCATGTTATCCTAGCAACAGTTTCTGGATTCAGGCACATGAATCAACAGGCGATTCGGAGAAGCTCTAAGATAATTCATCAAGTACAATGCAGTTCAATCTATAAAGCAAATAGTTTCAGAATGAGTTTTGCAAAGGTATTACTTAGAGATCTTTGCACATAGCCTTTTCAGTAGATGTTATCTGCTGGGCAAAGGTGGATTTTATGTATAGACTTTGGGTTTTAATTGCTTTCACTCTAATGAGATGACCATTGCAAATCCCAGTACATGAGATATTTAAAAACCAAATGTTTTTGTGAGGGTCGAACAAGCAGAAAGGAATAAAATGGAAGAGATCACAAATGCATAATGATTT
Source organism: Echinops telfairi (assembly GCF_000313985.2). NCBI lineage: Eukaryota > Metazoa > Chordata > Mammalia > Afrosoricida > Tenrecidae > Echinops > Echinops telfairi. Next base: position 14,708,088 of record NW_022111369.1, read on the forward strand.
CAAAGAGTATTCAATTAACAACTGTTTTCAGCTATTCCTTTACCAAATTTATTAACGATGGGGATAGATTTCCTTATTATGTTATCTATACTTATATATATATTAATTAAAAGATTTTATTGGGGGTTTCTAGAACTCTTTTAACAATCCATAAACCAATTATATCAAGCATATTTGTACATATGTTTCCATCATTCTTTTTAGACATTTACTTTCTACTGAAGCCTTGGTATCAACTCTTCTTCCCACCCCGACCCCCGCGACCACTTGATAAATTATAAATCATTATTATTTTTATATCTTACCTGACCGCTGTCTCCTTTCCCCCATGGTTTCTGTTGTTTGTCCCCCTGTTGGATGTGTGTGTGTGGTTATATGTCTATCATTGCGATCAGTTCCCCCTTCCTCCCCTGCTGTCCCCACCTTCCCTCTACCCTTCTGGTATCAATATTCCCATTCCTGTTCTTGGATTCCATGTGTTGTGAGCTCTTATCTCATATTTGAACATGTGCACATGCTCCAGTCTAGCCCGCAGTGAAAGGCAGCACTGGGGTCAGGATAGTGGGGGGTGAGGAAGCCTCAAGGAACCAGAGGAATATTGTGTGTTTCATCAGTTCTTTACTGCACTCTGGTTGACTCATCCCATCCCTGTGCCCCTTCTTTGAGGGGATGTCCCATTTTCTACAAGGCTTTGGGTCTCTGCTCTGACCTCCCTGGTTCTCAACAATATGTTTTTTTTGATAGTTTGTTATGAGTCTTCTGATACCTGTTCCCAGCCCCGACAACATCGCTTGATCACACCGGCTGTGTGCTTCTTCCATATGGGCTTGTTGCTTCTCTGCTAGATGGCTGTTTGTTTATCTTTAAGCCTTTAAGACCCCAGATGATATATCTTTTGATAGCCAGGCACCATCCGCTTTCTTCACCACATTTGCTTATTTGTTGTTTGTCCCCCTGTTGGATGTGTGTGTGTGGTTTTATGTCTATCATTGCGTCATCCCATTATGCACCCATTATGTCATCAGTAATTGTGCCTGGAGGGTGAGCATCACAGAATGCCAGTTTATTAGAACAAAGTCTTCTTTGTGCTAAAATATTTAACATCTAAAATCAATAATGAAGTTACCTGCACAGAAATCTATAAATGACTATTTCATGTACTACCACAAGATGGCAACAGTGATCTAATAATCTATCTTTCTTCTAGTTTCCAGAGATGAATGATATGCTGAGAGAAAAAGTAACAGGGAGAAAAATAGATTTCACCTTCTTCATGATTCAGAATGCTGGAATGTTAACTGGATTCATAGCCATTCTGCTCATCACCTTGTTTGCAGGGGACATTGAATTGGAATATTAAGAAATGGAACCTGGTGCTGTTAATGGAGGCATTTAATCAACAAAAACATCTCAAAGGGGATTGTTAAGCTGGTCCTACTTAGTTAAAAGAAAATTTTGTTTTCAATTGTAACTAAAGAAAAACAATGATTGGTTTTAGGTCAATGACATTTTTATTTGTAGCTGAAAGTGTTTCAAAAGGTTTTTAGCTCCAGTTTGAAGTGGTTGGTATACGGGACTTTTGGTAAATGCCCACTTTTCTAATGCTACACTAAAGACTATTAAAAAACCACTATGAAGAAAGGGACATGCATTTGATAATTATGCATACATCAAAAGCCAGAGAAACACACAAGATAGGATCAAAGATCCAAGTGGTTTCCCAGGAGTTCTATTTCATTGAAAAGGAATGTGTTCTAATGCTTTCAAGGACAAGTTCATCAAACTGCGTAAGAAAAACTAAGGGTATACAGCACAGATACAAATGATTTCAGACAATAATGAATCTAAGAAAGAAAAAATGTTTCAAATATGTATTGTTTTACATGCATTTCAGTGAGAGATCCAAAGGATTGTTTTGGAAACCATTTGATAAAAATATGAACCCTAGGACCAATATAATTTTATATCCTACTAAGTTCAGGCTTTATCTGATGCTTTATTTGTGTGACCTCCAGCAAAATTTATTAGAAAGGGCTTTATTTTTCTCCATGTATGGGATGGTTGTAGTCATTTCAAGTAGCAAATATGCCAAGCTGGTGGATGTAGTTGATTTGTAAAGGGGTAGACTATGTTGGTATGTAGAAAGAAATGGAATGCCTTTTTAAGCAATCTACTTTTAAAGATGAGCACAATTATTTAGCAAAGGTTGTTTTTGTTTTTGTTTTGTTTCAATCAATGCAAAGCAATAGCTGGGTTGCTGTGTACCAGGACTGATTAATTAGACAGTATACATTCCTTATGGGGATTGGGAGAAGTTTATAAAAGGCTTATTGTGTGTTCTGTCTACATTTTTCCTATTTGGTATAACTGTGTGTGGGGAACTTGGGCCTGTATCTTTTGGAATTGTTATTAGACACGTTGGGATTGGCTCCAGCTCAGGGCAACTCTCTGTACAAGCAATGAAAGGTTATCCAGTACTGGACCATCGACAAGGCCGATTGTGTATTGGACCCCTGTGGTTCCTATGTTAACTCAGCAGATACAGGAACTTGGTCTAAAATTGAACATCCTAACCTGAATTTATCATCCCAAATTAGGGAAAGAGATTTAGTAATCAGGAAACTAATGGGTAAAAAACAAAAATGATCTCAGGAATTACATTGCCCCATGAGCCATGAAATGTTTCACATGACAGTAATGGATATTTGATAAGCATTTAACATGTATGTTCATGTATATTTTGTGTTATGACTGACAATTAAAATTTTTTTGACCTAATAGTAAATGCCTTTGAAATCACCACTTGCGTTATTTATTATTCATTTATTATATATTCTCTGAAATGCCTACCATATACTGGGAATTATGAGGATCCCGGGTGGTGTAGTGGACTAAAAGTTGGGCCGCAAACTGCAAGGTGAACAGTTTGAAACCACCAGCCACTACACAGTAGAAAGATGAGGCTTTCTACTCTGATAAAAGGGTTACAGCCTTGAAAACCCACTGGTCCAGTTCTACCCGATTCTCTTGGGCTGCTCTCAGCTAGAACAAACTTGATGGCAGCGAATGTGGTTTCGTCTTGATTCTGTTTGTTTATTTGAGATAAATAGGAAACGAATGATATGTTTATTTCAAAGATATTCAATAAGTGAATACTGTGAAGATTTATAATTATTCCTAAAATTTAGTAAACATAACTATAATACTTTTAACATTTTTCCCAGCACCATAATTCAAATATAGTGATTCTTCTTGGGTCTTTCTTGCTCAATGTCCCGCTATGACATACAGAAGAGGCGATTGAAAATACCACGGCTCGAGTCACGTGCGCCTTGGTTCTCAAAGTCACACTCTTGCTTTTCAGCACCTTAAAGAGATTTGGTGCAGCGGGTTTGCCCAAAGCATTGCATTGCTTCATTTCTCCACTGCTGATTCCATAAGACGAACTTCTTGACAACTTTACTCTGTTTATCATTATCTACTTCTTGGCCCATTTGCTAGGATTTTTGCTATTTTTAAATTGACTTGTAATCTATCCTGTAGGTTTTAACTCTTGATCTTCATCAGCAAGTGTTTCAACCCCACCCCCACCCCCACTTTCAGCAAGCCAGGTTGTGTTATCTGCATATTACAGGTTGTTCATAAGTCTTCCTCCGATCTTGATACCTCATTCCTCTTCATGTTGTACAGACTTTCTGATTATTTCCTCATCATACAGACTGAATAAATATGGTGAAAGGAAACAATCCTGACACACATTTTTCCTAATTTTAAACCATGCATCATTTCCTTGTTCTGTTGGCAAAACAGCCTCTTCTTCCATGTACAGGTTCCACAGGAGCACAAGGAAATATTCTAGCGTTTCCAGTCTTCTTGAGGTTACCCACAGTTTGTTATGACCCACACAATCAAAAGCCTTTTTATAGTCAATAAGACACAAACATCTTTTGGTACTCTCTGCTTTCAGCCAAGATCTTCCAATGCTTCACCAGTTTGTTGAAACATTTCAATTGGTATTCTATCATGTCCTGGATCCATGTTTTTGGCCAATGCCTTCAGAGCAGCCTGACCTTCTCTCAGCACATTGGTTCTTGTTCATGTGCTACCCCTTAACATGGTGGAATGTCAACTAGCTCTTTTTGGTACAGTGACTCTATGTATTTTTTCCATATTTCCTTGATGCTTCCTGCATCATTCGATACTTTGCCCATAGAATCTTTCAATATTGTAACTTGAGGCTTGCTTTTTTCTTTAGTACTTTAAGTTTCAGATATACTGAGCATGTTCTTTCTTTTTGGTTTTCTAATTCCAGATCTTTGCACTTTTCATCATGTTATTTGACTTTGTCTTCTCACGCTGCCCTTTGAAATTTTCTGTTCAGCTCATTAGCATTCAATACATCAAATCTGTGCACGTGATGTCCTCCAAATCCAAGTGGGATATACTTAAAGTCATGTTTTAGATATTGTGGATTTATTTTCATTTTCTTCAGCTTTATGTTGAATCTACACATGAGGCATTCATGAATGGTCGGTGCCACAGTTGGCCCTAGGCTTGACTTTAGTTGCTGATATTGAACTTTTCCATCACCTCTTCCAACAGATGTAGCCAATTTGATGTCTGTGTACTCAGTGTGGAGACGCTCATGTGTATGAACTTTTGTGTTGTTGAAAAAAGGTGTTTGATATGAGCGTATTGTTGGTCTTGCAAAAATCTATCATGATCCCTCGAGCTTCATCTATCACCAAGGCCATATTTTCCAGCTACGGTTCCTTCTTCTTTATTTTCAACTTTTAAGTCCTAATAACCATTAATATCAATGGATCTCGATGGTATGTTTGATCAATTTCAGACTGAAGACATTGGTACAATTCTTTGATTTCTGCATCTCCAGCTTTAGTGGCTGGGGCATACATTTGAATAGTAATGATGTTGACTGGTTTCCGTGTATGCACATAATCATAATTCTATCACAGACAGCATTGGACCTCACGATGGATCTTGAAATGGCCTTTTTGACACAATGAATGAAATGTTTCTCTTTAATCTCTCATTCCTTGCATACGAAACCATATGATTTCATGATAAAAATGACCAATATCTGTCCATTTCAGCTAACCAATGCCTAGAGAATCGTTATGCATTCCAGTTCATTTTGGATGACTTCTGATTTTCCTAGATTCATACTTCATATATTTCAAGTTCCAATTTTTAATAGCTATCTGCAACATTTCTTCTCATTTTGAGTCATACCCCATCAACAAATGAAGCTGTCCGAGGGCTCGGCTCCATCCCCGTCATTCCATTCGGTCTGTTTTGAGAGGCGGCTCTTTCTCAGAAGGCTTCCAACCCGGGGGGCTCATCTTCAGACACTGTCTCTGATAATGCTCTGCATCTGCGCTTGAAGCTTTCAGTCCCAACCCCACGCTGTCCTTAAGGTTTTCAATGACTAACTCCGTTGAAGGGGACAGCGTGTTTCCTCTTTTTAGTCTCCTGAGTTTGTAAGCACCCCCAAATCCTGTTCACTTTGGTTGATCCTGCGGCATTTGAAATACCAGTGATCGAGCTTCCCGCCTACAGACAGACGGATTGCTCATGTCCTTCTTGCTACATTTTTAGAGGCTATGGATGTAAGTAAAAGGAGGGAATGGAAAATCATGGTTAAATTACAATTTTCCTGCATACCTTTTACTTGAAAAAGTGTAAACCTATCTGTCAAAATATGCTTACACCAGTTGAATATTCTTTAATTTTTAATGTGAAAATAACTTTTTTATTGTGCATTGAGGAAGGCTTACAGAGCAGATGATCAGTTGTGCATTAAACAATTTATACACATTTTGTTTCATCTCATTCATTGTAATACCTTTGATGTAATATCACTCATGTTACTTCCTGCCTGTGTTTTATATTTCCTTTATTCTTTTTTTCTGACCCTTCTAAGTGTTGCCCTTGGGTGAAAACTGCCCCTTTGATCTCTTGATCTTTTGATCTCACATGCGTGTTTATTGTAAGATGTGCATCCCTCACGAGTGTGACTGTTCTCTCCGTACACATGTCTATTGTTTGGCTGAAAATTGAGACGAGTGAGTGAACTTTGTTGTAAATAACATGAAGGGAGATTGCATATAGTCTTTGAGATTCCATCAATTTCAATCCAACCATTATGCCTGGTCTGAAAAGAGAAGATATTTGCTTTCTGTATCTTTGGAATTGAAAATTATTGTTAACAAATCCAGAAAGATTTTATATATGCATTATATATGGAAACTTCTGGTCTTGTGTTTGCATTATTCGTTCTTTAACAATGCCCACTAACAGCTTCCATGCACTGAGTTTTCTATCAGTAATCAGTGAATGCTGATTTACTGCTCCTGGATAACAAAATACTCCCCAAAGCTTGAGCCTCACAACAACAGGGTATTATTCTCATGTTCACAAATCTGCTGATTGGTGTTCAGCTGCTCTCGTCTGGGTTCTGCTGGGTGGCTTTGCTTCCAGTTGTGGGTCCTATAGGCACTGTGTTGGGAGCTGCTGCAAAGTCATATGGCAAAGGACATGAATGTAGAAATCTAATAAAGGGAGAGAGTGAAGAAGTACAAGCTAATTTAATCTGCCCCAAGTAGTCTTGACATAGTATTATGTCATTTTCCCTCTTGTTTTTGTTGTTATCTACCACTGAGTGGGCTCCTGCTAATGGTGACCCCATGAACAATGTAAGGAAGGATTGCCCTGTCCCACATCATTCCTATGACCCATTGCAGATCAGATATTGTGATTCATAGGGTTTTCATGGGCTAAAGTAGATCTTCCAGCCTTTCTTCCTTGTCCATCTTATGCTGGAAACAGTGCTGAAACGTATTCATCATCATCACAGCATACAAGGTACCACTGTCAGACAGGTGCGGCTGCACATGAGGTACATTGGCAAGGAATGCAACGCAGGTCTCCCACTGGAAAATGAGAAAGGTGTTCTGCTGAGACGATAAGAATTCTACCACTGAAACCCCCATGTCCCCTTGGTTTATCTAGTAGAGTGTATGTATAAGAATTTATCAGAAGTTTCCAGAATCATCTGTTTTCCAATGCTTATACTCATAATATCTTTAATTTTTTAAATGAGTATTTTATTTTCTTTCCATTACCATTATCAGTTATTCTGTGTGGTTATGTAATTATGTGGATGCAATACTGGCTCATCCTCAGGTGGGATAAACCAATCCATTTTGTAGGTATAACCTACCTATGGTTCATTTTCTGTAAAAATTGTTCAGTGTTCCAAAACTGGACTATTATAAAATAATCCCTAAATATCATTATTATGAAATCTCTGGACACTTAGTAAGACATTCCTGAATGGAGTCTTTCTGATTTGCCACATCTAGAAGGGTTTCTTTCAGTAGGAGTTACGTTTTTTTTAATGAATTGAGAAGAACAGAGACAGCACTATGAGTTTACCAGATAATTCGTGTAGGTGCATTAACAAAGCTGATCACGGATGGCCTGTGCCAGGGGAATGCTGACCGACAATCAAGTGTCTATGCTCGGTTGGCAGCATTTTCCTGTGGGTCTCGGTTGCGTTGTTATCAGTAGGCAGCCATGATTTCCAGACTCCTCCTTTGTTTACTTAAAGTGCATCATAGTCCAAAAGGTTCTTGACCCTGTAATAATTAAATTCACTAGGTTGGAGCACTGATGTGACTCTGAGGGACCCTGGTGGCATTGTGGGTAAATTGCTCAGCTATTAATGGTAAGGTTGGTGGTTCAAATTCATTAGCTGCTCCCTGGGAAAAAGATGTGGTGATCTGGTTCTGTAAGGATTATAGTCTTGGAAATACTAGGGGGAGGTCCTACTCTGTCACAGAGGGTCATTAAGAGTGGAAATTGACTTTGTGGAAGTTTTATTGAACAGTTTTATTGTCATAAACTTCGTGTATCATACAATTTATTGGTTTACATATATTACAGTGGGTTGTACATTTGTCACCACAATCAATTTTAGGACATTTTCTTCATTCTTGTTCCCATTATTATTAGTTCTCCACTTCCCACTAGTGTGCCCCATTATAACCCTAAGAAACTATTAATCTAGTTGCTGCCACCATATATTTAGCTGTTCCTGAGTGTCATAAAAAATTGTTTAATAAAACCAATAACTAATAACAAAAATCTCAATTCAAAATTAGACGGAAGTAATACAAACTAGCATAAGTTAAAATGGGTCAAAGGGAAAAACAAATGATAAGATGTAGTTATATTTTAACATAAGCACATCAACAGTAGTCCATTTTCCAGTGCTTTCTCGATTAGATCAAGTACATTTACTGGAAGCTTAGTGCATTTTGGGGCTCTATAAATATATTTTGGGTTTTCGCTGTAATCCATAATCTTCTGCAAACCAAGTGTTCAGAATTTAAGCTCTGTCTAGTACAACTCCCCTTCTGAGATTGGATTTTATTGTTAACACTCTTTTGATCACACAGGCTGGTGTGCTTCCTCCATAGACTTAGTTGACACCTCACTTAGATAGCTGCTTGTTTTAAGATCAGCCTTCAGGAACGCAGATGCTATTCTTTCTGATAGCTTGGCATCATCTGATTTTTTCACCACACTCTGTTATAGCACCTATGTCTTCCGTGATCTCTTCATGAGGGCAAGTACTGAACAGGGTCACATAATTCTTTTTAGATTATGGGTTGCAATTCAGTGAGAGTTCAAAACAGTGTATCTTCTGTCTATATATGTTAGTGGTCATTGGGTTTGCTTGTGAATGTTATGACAGCTTCTTTCTCACTGATATTTGATTCAATTGTGGTTGCAATATCTGTATTAGATTGCCTTTTCCTTAGCATTCTTTCTGTGCAGTGTCTGCACAAAGCTATTAAGACCATTAAATTTAGTATATTGGAAAACCCAGACTGCTGTATCATCCCTGGATCATTGACTTTACTTTCAAAATTTTAGTTAAATTGAGATAAGAAGCAAATAGTTGCACTAGTAATTCCAAGACACATATTTATTCTAGGAGCTTATCATTTCCAAATGATATACTGCAATCATTGTCAACCAGGTAGCATTGTTGAGCATATTGTATGGAAATGAAAACCTCCTGTTGAAATTTGGTAAGGTCACGAATATCCAATATCATTGTATTTAATATTTGACAATTTATAGCACACACAGGGAAGAAAACCCCAAATCTTGTTTCTGTGGTGTGTACTATGAATTTTAGCAACTCAATGTGTCATAGCCTATAAACTATACACTATAGGGGTTTCAATGGATGAATTTTTTTCTGAAAGTAGATTTCCAGGCCTTTGGAAGTGCCTGTGGTTGGACTTGAACCTCCAATCTTTGGGCTAGCAGTTGAACATATTAGCCATCCAGTGACTCCTGATAAAGTTGTTAGGTGCTGCGGAGTCATTCCTGATTCCTCACGATCCTATGCACAATAGGAGGAAATTAACTCCCTGCACTTGAGTTGTTGTGGACTCAGAGGGACCCTGTAAACGTACAGGGTTTGCTATCTTTCTCATAAAAGTGTATGAGAAGTGACTTTCAGGGTTGGTGTGGTAATTCCATGGTCTTTAGGTACTTAGGCTTCTTTGCTCTGCCATGTGACTCCCACCTTTAACATTGTTTCTTGTTCAAAGATGGATGCTAGAGCTTCAAATTCCTATAGGGGAGGTAGAAACAGGTACAATGGCAAAGAATTCACATCCAGCTCTGCATCCCCTTTTAGGATCTTTTTTAGAAACAATATCTGATAATCTCTACTTATATTCACCTGCAGTTAGTCCACATCAATCTTCAAGATAATCTGGAAAACACATCACTTTCAGATGGATATGCCACTGTAAGATAATGTAGCGACCTGCTCTTATCTTGCAAATCGAACAAGATCGAGATGGTATGATCTACAAGGAAAAAATTATATACAAAAGAGACACACAAAAGTTAGGGTGTGGAGGTCCCTGCTATGTAGACCCTCCAGGGTGCAAAGCTTTATCAGAGGGAGGCTTAAATACTTTCCTGGCATGCAGCTTGCAATACATGACAGATTTACCCAGAAGAACAGTTTGTAACTCTGTTAGAGTGTACAAAAGAGCATCAATACTTCAAACAAGTTATTTGTAGACAGGAGGGCAAGATGAGGCTGGGGGCATGAAGCAACTGATAAGTTTGCAGGTGGCTGCTTTTGGCAGCCATTGCCAGGGAACAAGGGACAAGTTTTCCATTTATTTCATTGCGTCATAAACTCCCGTGGCTGAGCTGTCAGCTTTCTCCCACGGACCATGAGCCATGGAAGGTGGTGGACCTGTCCTGTTTGCCTAAGGAGTAAACGGCCTTTTCCTCCCACACGATTACCAATAAAATCAGGATCTGGTTATGAAGAAGAGGCAAGGAATTCATATAAGAGTGGTGTAAATAATTAAGTGCTCTACTACCAGCAGTTTGCACTCACCTAAAGGCACCTTGGAAGAAAGACCTGGAGTTTTGCTTTCAAAAGGTCACAACTTTAAAAACTATGGAGTCGTTAAGCTCTGCACACTGACAACTAGCAACAATAACAGACTATTCACTATCTTGGCTATCCAGAGGTTTGCATCAGATTCACTTGGGGGGAAGCTTATCACTCTAAGTGGTTCTGATCCAATCACTTCTCAGAATTGATTCTTACAGGAATTGTTGTAGCTTCTTTCATATCACTTCCTTGCTACCTTGGCCATTTTAGGTCTACAGGCCACCCTGGTTACACTACTGTTCACATGCATGCATTTGCCTCTATAGCAACTCTCCTTTGGCCTGCTGGGAGAATTTACCTGGAAGATATCTTGTGCTTTTCATGGGCTTGTCTAAATTCTAAGAGGTTTTAAATAATCATTGTTATCAAAATTTAAAAACATTTCTCCCTCTATTGACTTTGTTATTTCTGTTTAAAACTCTCCAAATACTAGACGTATACCTACAACTGTGACACTAAATACCATTAACATGAATTGGGAAAAGAATAAATGGAGAAAACCAATTATCTAATTTTCTCTTCTCTCTCTATGGGTTATTATACCTACTTGACACACAAAAAGTTGGAGTTGGTCATATTATTTGCGATCTGATTTTTATATATCATGAAATGGGCTGCTGTTGAGGTTAAATCTGAACTTTATTTACTTAGGATATGTAAGAGGGGGGTCTTAAAAATGCGTGGAAAATTCCATTATTTTTTGATTCCACTTTCCCACAAACCTTTTGAAGCTCCCTTGTACAGCGAGATTACTAAGTAATAGTATGGTGAGTTTTAAGCTTGTTTCAAACTTTCTTTGTAAAAGTAATCGGCAAATGGTTTTTAACTGTGGTCATCCCTATACTCAGAAAGAACTGTGTTCCACTGGGTTTTCAATGGCTGATTTTACCCCCCCCCCCCCCCCAAAATTAGCTCACCCGGCCTTTATTTCAGAGGTACTTCTGAGTGGATATGAACTGCCAACCATTAAGATCTCAGAAAACAACAGAGCAGCAAGGGGAGCAGAGTGATGAAATCCCCAGGGAATGCCAAAAATAGACTTTGGAGACAGAGTGTAACTCCCCATCAGATTCGACTGGAAAACACTTATAAAGGTCAACAACTATTGAACTATTTATATCCATTGTGTGTGTGTGTGTGTGTGTGTGTGTGTGTGTGTGTGTGT
>NW_022111369.1:14720845-14723156 GCF_000313985.2 Echinops telfairi
ATGCTCACCTACCCGACATGATCGCTGAAGACAAAATGGGTGCATAAGTAAATGTGGTGAAGAAAGCTGATGGTGCCCAGCTATGGAAAGATATAGCATCTGTGGTCTTAAAGGCTTGAAGATAAACAAACAGCCATCTAGCTGAGAAGCAACAAAGCACACCAGTCTGACTGACCACGAGGTGTAGAAGGGACCAGTTGTCAGACATCAAAGAACTAAAAATCATATCATTGGGTGCCCACCTTACCGACACAATCACTGAAGACAAACGTGTGCATAAACAAATGTGGTGAAGTAAGTTGATGGTGCCCAGCTATCAAAAGATATAGCATCTGGGGTCTTAAAAGCTTGAAGACATTGCTTTTATACATCATGATTCCTTTTTAATATGCCTCAGTCTCTCAGTAAAATAATTGACCCAGCTCCCTAGATGGAGTGTGAAGATTTCAAAGGGCAGCCAGAAAAGACAAAGTCAAGTGTTAAGCTAGGTAAAAAAGCACTGCTATGAAACTATACATGCTTTATCCCCCCCACCCCCCCCCAAAAAAACTACTCGACATTCAACCATTTCAAATGGTGACATATGAACAAGAACCAATGATGCTGAAGGAAGAAGTTCAAGCTGCACTGAAAGCATTAGCCCCAAACAAGGCTCCAGGAATTGATGGAATATCGATTGAAATGTTTCAACAAATTGCTGAAGCACTAGAAGCATCCACTATCTATGGCAGGCAATTTGGAAAATAGTTACTTGGCCACCTGACTAGAAGAACCCATATTTGTAGAAATTCCAAAGAAAGGGGACCCAACAGAATTCTCTAATTATAGAGCAATATAATTGCTATCACATGGAAGTTAAATTTGCTAAGATCATCCAGGAACACTTGAATCTCTACATTGATAGGAAGCTGCCAGAGGTTCGGGATGGAGTCAGAAGAGGATGTGGAATAAGGAATATCATTACTGATATCAAATGGATTTGGGCTGAAAGTAGAGAACACTAGAAAGATGTTTACTTATGTTTCATTGACGATGCAATGACATTTGTCTGTGTGAACCATAATAAACTACAGATAATCTTAAGAAGAATTGGATTTTCAGGGATAACTTGTACATGCATCAAGAGGCAGATGTGTGAACAGAACAAGGGAATACCACATAGTTTTAAATCAGGAAAGGTGTGATCCATTCCAGGGCTGTATTCTTTCACCATATTTACTCAATCTGTATGCTGAGCAAATAAGCTGAGAAGCTGGTTTATATGAAGAGGACTGTGGCATCACAATTGGAGGAAGGCTTATTAGCAACCTGCAATATGCAGATGACACAAACTTGCTTGCTAAAAACGAGGAGGGCTTGACACACTTGCTGATGAAGATCAAGGATTGTAGTCTTCAATATGGATTACAACTCAATGTAAAGATCAAAATCCTCACAATTGGATCAATAGGTAACATCATGATAACTTGGGGAAAGGTTATGAAGTTGTCAAGAATATTGTCTTTCTTATGTCCACAATCAGTAGTCATGGAAGCAGAAGCTAAGAGATCAAAAGATGTGTGGCATGAGGTAAATCTGCGGCACAAGACCTCTTGAGAGTATTGGAAAGCTAGGATGTTACCTTGAGGTCTAGAAAACTGAAGAACAATTGATTCATTTGAATTTTGGTGATGGAGAAAAATGTGGAAAGTACCACGAAAATACCAGGAGAAACTGATCTGTCTTGGAAGAAGTAGGACCGGATGGTCCTTAGAGGCAAGGCTAGAGCATCTTTGTCTTATAGACTTTGTACATGTTGCCGGTAGAGACCTGTGTCCGGAGAAGGACATCATGTTTGGTTAGGTGAAGGGGCAGCTTTAGAGAGGAAGGTCTTCAATGAGATGTATAGACACTGTGGCAGTGGCAGTAGGCTCAACGATAGGAACGATTGTGAGGATGGTGCAGGACCATGCATAGTGCTGCTATGGGTCAGAACCAACCCCATGGCACTTAACAACAACAACAACTACATTCCATGCATGGCGTCCTTCTCTTAGGACAGGCCCCTCCTGATAGCATGTCCGCAGTATTTGAGACTGTGCCTCACCATCCTCATCAAAGAGCATTCTATCTCTACTTTCTCCAACACAAATTTGTTTGCCTATTTGGAAGTCTGTGGTATATTCAATTTTCTTCACAAAAGTCATAATTTAAAGGCATTGATTCTTCTTTAGTTTTCCTTACTCCTTGTCCAGGTTTCACATGCAAAAGAGATGATTTCAAATACCATGTTTTTTTTCCCCCAAGGGTACCATAATCCTCAAAGTTATAT
>NW_022111369.1:14724655-14732658 GCF_000313985.2 Echinops telfairi
GAATCCTCCATGGAGGATGCTGCTACTCTGGAATCCATGGTTGCCATGAGACAGAATGGACTCAGTATTCACTGGTTTTATGCAAGGTGATTAGAAGCTGAAAAGTGATTGGAAGTGTTAAATGTTATTAGGTTAACTGGACAGAATTGGGTCAGCTTCATTTTCAAGAGTAACTATTCCAACAGAAAGTAGGGTGTTTCAAATTCCTAATTATCAGTGATTTACCTCACTTTTGACAGAAAAATGTCCATGGATAGATTAAAGAGTCCAATTAGCTGTCTGAAAATACTTCCGTAAGCTTTATGTATCACTTGCTTTTGAAATAAAGACATATATTATTCTTTTCTAGGTATTTTATCTTTCAAAAATAGTTTTATTGACCTATAATTCATGTATCATACACTTAAATAGTTCCATCATATTAAAGGCATAATTTTCTAGGTGGAAGAGTGAATGTATTTCTATAAATTCTTATTTAATAATCAGCTTGTGCCTTGTGATCAGTTTCTCCATATTGATTTACCTTTGGGTCACACACCTTAATTTAAAATATACTATACATTTTCATGAGGCATGTCTGCTTATAAAAACTAGGAACTCCATCGTGGGACCATAGATCTGAGAGATTCTGAGTATTTGCAACACAGGCTTTTGATTCAACAGTGCTTTTCTTTTGGGAGTCATTATATTTGTTAGTATTAATGCTGTTACTCTTATAATTAAGTAATGGATTGTTAATGAACTAGGGATCATTGATTACAGAAATCTTAGAATGGAGAGGAAAGTACTTCTGATATGTACCTTTCTCTGAATTTTTTTGTTTGTTTCAATGGAAAAGCTTTCTTTTAATTTGAGGACACAGAACCTCAGTACTTTCTTGTGTGAACATTTACTAGAAGAATGCCTGAGAAACGCATCTACTGTGCTATCATAGTCATCTATTGATGTTTTAAGGTGAAGACATGTAAGAACCTTATAACAAAGAGTATTAGAGATGACATTATGTAGACGGAGTAGATTTTTGTTATATCGTCATAGTGACAAACTAGCGAGGCTGCTTGCTATTAAAGCCATTGCTAAACAAGGTTAGTGTAATGCCCATCTGCTTATCTTAACTGCAGCCATTTGTATTTAAATAGCTTTCTCTGTACTCTGAGAAATTGTTGCTCTGGAGGGCATGCCAATCACATCTCCTAACTTACCCCGTGCCACGTGCTAGAAAAATCATCCAGGCGGAGTCATTCCGGTTTCCCACAGAGCGCTTCAAATTGAAGATGGAGAGCCACAGTTCCTGCTTTTTGGATGCTTATGGCCACATCTCTGGCACATGGCAAAATATCGGAGGACATGAGATTGAGACTCAGAGAGATGTAGACCATATGACTGGAGGCTAGGGTGAAGAAAGAATTGTGTTATTTGTGATTCAAATCTTTGGCATGCTCAGTACATTTCTATTCTTTTTGTGGGTTTTTCAATTTTGTGAGTTATTGTACTATTTTTGTTTTTGTCTTTTTAGATGTGATGCAATGAGGCTTTCATTGATTTGATCTTTTTTTTTGGTTATAAAATAAAACATTTCTAACTAATGCAGCAGGTAAATATAGACAAATGTATTTCAATCACAATTCCTGATGCTTGAATTTAGCACAATCCTTCAGTACTTTTTATATAAAGTAAAGATTTTTGTAACGATTTGGGGTCAATGTCCTTGGTTAGTTAGTTAGAAAATAGCAAAATAATCACAATGAGCCACCGTTTTTGTGGTTAGTTGCCAATGAGTCAACACCAAGTCATGAAGACACCCCGGGTGAAAGGTCAAATTGCTTCATAGGGTTTTCAAGTGTCTGACCGTTTTGAAACCTAGCAGCAGGCCTGTCTGTGGAGGCACCGCTGAATGAGGTCACAGTGCCACCTTTCTGGCTAGTAGTGAGCACTTCCCCTTTCGCACCACGTTGGGATGCCTAGTTAGAGCAAAAGCCTTTCAAAACTTGCAGATGATCTCTGATTCATTTTTATTTCATTGGAGAATACATAGAAGCACTGTAGATATTTTCATTTTTGTGTTTAGCCCTGTCAATGCATCGGAAGTGAACTGCTCCTTAGTGGTGATGCTGTGTGAGTAACATTTGATATTCACTGGAATGTTTTCAAGACAACGGGAGGCTCTGTCTGGACTCTAGGTAGCCTGAGGTCCAGAATAGATGAAGGCATTGAAATAACATTCCATGTATAGAACAACATGATGTTTTTAATATCAGGAGCAGGAGAGCTGAGGGAGTAACTTATACACCTCGACATGCCATGCAAAATCAGACTTTTTTAGATAACTCCAAGGAAGATATTTAATGTGGGATATGAATCTAGGCCATACTTCAGATGTCATGTGTTCATAGCATAATGCAGTTCCTTAGCAACCATCACTTGGCTGTCAAGCTATTGTTTGATTTTTGTAGACACCAGGCTTTTTTAGGCACATACCTCACTGATTCTTAAGCATAATATCCAGGTTATTGTTGGAATAATTGCATTTCTCTTTTCCTCCCTAAGGAATACTTCAAAAATTAGCCATTCAGACCTTGCCTCTTTTAAAATAAGCTTAACTATTTCGGAACACAAGAGAGAGAAAAAGCAAACAAAATCTAAACTTGTTCTGTGAATGAGTGAATTACAATCTATAAAATACATCATGCCTATCCACTGATACCAGAACTTTAAACTTAGGATAAATCAGAGATCAACCCTGATTTCATGGGCACGGTACAGATGTAGGCAGGTAAATAACCAATAACATTAGGATTCATATATGTTGAATGAATATTTACAGCACACAGTCAACAATTTATACATATTTTCTATTGTGACCTTAGTTTCAACCCTTCGATGTATCAACACCCATCTCACATTTCCCTTGGGGGCTTTGTTTCTGTTTGTCCTTCTTCCAATGCCCTTTTTGTCTTCTGACCTCACTTTTGATACTGCCCTTTTGGTCTAGGATGGTTGGTTATTCTGAGGAGTGGGTCATAAAGGTAGAAATAGAAGACACACACTACACAGCAACTCTAGGGGAACACAGACCCCACATTCAAATGCAATTCATACAAACCCCTTCAGTAACCCTTAAGTAGGACAAAGACAAGGTGAATCATCAGCCAGAGGCTATCATGGTGTCCAAAGAATTCATGACCTTGGGCTATATAAAGATAATATAAAACAAAGGAGATCATCACACACCATGATTGGCAGCAGATCAATTAATCACTTTTAAAATCTGCATGACAGAAACTGGGAAAGGACTATGATTGGGATATGTACACAGTTGAGGATTAGAAAAGCTTACAGGATGTATCCTGGGGCTTTTTGACCATTTGGCTCTTAGTTGTCATGTGTGACTTAATGAACATTCAGCTTTATCATATCCGCCAGAACCCCAACTCTTAGGTGATATTTGTGAAAATAATTAAGGGCATGCTGAGGCAAGTTCCTTGTGGGCAAGAACCCTCTCCTCGGGCTGGCTCAGGAGTTCATGTAATCTATATTTCAGCACTCTTGGCTTGAGGACAAAGTGGGCACAATGCTGATTAATGGTCAGACAGAACTCATATGGAGACTGAATTTATGACAAGAATAAAAATGGAGCTGGTGTTTCCACTGTAGACCACAGCCATCTACAAAGCACATGCTTTAGAATTTAAAATGTAATACATAGTTACAGCCGAGGGTAGAGCTGAAGTCAGCTCGGCATTGTGTCACCAAGGCGGCACTATTGGAATATTTGCTTTTAGTGTAGTGAATCTTGTCTCATTCACACATGAAAACAACCCCCTGGCCCCAAAGCAAGAGATGACCCTATGCCGTACTTCAAATGAAAGTCATTTCTAATTATGATATTAGAAGGTAATAGTAGACTGCAAATTTGTACTGAAGGTAAAGCGTTATAGTTACTATATTTACTACTACTATAACAGTGAGAAAGGGAATATAAAATCATAAATTAATATTATTGATAAATCCTGGCTCTACTGAGCAATATGTACATCAAGGTCTTAGTGTGTATGTGTTTAACAATCACATACAATATTTATTAATAAGATGTTTTGGTATTGTTGGGTGCCCCTTCAGGCAATTCTGTTTCATAGAGACTGTCATTGTTAGAGTTTATGTCAATTAGACACACTTGGCTGAAGGTAGCAGTGAAGCCTGGCCTATCACTCAGGTTGCAGTCTGATGACTCCTTTTTGGGGGTGTGGCCTTTGGTATAAGAGAAAAACCCTGAGCAAAAAAACCCTAAGCAGAAAAACCCCTTGTCTTTCTGCTGGACCTGGTCCTGTCTAGCTCTTTCATCTCCTGCTGTGTTGCCTGCTGATCCTAGGAGTGGTCAGCGGATTGTCAGCCTGTGCTTTATTTGAATGACTTTGATTCATTGACCGAAACTTTCACCAGCTTGTAGCCCTCCTGCTTTTTCTTCCCGCGCCCTGTTCAGCTTCTGCATTGACATTAGACAAATAAATATTCAATTTATATCTGACCTACAGACTTAAGCTGAACTCTATTACCTACTTCTACAACTATGTAAGTCACTGCTTGATATAAATTTCTTTCTATGCAGATATACGCATACAAATGTATTGAATATTGAAAGAAAGGGGGAACCGATCATAATGATTTACCTATCACCCCCTCTCAGGGGGATGGACAACAGAAAAGTGGGTAAAGGGAGACATCAGTCAGTATAAGACATGAAAAAATAATAAAAATTTATAATTATCAAGGGTTCATGAGGAAGGGAGGATGGGGGAGGGAGGGGAAAAGTGAGAAGCTGATACCAAGGACTCAAGTAGAAATAATACGTTTTGAAAATGATGATGGAAACAAATGTACAAATGTGCTTGACACAACGGATGGATGGATGGATTGTGATAAGAGTTGAACGAGTCCCCATAAAATTATTTAAATAAAAGGAGAAGAAAGAAAGTACCATGGACTGACAAAAGAGCAAACAGATTTGTCTTGGAATAAGTAAGGCCAGAGTACTCCTTAGAAGCAAGTAAGCTGAGATTTTCTCTTGCTTTGGGCACGCTATCAGGAGAGACATTTTCCTGGAGAAGGACAGTATGCTTGGTTGAGTGGTGGGGCAGGGAAGAAGAGGAAAGTCCCTGCTGAGATGGATTGACACAGTGCTCCAACCATGAACTCCAACGCATGTACAATTTGGAGGATGGCATAGGACGGGGTGATGCTTCATTCTGTTGTATATAGGATCACTATGAGGCACAGTAGATATGATGGCACCCAACAACAGCAATCCTAACTCCTATCGCACGACTCCACTTAATTACCCAAACTAAAAAATTATACAGATAAGTGGAGAACTCCGATCATCCTCGCCAAGACCAGTTGGTACAGAGTGGCAAATGGACTCCCTGGATGGTGCAAACATTCACCACTTGTTTTACTGCTGTCATGCTGCGGTGACTTGTGTGTGGCTGTGATCCTTGAAGCTAAGCTCCACCTTTCAAGTACCATCAAGTTCACCCGTAGTGGACAGGCTTCTGCAGAACTTCTAGAATAAAACAAACTAGGAAGAAGGAATAGATTGTAGACTTCTGAGGATTTAGACACAGAAAACAAAATCAATAGTAGCAAAATATTGTCAGACATAGTGTCAGAAGATAAACTCTCAGGATAGAAGGCACTCAATATATAAATAGGAAGCAGCTCCCTCCTCAAACTCTGCCTTAATTGCAGGGAAGGGGTAAAGCTTTCAAGAATTTCATTTGCTTATAGGATAATAAAAATTAGAAGAAACAGCTTTAAACATCCATTGATAGTCGACCATGGAATGTATAATGTATGATTCTAGGAAAGTCAGAGGTCATAAAATATGAAATTGAATGCACGAAGATTGGTGTTTTAGGCATTGTTGTTGTTAGGTAACATCGAGTCAGTTCTGAATCAGAGAGACCCTGTACACAACACAACGGAGAACTGCGTGTCCTGCAGCATCCTCACAATTGGTTCTATGCTCAAGCATCTTTTTGCAGCTTCTGTGTCAATTCATCTCTTCAAAGGCCTTCTTCTCTTTCAATGTCCTTAGGCTTTACCAAGCACGATGTCCAGGGACTGATCTCTTCCAGCAACATGTCCAAAGTTCATGAGACACAGTCTTGCCATCCAGAGGAGCACTCTGGCCATACCTCTTACAAGACAGATTTGTTTGTCCATAGTTTTTTCTGGGTTTTAGTTGTCCATAGTTTTTTCTTTCAATATTCTTCACCAGCCCCACAATTCAAATGCATTTATTCTTCTTTGGTCTTATTTATTCAGTGTCCAATTTTCACATGCATGTGAGGTCATTGAAAATACCATGGCTTGGGTCATGTGCACCTTAGTCCTCAAAGTAACATCTTAGCTTTTCGTTACCTTAAAGAGGTCATAGACAGCAGATTTAGCCAATGCAATGTGTCTTTTGGTCTCTTGACTGCTGCTTCCATGATTATTGATTGTGGATCCAAGCACAATGAAATTCTTGACTTCAATCTTTTCTCCATTTATCATGATAAATGTTACCAATTGTTACCTAGTGGTCCAATTATGGGCATTTTTATGTTCTTTACATTGAGTTTCAATCCATACTGAAGGCTGCAATCCTTATCTTCATCAGCAAGATGGCTCAATTCCTCCTCACTTCCAGCTGGCAAGGTTATGTCATCTGCATATTGCAGGTTCCTAATAAGCCTTCTTTCAAACCTGATACTGCACTTCTTCATATAAGCCAGCTTCTGAGAATTTTCTCAGCATACAGATTGAATAAATATGGTGAGAAGATAAAGCCCTGTTACACAGCTTTCGTGATTTTTAAATTCTAGGCATTAGTGAGCTGCATTGGACTGTTATTGGTCATTTTGAGTCAGACAATCATATGATTTGTTTTGTCAGGAATGACTGAAAACAGAGCAACTACCAGATTTTTATTGAAGTACAATGCTGTCTATGACAAAATAATATTTATACCCCTGAAAGGAAGAACTATTAATACCACTGTTATTCAAATTTATGTGCCAACCACCAAAACCAAAGATGAGGAAACAGAAGAATTCTAGTAAGTCCTGCAGTCTGAAATTGACCAAACATAGCATCAAGATGCATTTGCAATTACTGGTGATTGAAATATAAAAGTTGGAAACAAAGAGGAAGGGAGGAAAAATGTCCAGGGTAAGAAAAATGAAGCTGTAGGTCACATGATATAATTTTTAAAGAGTAAACATTTATTCATTACAAATACTTGTTTTTCAACAACTTATGCAAATCAGCTGCACAAAAACTTACTAAAGCATTAAAGAGCATTATGTAAATCTTCACATAAAACTTACTAAAGCATTAAAGAGCATTATGTAAATCTTTACATAATCTTTATGTAAAGATTAAGTGTGCATCAAGAAAACATCCCAACCCAATGCTGCCCAATCCCATAAGTCCAACATTAACCCATATGTCCAACACCAATCCACAAAGTCCTCCTCCATCTCACTAAACAGAGGCAATGATGCCAACTGCAGGAGGAAGCTGTCAGTGAAAGTGTAAGCATCTCAGCGCTGGCAGGAGTCTCCACATGGCTGCTCCAGCACCCAGGGCTGCATCAGAGTAGGACCATGTGGCTTCCCCTTGGAGATATCTTGCAGGAAGTCAGCCTTGCAAGCTGAAGCAGGGAACTGCTAAGGCAGCTGCTCCCTGGTGCGACCATCACAACGCGAGAGACCCGAGAACTAGAAAGGCGAGTCTCACCAAGCCATTTATCCCTCTGCCCTTCAATTAATCCCACATGTGTTTATCGGCCAGGTTGGCACAATAAACTAACTAACTCAGCTCCTTAGAAGTGAATATAAGGAGACTTTGTCTCATATGCTTTGGACATGTTATCAGGAATGATAATTTTCTGGAGAAGGACATTGTGTTAGACAGGGTTCTCTAGAGAAACAAAATCGGGATACTTATGAATATATATA
>NW_022111369.1:14733996-14735077 GCF_000313985.2 Echinops telfairi
GTGCAGGGAAGGCAAATCCATATCCAGAATAGGTGTCTATTCCAGTAAGAACAAAAGGCTGCCCCTTCCATGATGGACATGGTCCTATGTAAACAACCTATTACCAAGTTGCTGGTTGATCTCCCTGAGGAATGATCCCATATCTTGGACTTAATGCTGGTTTCTGCTGCTGGCAGTTGGGGCACTCAGCAGTGGCAGTGATCAAGTGAGCCTTGTGAGTGGAAGTTCATCTTGCTGTGTCCATGCATAACCTCTATCCCTGTCACCATGTCCACTTTGTTCATGTGCCATTGGGCAATAACAGGAGTTATCACCATTGGGCAATAACAGGAGTGGCAGAGGAAAGTGGAGGACCAGTCTCCATAGTGCATGTCATCTTATCCACTTGATTGTTAAAGTTCTCCTCTTCAGAGGTAACCCTTTGGTGAGTGTTCACATGAGACACAATTGTCATTACTCTCTTGGCACATTCAGAGAGGTCTATCCACATACCTCTTCCCCACACCTCCTTGTCATCAATTTTCCAATCACGTTCCTTCCAATTCCATAACCTTCCAGCCAAGCCATTAGACACAGCCGATGAATCAGTATATACTCTCACATCTGGCCATTTCTTCTTGCAGGCAAACTGAATGGCCAGGTGCACTGCTCGAAGTTCAGCCTATTGGGAAGATTTCCCTTCACCACTGTTGTTTAGGGAGATCTCAGAAAGGGACTGTGGTGCTGCTGCTGTCCACTTATGAGTGGCACCTGCATATCGTGCAGTGCCATCCATAAACCAAGCATGACTTTTCTGTCCTTCAGTTAAATTATCATAAGGAACTCCCCAGGAGGCCATAGGTAAAGACTGGGAGAAGGAAGGTACTGTGACAGGAGTGGAGACTGTAGGCATTTGGGCCACTTCTTCATGCAGCTTACTTGTATCTTCAGGTCCTGCTTGGCCCAATCTCTTTATACCACTTCCATTTAACAATGGAGTTTTGCTGTGCATGTCCAACTTTATGAGTCTGTGGGTCAGACAATACCCAGTTGATGATGGGCAGCTCAGGTCTCATGGTGACTTGGTGGCCCATGGTGAGGC
>NW_022111369.1:14736248-14738152 GCF_000313985.2 Echinops telfairi
ATTTCAGGGATCCAATATGGGGGTTCTGCCAGTTACTCAGTATGTCTATTTCAATGATGCATTCTAGAACTGGGGAAATAACATCAGTATGGGTTCGGGGGCCCATTGGATCCATGGTGAGGCATACTTGTGCTAAAACTCCAGCAATAACTTGACCTCTATATGCCCCACTCTGACTGGCGGGCCTTTGATACATTTTGGGTCTCCTGGAATTAATGTTAGCTCAGAGTCAGTGTCCAGTAATCCCTGAAAAGTTTGATTATTTCTTTTCCCCGAATTAACAGTCACTCCAGTAAAAAGCTAGGAGTCCCTTTGGGGAAGACTAGAAAAAGACTAACAGTATAAACCTTCGGTGATGTATCAGGACTCATTTTCAAAGGGACTCGGCCTCCTCCTCATTCAAGGGTTTGTGGGTCAGGTCTGGGAATTGATTGAGTGATCCTGACTCTCTATTCTGCTGTTCAACTGATCTACCATTCTTCTGCCTATATAGATGAGGTAAATATTTCATAGGTTTCCCATGTATTTCACTCCTAGGGAGGCCGTGTTAAGTAACCAATGCCATAAGTCCACACGAAACTTTGATTACTCACATAAAGTATTTGATTTCCTGATTTTCACGTTATACTTTTAATTCATTAGTTCTGCTCCCATTTTGATGGTGAATCAAGGACTTGAGGGATTCCCCAGACAAATCTTTAGTATTTCTGTTCTGATGTGTCTGAGCTCTGATCTTATTTACTCATCAACTGATTTTCAGGGAAAATATTTTTTAAGATGCTTTTAAAACTTTTTTTCCTTTCTTTCCTTCTGCAGAACAATAAAGAGTAATGGTACTACTTTGTGTGTGCTTTTTATCACAACTGAAATTAACAGTGTGTGAGCTATTTTTACAGAACTTGTGGAAGCTACAGAAAAGAAAAAAACTTCATTAAAAAGGACTCTGAGGGTGTAAAGAAACTAGATCATCTTTCAACCTGGTTTCACAGTACAGATCTTGCTTTTGCTATTTCAAGAACAGTATAAAAATAGGTAATATTGAGCAGAGAACATTTTATTAAATGTAACACCTGTATTATTTTAGCACTGCTCTATTGTCAATCAATAAGTTTTAGCCACTAAGTGTTTCTGCTATTTTTAATTATAATATTTACAGTTATTTCTTTCATGTACCCCTTATTCTGCCACTTTCAAAGCAAGTTGTATTTCTATTAAAGTAATTTTCCTTTAAAAACGTCTCCTATGTATGTTATAAAAACAAATTTCAAACTAGCAATAAAATATTTTCCTATAAAAATTTACTCTAAGTTTATTTTCAGATATAGCTTTATTAATTAAAAAATGAGCAGTTTTCTTTTGTTTTAATTAGAGAAATAAAAGACATGTTCAAAGGGAAAGGGCTTTAGGAGCAGAGCAGCTGTTATTTGATAACTGCCCACCATTTTGTCAGCAGCCCAGTGCTTCACCAGTGCACCACCAGGGCTCCTTAGTTGATACACATTAACTCACATTATTTTATACACCCATTTTCCCTCTGACTAGCATTTGGGATCGAGAATGCTTTCTATTTTATGTGACGGTCACAAAATTGTTGTTATTTATATTGTTATGTTGTGCTGTTGTGTTGATTCATACTCATGGCTACCTCACATGCACAGAGTAATTTGCTCTGTAGAGTTTTCTTGGCTATAATTTTAATGGAAACAGACTGCCAGACTTTTTCCTAAAGTGTTGGGTGGGGTCAAACCATGAACTTTTAGGCAAGTAGTTGAGTGCAAACTGTTTGCACTTCACAGGGACCATGAACATGTACCAGCAATTTAAAGTTGTTATTTTTAAGGCGCCACCATTAATCAGATTTGATTTCTTTGAAAGAACATACACATATATTGGGAATATGACTG
>NW_022111369.1:14739082-14748674 GCF_000313985.2 Echinops telfairi
ATTATTGAGCTATGTTCATAGTCTATTGATGCCTTTGTTATTATGTAGAAGTTTACTTTTCTGTCATGTTATTTGCTTTGAAGTCTATTTTATCAAATATTAATATACCACTTGGCCTGCAATCTGCAAGGTCTGTAGTTTGAAACCACCAGCCACTCCATGGGAGAAAAATGGGATTTCCTACTCCTATAAAAAGTTACAGTCTGGAAACTCACAGCGGCAGTTCTACCTTGCCTCATAAAGTTGCTATGAGTTGACATTGACTTGATGATGTGTTCTTTTTGTTTGTTTGGACATTTTATGATTGCCATTTGCCTTGTAGATATTTACCATACTTTAATTTTCAGTCTGATTTTGTCATTGAGTTTAGAATGTGTCTCTTGTAGGTAGCATATTGAGGAGTCTTGTTTTCTAATTTAGTTTGTTACTCCCTCTTTTGATTGGTGCACTTAGTCATTTTAATTCAGTATTATTATTAATAAATTGGATCTGTTGCTGTCGTTTTTTTGTATTTGTGTATGGTGCCTTTTTCTTTTATTATTATTTGTGTATGGGTTAATTAATGTGTTTCTCCTATAATGCTAGTTGTTTGGGATGCTGTTTTCATTTATTCGTAGGGTTCTGTGATGCTCTCAGACTTGTGTTCTGTCATTGTTATTTCTTTGTCCTGAGTGATCTGGTTAATATTTTTTGTAATACTGGCCTGGTTTTCATGAATTCTTTTAGTTGATCCTTTTTTTGAAATCCCTTTATTTCTCTCTTGTATTTGACAGATAATTTTGCTGGATATAGTATTCTTGGTTTGCAGGTTTCCCCCCAGAATTTCATGTATGATGTTCCATTGTTTTCTTGCCAGCGTCATTGCTGCTGAGAAATCTGAATTCATCCTTATCGATTTTCCTATTTCGGTGACTATTCTTTTTTCTCTAGCTACCCTCAGAATTCTCTCATTTTCCTGTAACTTAGATAATTTGACTTCGATATGTCTCAATGTTTATTTTCTGGTGTCTATCATATTTGGGGTTCTCTCAGCTTCTTAAATAGTTATTTTCTCCTACTATTAAGGAAAATTTCTTCCATAAATTCTCATACAATTTTATATATACTTATTTATTCTTTCACTGCTAGCCAAATGAGATGTAATTTGTTTCTCTTGATAGTGTTCCACATCATTCTCAGGCTTCCTTCAAATTCCTTTGCATTTTTGACTGATTATTTCTCTCATTCCGTATAGTCAGTATGATTGTATTTCAGTTCACTGATTTAATTTTCTTTTTCTTCTATTTCTCAGGTCATTTACTATGTGAATTATTTCTGTCTTCTCATTGTTTATTTTCTTGGATTCATATGAGCATGAGGTTTCCAGCTTCTCAATTTTTACAGTTGTTTTAATGAGTGTTCCCCTGAGTTCTTGAAGGATCCTTAAATCCATTCTTTTAAATTCTAGATCTAGTAGCTCCAGGGGCTCTTTGTCAGAGTCTTCTATTGGGATCGGTTGATTTTCCATTGTTTGATTGTTAGTGGTGTGTGGGCTGCTGGGTTGTGTGGAGGTATATAGTGATTTTGTGTAATGGGCGACAGGGTTAACAGCAGTTGGAGATCATATAGAATGGAGATAATGAATTAGGGATAGAAATGGAGAGGTGGGAAAAGTTAGAGTATGAAGCAAGAGAATAAGGTTTAAATAACAATAAATGGTCTTCTGTACAGTGAGGAATGATTGTAAAATATTAGGAAAGGGAGTTTAAGGTGTAATAAGATGTATCAGTTAGTGTGGAAGTATATTTCACTACAAGAGGAGAGTGAAAGACTAAGGCTATGGTGAGGTGTTAAGAAAAGAGTGTAAATAAGACATCAGTCTAGGAGAAGAGGATTGTGTGTGTGAGCGTGATAGTTGCATAATCTGCTGTCAATTTGAGACTTAAGAGTGAAGGGGTGAAGTTTGGCCTGTCAATCAGGTCCCAGCTTGATGGCCTCATTTGGAGACGCTAAGGAGAGAAATATCTCCCTGAAGATGTTTGCAGACCACTGTATGTACAAGACTTTCCACCTGTTAGCCTGTGATCTTCCTTCATTTGGTGTCATTGCATTTGTTCTGTGAGTCTAAAGAGGACTTTATAGACTGGTATTGGACATATGAGCTAATATTAGACTTATTGACTTGATCTGGACTGGGCTGGGTTGTTTTCTAAATGTACAATTACTCTTGTATATAAAGTTCTTTCTTATACACATATGAGTCTCCCTGGATTCATTTCTCTAGTCAACCTGGTTTAACACATTATTGTACCTTGGGAGTGGGGTACTAGAGAAACAAATCATAAAGAAGGAGAGTGGATGCATGTTTGACCTCTGCCTCATGCCTCTTTGGCTAGTCAGAAGTTAGATATGGCCATGATGTTTACTGGGTTGTTTTCTGGAAAGAATATGAGAAGCTAAAGTTTGATTATTTTGTTTGATTTTCTTTGGTTATTCCTGTGTGAAATGGCAAATACAAATATGATTAATGTATATTTTGAGCTCAGGGGACAAAATAGTCCCTTGAATTTCTCAGAGCTGCTTAGAAAATGGCTGGCATAAGGTCAAAATGCCTGACAGAAAGACTGGCTCTGGTTTGATGCTATCAGAGGTCTAATCCTATGTTTTGTATCAATAGACTAGTTTAGATAGGATTTAGATAAGCTAAGTAAGTTTTGAATTTTACTGTTTTTTTAAATCATTTATTGGGGACTCATACAATGAACTTGACTGTTTTAAGAAGCTGATTCTACTTTGTTTATACTGATTTCTTCTGCCTATTGTTATTGATATAATGATTGATAGACATGATTATTGGGAAGTATGAAAATAGAGAGCTTGTAAGTCCACTTGTCTTGAGCCATTAATATTTGATCTTTAATGTTTTAAGACACATCTGCAAAGAAGGCTCTAGAAAGATAAACCCCACCCAGTGCTTTGGAGTACTCAGGATATTTGCATTTGAAGAGACTTGGCTAGGGGAATGTGGACAGACAGAAAAAAAATAAAAGGAACACTTTGGATTTTTGAATTTTGAACTAGCGTTTTTGTTAGAAGCTGGAAAGAATATGGAACCATGAAGAAACTCTGCTCTCTAGGACTGAATATTAAAGGAAGCCTGTGTGCAGTCTGAAATGTTTGCTAGGTGATTAGCTGGATCCATTTGTTGGTAGAAATGCAGCAATAAACAAATGGCTTAAATCTGGTCACTGACACCTGTGGACCTGGTTTACAGGCCCTAGAGGAGAAGACAAGAGTGTGTTTACTAGTCTGAACTTCATGACCTAGCACAAGGGGGATAGGGTTATTTAAAATTTGTGACGAGGCCATGGTCTAAAGGCAAGTGACCAATTGGAACCCTGGTGAGGCTAAGTGTGGCAGCCCACATTGAGTTGACCAGAACCTGACCAGATGAGAGGATTTTTGAGCCTGGGAACTGGTGCATACTGTTGCTGACTTTATGGATGGCCCATCCTGATTCGACTTTACTTATGGATTCAGACTTCACAAGATTCCAACTGGAATGAAGATTCTTCGCATGAATATGACTGTCTCCTCAGAGCACTGGGTTGATGTAAGTGGGCAGTATAGAAATTTGATACCCAAAATTGTGTCGATAAAGGCATGAAGTGGCTGGCTAACAAACTTTCATAGGTGGGGGAATATATTCATAGGATTATAGGATTAAGATGTAGGTGTTACTTAACTGCAATTGTTAGGCATAGGATATTTTTGTTTTGTTCACTTGTAGATTGTTATGTTAAATGAGGGTGGCACATATTGAATTGTATGTGTTTTAGTTTTATCCTGTTAAGGACAGATATGATTCTATCATTGTTTGCTTGAAAATTATATATGGTTAAAGATTTGTGTGAAATGTCAAGGGGTGTGCTGTGGTAGTTGCTATCTGTTGTCAATTTGAGAGTTAAGAGTGAAGGGGTGGAGTTTGGCCTGTCATTCAGGTCAAAGTTTGATGACCTCATTTGGAGGCACTAAGGAGATAAATAGCTCCCTGGAGGTGGGACACACATCACTCCCTGGGAGACATTACTGATGACGAGCTTGGTGGAGCAACACAGATGCAGCCAGAGTCCTGGGAGCTGGAAGAGCCATCTGGAGACCCACGCCATCGCTGAGATGCTTCCAGGCCACTGGATTTACAAGAATTTTCACCCACTGGCCTGTGATCTTCCTGCATTCGGTGTCATTGCATATGTTTCGTGAATCTGAAGAGGACTTTATAGATTGGTATTGGACATATGAGCTAATATTGGCTTATGGTCTTGATCTGGACTGGGATGAGTCATTTTCTTAATGTACAATTACTCTTGTACACAAATCTCTTTCTTATATACATATGAGTGTCCATGAATTTGTTTCTCTAGTCCACCCAGATTATCATGGTGTGTGTGTGTGTATTGTGTGTCTGTATATGTGTGTGTTTATAATGTATTTGAAGCAGGGAAGAGAAAGAGAAAGGAAAGATAGCAAAGAAGGGAAGAATGAGAAGGCAAGGGAGATAAGAGAAGAGAGGAAAGTGAAAGGTAAAATAAATAATAGGGGCTTGGGTTGAATGCGTTTAAGACATTTTGTTGCTATGGGAGCATACACGTAGATTAGTCTGTGCCCTTAGGGAACTGGCTTTGCCTGTGTCTATTTGTAAAACATTTTTGCATACAGGTGGGCAGGGCTGATCAGAGAGGGGTATAAAAAGGGAGAAGCGATAGAGTAGGTATAGAAGAAGGTGGCGTAGTGGCAACAGGCTTTTCTTGAGCTACAAGGGAGTCTGTGCCAGGTCAAGTATTCCACCATCTACACATCACTTCCAGAGGGCAGTGAGGTGAGGGATTTGGCTGTGTTTGTTTGGGATAGTACTGCCCTTGAAGAGGGAGATATGTGGTCTGAAGCATCTAGGGTTGCTGATCAGGGGTGGGGTAGGAGATGCTAGTGAACTCCTGCTTGAAATAAAGGGATCTGGTAGAGGTGAGTGTGATTTGCCCGTGTCTGCCTGGGAGGTGCCTGCAGTTGCCAGGGGGCTGGGGCCATGTCTAGATTGGTTTGGGGAGTCAAAAATGGATGTGGGTTACTTTACAATAAAATAAATATAGAATGCAAAAACCTAGAAAGAAACAAACGTAGACCTGAGTTTTGGAAAGGGACTGCCTCCCTCTCTTGTTATGGGACCACTGGGTGGTCCTGTGTCCTCAGATTCCTGGGTTTGCTTGGCCTGTGGGGGAATCTGTTCCATGCTTCCCCAGCCGTATGCTACCTACACAGGGTTTACAAGAGTTGGCAAGATGAGAGCCTTGGCTGTGTAGGTTGGGGTGGCCTTGCGGTGCTCTTGGGTAGCCAAGGTTGACAGTTAGTGATAAGGGAGCAGATAGTGAGTTCTGAAAGAAAGGCATTTGGGTGGAGTTAGTATGGTCTTCCTGTGTTTGTCAGGGAGGAACATGTAGCTGAAAGGGGTTGAGCCGTGGGATGAGAGGTCATGGGAGCCAAAAAGGGATATACCTGTATACTTAAGTATAAACCAACAGGAATATCAGCTGAGGCACCTAATTTTACTACAAAAACTGCATAAAAATGTGCTG
Organism: Echinops telfairi; assembly: GCF_000313985.2. Lineage (NCBI taxonomy): Eukaryota > Metazoa > Chordata > Mammalia > Afrosoricida > Tenrecidae > Echinops > Echinops telfairi. The sequence continues at coordinate 14,744,692 of NW_022111369.1, forward strand.
GAAAACTGGGCTTGTACATGAGTACATACGGGAGAACAACTTTGTATAAAAGTAGAATTCAGAGGCTGAGGAGCAAAAAAAATCCTCCTGGTTTGGGTGAGAGCTGCCAACTTTGGGGGCTCGCATGGAACAGGGACCCGTAAACCAGGTGGGAGAGGGAGGAGGCAGCATGAGGGGAGGAGTGCTGAGGGGAAGCAGGGGAGGGAGGGGAAGGGAAGGGAGAGAATCTAACAAGTGGCAAGTTTTATTATTTGGCCTGTTAGAGTCCTCACCAGGCTGTTCAGAGACCATCCTCAGGCAGTGGTCCCAGGGACCATTGAGGTAGTCCCAGGGCGTGGCTGGGTTGGGACTTGTGACAGATCAACTCCCACTAGAGAAAGAGAGCAGAGCACTCTGAAGCAGCCATGGATGCCACGCAATGGTGTGAGAGAGTCAGAAATGCTCAGTTTGGGTTGCTGAATCCTGAACCTCTCAGGAAAGAAAGAGGGAAAATAAACAAACAAAAACCAAGCAAGCAAAAAACTTGGTGCACTTAGCTTTCACGTCTAGTGCCTGGGTGCAAAAAGCAAGGCCCCTTGCCTGCTAGGCTCTTTCTGATTCTCAGAGGGGCTCTTCTGTGCTTGCTACCTGGCAGCCCTTACCTGTTCCTTTCTCGACATTACCTTGATGATCAGCACTGAAATACCATGTATCTTGGTATATTGAGGTTTTCTACTCAGCGATTAAGATCAGTGGACTTCCTGTGCACATTAGATGCATTCATCAAATTAGTTAATTATCATCTTGAGCTTGCCTAACAAAGAACTTTCCTTTGATTTCAGTTCATCTTTGAAGAGTTCCCATTTTTTCTTTAGATTGTGTAGCTTCAGAATCACATTAGAATCTCAAAATGCACCCCCTACCTTTTCCTATATTGCCTATCTTGGAAGACAAATTTGATTTATTATTAGCAAAATAATAACATCAGTTCTTATGCCTACACTATGGGTTCGTCAGATTCCTGGGTGGCACAAAGGTTTTACACTTAATTGCTAACCTAAAGCCTGATTATTTGGTTCCACCCAGTACTTTCTCAGCAGAGAGGCCAGGTGATCTGCTTTATTGTTGTGTGCTGTCCATTCAATTCATGGTGATCTGACAGCTATGAGTAGAACAACTCTGCAATCTTTTTGGGAACAAACAGCCAGGCCTTTCTTCCAGTGAAATCTCTGGGTGGTTGAACTGCTGACCCGTTGCTTAACAATTGAAAGCTTAGCCATCACACCACGAGAACTCCTTCTGTAAAAGATTACAGCCAAGAAAACACCATGAAGCAATTCGATTTTGTAATGTACTGTATTGCCATGAGCTGAAATCAACTTGTTGGCAATAGATTTGATTGTTTATAATATCAAAGCTTCGCTCTGTGTGTAATATAATTTATTTTTCATATGAAGTCCCCACAGTAGGTGGGATAAAGGATATTGTCTTCATAATTCATATTAGAGAAAGCAAGCTCCAGAGAAATTATAATGCATCTGAAATCACAAAGGTGTCTGGAATTCAGCATTAATTTCACCTTTGCAAAGATTATTTTTATTGTAAAGTACAGTTGGTTCTAAATTTTTTGGGGGGTCTTGAAATGCTTTGCATTGCTGATGAACATGATCATGTTTCTCACCAGACAGCAGCATAAACAATCGTACATACTCACCTTTGCCAATAGTCCATTCTATCCTTTGAGCTAATGAAATGCACCCCTAGTTTTCATTGTCCTGCATATGGATCACATTGCAACATAGCAGATAAGATCACCTGCTTAAAAAAAAAGATTTGCAGTACTATTTTACATGTACGCATATATAGATGTGCATATCCAAGACACACAGTAAAACTCTCTGAGCAACATATCCCACTGGTTATGTACCACAGAAGAATAAAGTTTTATTAACACATTAAAACTATGTTCCATAGAAAATGGGTGCTCTACAAAATGCTAACATCTTTCTAGGAACAAAGGATGCTGTTCAAATAAGTTTAGGAAAGAAATTGTACATGATAGTCTTTCTTTGGAGGTTAACGTCAGTGTATGAAAGACACTAGAAAACTCCTTTCCTCTTGAATTTGTCATTCCCAGCATAATACATTACATGGCTCTCTGATTCAAAATCGCCAATATAAACGCATTCATTCCATTTCACTAATATCTAGAATATTGACTTTTATACAGTTCACTTCATTTTTTATCACTTCTAATTTTCCTACATGTATACTAAGTAAATTCCAAGTTCTAATTATTAATTGATGCTTGCACCTGTTTCTTCTCATTTTGAGTCCTGCCCCACCAGCTAATGAAGGTACCAAAGGCTTTCCTCCCAACGGCTTTACTGCATTCATGGTTTTATGATTGACCCCAGGTAGAGATGGTAGCTTTTCCTCAGTCATGTTTTGAGTGTCTTCTAACCCAAGGGGCTCATCTTCTGGCACTATCTCTGACAATGTCCTGCTTGTTAGCTATAGCACATATTGTGGTTGTGTCAAGTTGGTGCCTGCCCATGGAGACCTATGGACAATAGAATGAAACACTGCCTGGTTCTGTGCCATCCTCACAATTGTTCCGATGACTGAGCCCATCAATACAGTAACCATGTCAATCCATTACATTGAGGGCCTTATTTTTCACTCCCCTTCCTCTTCAGACACTTCCACCTCCTGGCACAGCTTCGTCCTCAAAGTAACATCCTCATTCGTCAAGGCTCTAAAGAGGTCCTGTGCATCAGATTTTCCTCATGTACTACATCAGATCTCTTGATTGCTTCTTCCATGAGCATTGATTATGGATCCAAGAAAGATAAAATCCTTGACAACTTCAAGCTTTTCTCTATTTATCATAATGTTACTTATTGGTCCAGTTGTGAAAATTTTGATGTTCTTTACGTTGAGTTATAATCCACACTGAAGGCTGCATTCTTTGGTCTTCATCAGCAAGTGCTTCAAGTCTTCCTCCCTTTCAGCAAGCAAGGTTGTATCATCTGCATATCTCAGGTTGTTAATAAGTCTTCCTCCATTGCTGATGCCACATTCTCCTCACAGCCAGCTACTCTGGTGATTTCCTCAATATACAGATTGAACAAGTTTGGTGAGTGGATACAACCCTGACACACACATTTACTGGTTTTAAACCATACAGTATTCCTTTCCCACCCCCACCCCCACACACAGCTGCTTCTGGATCCATGCACAAGTTCCTTATGAGCAAAATGCAGTGTTGTAGAATTCCATTCTCTCAAGGTTATTCAGTTTATTATGGGCCACTCAGTGGAATGTCTTGGCAGCGTCAAGGAAACACAAGTAAACATCTTTCTGGAATTCTCTTCTTTGAACTAAGGTTCATCTGATATCAGAAATGATATCCTTATTCTGAATCTGGCCTCGACTTCTGGCAGTTCTCTGTCAATGTACTGATGCAATCGTTGTTGCATGATATTAAGCAAAATTTTACTTGCATGCAATATCAGTGATATTGTTTTATAGTTTGAGCATTCTGTTGGGTCACCTTTCTTTGCAATCGTACAAATATGGATCTCTTCTAGCCAATTGGCCAAGTAGCCATCTTCCAAATTTCCTGGTATAGAGGAGTGAGTGCTTCTTCAATTTTCTGAAACATTACAATTGGTAGTCCATCAGTACATGGAGCCTAGTTTCTGTCTAATGCATTCAGTACGGTTCTAACTTCCTTCAGCACCATTGATTCTTGATTATGTGCTACCTCCTGAAATGATGAACTGTCAGCTAGTTCTTGGTGGTACAGTGACTGTGTATTCTTTCCATCTTTTTTTGATGCTTTCTGAATCATTCAATATTCATTATAATATTTAGCTCTGTCTTCTCCATATTCCCTTTGGAATTTTCTATTCAGCTCTCTGACTTCAGTCTTTCTTCCATTTGCTTTAGCTATTCTACTATTAAGAGCAAGTTTCAGTGTATCTTCTTTTTTAATTTTT
>NW_022111369.1:14749664-14765269 GCF_000313985.2 Echinops telfairi
GCTGCTTGTTTATCTGCAGTGCATCTTCTGATACCCACTTTGATCCTTTTTCTTTCTTTTTTGTCTTTTAATGATTTTTTGCTTTCTTCCTGAATGATGGTCTTTATGTCCTCCCACAGCCATCTGGTCTTCTGTTATTAGTGCTTAATGCATCCAATCTGTTCTTCAGATTTTCTTGAAATTCAGGTGAGATAGATTCAAGGTAATATATTGGCTCTTGTGGACTTGTTTTAATTTTATGTAGCTTTATCCTGAATTTGCATATTGATGGTTTGTTCCTCAGTTGGACCCTTGTCTGATTTTAACTGCTGATATTAAGCTTTTCCATGATCTCTTCCCATAGATGTAGTCAATTTGATTTCTGTGTATTCCATCTGGAAAAGTCCATGTGTAGAGTTGCCTATTTTGTTTTTGAAAAAAAAAAAAGGCGTTTGCTATGAACAAGTCACTGGTTTTGCAAAATTCAATCATGCAATCACCAACGTCATTTCTATCACTACATCCATATTTTCCAACTACTGTCCTTCCTCTTTGTTTCCAACTTTTCCATTCCAATCACCAATAATTATCAATGCATCTTGATTGCATGTTTGATGATTTTCAGACTTAAGTTGTTGGTAGAATTCTTGAATTTCTTCCTCTCTAACCTTTGTGGTTGGCTCATAAAGTTAAATACTAATTAAATTGATTGGATTTCCTTGAGGACAGATAGATATATTCCTACCAAAGACAGCATTGTGATTCATGATGGATTCAGCAAGATCCTTTCTAACAATGAATGCCACTCCATTCCTCTTGATTGTGTTATATCCAGCATAGTGAACTATGTGGTTTTCTGATTTGAAATGGCAAATACCAGTTATTTTAGCTCAGTGATGTCTAGGACTTTGACCTTATGCATTCCATTTCATTTTCAACCACTTTCAGTTTTCCTAAATTGAGGCTGTGCACATTCCAAGTTCTGATCATTAGAGACATTTTGCAGCTGTTTCTCCTTACGTTGAGTCACAGCCCATCAGCAAATGAAGATCCTGAAGTCTCCTCTTCCATAGGCTCTACCCTACTCATCTCACTGTGTCACTTCACTTCCAAGAAACCAGTTCCTCTTCAGTCACAGTTCAATGCCCTTCGGCCTGAGGGTATTGTCAGTCCTCTAGCACTATTTGACAATGTTACGCTTCCTTTGTTTAGGCTTTCAGTATGTGACAATTTTTCAAAGCTACACATAACGTTTTCAGCAGCTCTTCCTTTGAAGTGGGGAGCCTAGTCTTTTTTCATTGTCTGTTCTGAGTCTGGAAGCTCTGTTTAAACCTGTTAAATTTGGGTGATCTTGGTGGCATTTGAAATGCCAGTGGCATAACTTTCAGAATCACAGCAACACATACGTTACCACAGCATGACAAACTGAATATTTTAGTTGCCATTGGTATTATTTGCTAATTCTTTTGACTATATTCTCATTATATTGATTTACCTGGTCCCAGATATGAGGATAACTTTGTTATGAACTCTTGATAAAAATTTAAATCCTAGTGCCCAGAAGTCCTGTTATAGGATTGAGATGTTACTTTGTTATTAATTTTGGATAGCACATAACCCCTCAAAAACAGGCTGTCTTCTTTCTTGTTTATTTGAAAGAATTTCCCTACCACACTGGAATTGCAGCATAGAAGAGCTTTGCTGTGTGGGACTGTGTCACGATATATCTAAATGAGCTCCTGGAAGGAGAAGAGGCAATTATGTTAAACCTTCTGGAAATGCACAATCATCAACCAAGTCACAGTTAATGGGAAAAACAGCCCTGTCTTTATTCCTGGATTTGTTTTCCCTCCTAACCATTCCATTAGATTTTGCAACAGACTGAAGAAATAACTTTGGCGTAAACTTGTTCTACATTCTAAATAAATGGCTCAGAAAAGTGAGGGGAAAGTTAGGGCAACGGATTCTGGTCTAGGCCTATTTGTTCTTACCTTTTCTTTTTCCTCCTTAATCGTGTGAATATGACTTGTTCAAAATTATCAAGTGGTAAATGCTGCTGCTGTTACGTGCCATCAAGTGAGTTCTGACTTGATGGCGACACTACGTACAACAGAATGGAACACAGCCCAGTCCTGTGTCAGCCTCGCGATGCTATGTTTCAGTCTATTGTTGCTGCCGCTGCGTCAATGTATCATTCCGAGGTTCTAAATAGTTCCTATGACTCCAGATTAGTTTATGTCTGAAAAGAAAATAACTCACTAATACCAAGGTACCTTTATTTTGATCAGTCATTAGCCATGCCTCAGATCATTAGAGCATCCCTGCCCCCATGGTTTAATTGCCTTAAAATGAGTTGTGCAATCACAATCTGTTCTAGTGCTCCCTCCCCCTTCATTATTTAATGCTGAAATTCCCTATCACCCTTCACCCTTGTTTTCCCTATATCCCCTTTTATTAATTATTATCATTATGCATTCACTTCTCTTGTGCTTCATAGCTGGGAGACCCAACAGAAAACAATAACAAACAAAATTGCACTAAGAGGGTAAGGTTAACAACATAATAGTATACAGACAAAAATTCAAATAATGCATAAGAAGGAAAAGACCAACAACATTCAAAAAGCCAAGGAGGAAATTTCTGCCATGGAACCAGTAAGTGATATTTGTACCCAGACAAGTTCAGGTCCCATCTATAGGGAAGCCAACTGGCCACGAGTTTGGTCCAGCAAAATCAACATTATCATGGTCTCTGCCTGACAGTAAGGCTGTTCAAGACGCTTACCTTGGTTAGAGTGGATCTGCCAGTGGCGCAGTCTGACTAGATGCTCTGCAGATGGGTTTTGGCTCCCATGGACCCTTCTAGCCCTCCACAAATGGGGTGATTATCATTTTAGCTCTGATGCTTTTCTCCTCACCATATTCGAATTTTTTTATTTGAATAAATCATTTTACTGGGGGCTCTTACAGCTCTTATAACAATACATCTATCCATTGTGTCAAACACACTTGTACATATGTTGCCATCATCATTTTCAAAACATTTTACTTGAACCCTTGGTATCAGCTCTCTTTTAAAAAAAATCATTTTATTGGGGGCTCATACAACTCTTATCACAATCCATTACATCCATCCATTGTATAAAGCACATTTGTACATTCATTACCCTCATCATTCTCAAAACACCCACTCTCCAGGTAAACTCCTGGCATCAGCTCCTCATTTTCCCCCTTCCTCACTGCTCCCCCCACCCTGAACCCTTGATAATTTATAAATTATTAGTTTGTCATGTCTAACACTGTCCAATGTCTCCCTTCACCCACTTTTCTGTTGTCCATCCCCCAGGGAGGAGGTTACATGTAGATCCCTGTAATTGGTTCCCCCTCTCTACCCTACCCTCCCTCCAACCTCCCAGTATCGCCACTCTCACTTCTGGTCCTGAAGGGATCATCTGTCCTGAATTCCCTGTGTTTCCAGTTCCTATCTGTAGCAGTGTACATCCTCTGGTCTAGCCAGATTTGTAAGGTAGAATTTGGATCATCATAGTGGGTGGGGAGGAAACATTTAGGAACTAGAGGAAAGTTGTATGTTTCATTGTTGCTACACTACACCCTGACTGGCTCGTCTCCTATCTGCAACCCTTCTGTAAGGGGATGTCCAGTGGCCTATAAATGGACTTTGAGTCCCCACTCCGCACTCTCCCTCATTCATAATGTTATGATTTTTTGTTCTTTGATGCCTGATACCTCATTCCTTCGACACCTCGTGGCAGCACAAGCTGGTGTGCTTCTTCCATGTGGGCTTTGTTGCTTCTGAGCTAGATAGCTGCTTGTTTACCTTCAAGCCTTTAAGACCCCAGATGCTGTATCTTTTGATAGTCGGACACCACCAGCTTTCTTCACCACATTTGCTTATGCACTCATTTGTCTTTAGCAATCATAATTATATGAGCACATAATTATATGAATTTTTGTTCTTTGATGCCTGATAACTGATCCCTTCAGCATCTCGTGATCACACAGTGTGCTTCTTCCATGTGGGCTTTGTTGCTTCTCTGCTAGATGGCTGCTTGTTTACCTTCAAGTCTCCAAGACCCTAGATGCTATATCTTTTGATAGCCAGGCTCCATCAGCTTTCTTTGCCACATTTACTTATGCACCCGCTTTGTCTTCAGTGATCATGTTGGGAAAGTAAGCATCATGGAGTGCCAGTTTAATGAACAAAGTATTCTTGCCTTGAGGGAGTACTTGAGTGGAGGCCCAATGTCCATCTGCTACTTTAATACTAAACCTATAAATATATGCACATAGATCTACTTCCACATCCTCATATATAAATATATTTACATATGTGCATGCCTTTATTTAGACCTCTATAAATACCCTTTGCCTCCTAGCTCTTTCCTCTATTTCCTTTGACTTTCCTCTTGTCCCACTATCATGCTCAGTCTTCATTTGGGTTTCAGTAATTCTTCTCGGTTACATTACCCTTGATCAGGTCCTACCAGGCCTCCTACACCCTCCTCACCATGGACTTGGATCACTTGTTCCCGTGTCTGTGGGTTTGTTAACACCACTACCTTTCCCCCCACCTCCCCCACTACCATGTCTCCCAAGAACTGTCGGTTCTGTTGTTTTCTGCTCCAGATTGTTCATCCAGCTTATTTTATTTAGACAGACCTGCAGAGAAAATAACATGCACAGAAACAAGACAGAGCAAAAGCGTGCAACAAAAGATAACACAACAACAACTTCAAAAAACCAATGACATAAAAACAAAGAAAACCGACAACACAACAACAACAAAAAAGAAAAGACAGTAGTTAGTTTAAGGACTGTTTATTGACCTTTAGGAGTGTTTTCTGGTCAAGTTTGATGGGCTTCCAAGCCCTCGCCCCAAAGTCTATTTTTGGTATTCCCTGGGGACTTCGTTGCTCTGTTCTTCTTGCTGTTCTGTTCCACGCCCTTAGTGTTTTTCTTGGTGTGGTGGGTTCAGATCGGGCACAATTCCCACACTGTGTCTCCAGTGTTGTCCCCTGTAGGGCTATGGGTCAATAAGGGATGTCCTGTCTCATAATGGGGCTGGCCATATGGTCTTCTCTGTGGATTGGCTGCTCTGAGCAGGAATATTGTCATCAAGGCTTGGTGGGCCAGGATGTGCTCCATTCTCTCTTCCTCCCCCTTCATTTGCTCCCATGCGCTCTGATCAGACATGTCCCTCTGCAGCTTCAGTGCTGTCCTCTGAAATAAATTCCTCTGGGGGGAGGGGCAGCTGTCCACATAGTTGGGGTTGGGGGCGACCCCTCAGATCTCTCCACTGGTTCCCTACTCCAAGCCGGCATGTTGCATTCACATCTTGGAGCACCAGGTTGAAGTCTGGTCCCTCTTTCCCTGTGGAGCATATTTGAAATTTGTAATTGTCGTCTTTGGATCACACAAGCTGGTGTGCTTCTTCCGTGTGGACTTAGCTGACTCCTCACTTAGATGACTTCTTGTTTAAATACAAGCCTTTAAGACCCCAGACACTATTCCAATTGATAGCCTAGCACCATCTGCGTTCTTCACCACACTTTGCTATAGCACCCAGATCTTCAGTGATCATTTCTTGAAGGTGAGTATGTGGCAGGGCAGTGATGTAAGAACTGAAGTTTTTGTTCTTAATTTGGAGGCAAGAATTTAGTGCGAGCTCTCACCCCAATTCTGGATCTGTGTTTTGTTTTTGTTTTTAATTTGCTGCAACTTGGGGGCCTATGCTACATCCTTCCATAGTGTAATCATGTCAAGAATAATTGTAGAATTTCTTCCATAATCCTACATGTTTTCCATAACATACTTTACCTTCCTGGACTTGTTGACAGCATCTCCCCCACCTCTCTATATCTCACTTTCCCCAAATCCTTGTGATATTTTCTTTCTCTGGAGGCTCAATATCCCTGGGTTCCTTTTACTGAGTAATAAAGAAACATAACACAACTTCAAGAATGTGAACCCCCATTGGCGACACACCCCTGGGATACGCTCTAATATAATTGAACATAAGCAGAACCTGACAGAATGGCAATCACAGGATTGCTAGGAAAATACGTATTTTTAAAAATTATAAATAATTTTATTGGGGTCTCTTCCAGATATTATAACAATCCATAAATCAATTGTATTACACTTGTACATATGTTGTCATCATAATTTTTAAAACATTTTCTTTCTACTTGAGCCCTTGGTATCAGCTCTTCTTTTTACCCCTCCCTCATCCTGCCTACCCTCCTGAATCCTTGATCAATTATATATTATCATTTTTATCTTTGTGTATTGCATTGTCTGCTGTCTCCCTCTACCCACATTTCTGTTATTCATTCTCCAGGGAAGAAGGGAGGTGGAGTTATAGATACATTACTTTGATTGGTTCCCCCTTTCTCCTCCTTTTCCTGCCCCTCCCCCAACCCTCATGGTGTTGCTACTCCCACTTTTGTTCCTGAAGGGTTTCACTGTCCTGGATTCCATGTGTCAACAGCTCTTATCTGTACCAATGTACAACTTCAGTCTAGCAGGACTTGTAAGGTAGAAGTGGGTCATGATGGTGGGTAGGAGGAAGCGTTCAAGAACTAGAGGAATGTTGTGTTTCATTGGTGCTACATTGTACCTTACAATGTACCTTACAAAAGCTGAATCATCCTTTTTTTCTGACTCTTCTGTGAATGAGGGAATGTCCAATTGTCTACAGATGGGCTTTGGGTCTCCACTCTGACCCCTCTCATTTGCATAGATATCATTGTTTGATTTGGATCTTTTTATACCTAATCCCATCGACACCTTGTGATCACATAGCCTGGTGTGCTTCTTCCATGTGGACTTAGTTGCTTCCCTGCTAGATGGCCACTTGTTTAACTTCAAGCCTTTAAGACCCCAGATGCTATATCTTTTGCTAGCCGGGCACCATCTGCTTTCTTCACCACATTTGCTTCTGCACTTACTTTGTCTTCAGTGATTGTGTTGGGAAGGTGACTATCAGAGAGTAGGAAGTTATTTGAAAAAAGTGTTCTTGTGTTGAGGAAGTATTTTAGTAGCAGCCCAAAGTCTGCCTGCTATCTTAATAATTTAACATATACATATAAAAACATATACATATATGTACAGACACCTATATATGTAAATATAATAATTTATAATGATGGGGATATAGAAAATATGTATCTTAATACAGAATACAGGGTATTGATGTACCAAGAACTTGTTTGTTCACCAATGAACAGTCCACTGCTCTTGGTACTGCTGCCCTCGTCTCCCTCAGACACTGTGTGTTCTGGCAGGAAGCCTCAGGTTACAGGTGTGTCTGAGGTAGGGTCCAGCTCACCCAGTGGAGATCCCATTTGGGGGTCTCATAGATGCAGCCTCTGTAGCACAATATGCACCCCAAAGATCTAGGATTCAGTGTCCCAGGGTTCTGTGGCACCCTACCTGGGTGTGCAGGCTTCCCCCAGATGACCTAGGTCCATTCTGTCCTCCTGCTGCAGATCACTAAAGTCCCTCCCTACCTAATGATCTCAAGGGCATCCTCAGTCTCTCCTCCCCCTGCCTGGCAGCCAGCTTTCCCTCCCTTCCTCTCCACAGACAAGTACCTAAGTTCGCCCACACTTGATCATTCCCTGTCCTGGACTGCCCCTCCCATCAGGAAGCCTCATCCCTCTGACTGGGCTGCCTCTCTGCCTCCCTCTCAGGGGACCTCACCCCAATTCCACATGGCTACCACTCAGGAGACCTCATACGCCCCCACCTGTCCTCTGACCATTTTTTTTCGATTAAATTTAAAATATTATAAAAATAATTGAGCCCACATTTGTGTAATATGGTTTGGCTAATGAGAATTGAATTAAATAAAATTTCACTTAATTGGAATTCAAATGAGTGTTCCTTGCATCATTAAATCGGTAACCTATATCGCCAGAGATTAAGTGTTCATCATTAAAACAGTTCTCAGTGTACAGATGATAAAAACTGGTGATGGCCAGATTTGATGTGTAAGCCATTGTTCCTGGTCCCTACTCTAGAATAAACTTCAGCTGGAAAATAGCAATTAGAAGAGTTCAATTAGCCTTCAAAATGCTTTTATCATACTTTTGCATCAGTATAACAACTTCTCACTCCTGTTATATTTTCAAAGTTCTATTTTGAATGTTAAATCATAATGCCCAGTGGGAGACTTTTCTGAAATAAAATTTGTCAAAATATGTTAAAAATCTGGGGAAAAATACAAATATACATTGTTTGACCCAGTGATTTTACATCTAGGAACTTAATCTAATGAGAACCACATGGAAGTATTTATGTGCAAGGTTATTCATCACAGCATTTTAAAATAACATGGGAAATTAGGCACATCTGAAATATTCAGCTCTGGGAAGATCAGTTAAACAAATTATTTTAGAGATATGAAAGAGATGATTGAGCAGTCATTGCAAATTATGTTGTGGATCTTTATTTATTTAGATGGAAAGATACTCATAATGTACTGGTAATTGCTCTTTAAAAAGCACACTTTAAACATGTGACATAGTACGATCTTGGTATTATATAAGATATGTGCAAGCATATGCATGGTGAACAAGATAAAAAATGGCACGCTAAAATGTCAACAGTGCTTATTTGCAAGGTGCAATTTGTAAGATCATGATTCTAAGTATCATAATAATTAATATTATTTCTTGAGTATATAGTGTGGCAGTTACATAATCTACTGTCAACTTGAGGAAGGGATGGAGTCTAGCCTGTCAGTCAGGCTATAGCTAATGAGGACTTTGTGTGGGCATGGCCATCTCCTGAGGATTCTGGGAACTCCTGTCTTCCTCCCTGGAGGTGGGACACATGCTCTCTCCCTGCAAGACATTCCTGTTGACCAGCCACATGGAGCGACTCTGATGGAGCCAGACCCTGGAGCTGGAGGACCCAGATGGAGACCCATGCCAGTGCTGAGATGCTGCCTCCACCATGGATCCACCCATCGGTCTGTGATCTTCCTGAATTTGGCATCATTACATGTGTTGCATGAGTCTGAAGAGGAATTTTACAGACTGATATAAGACACATGGGCTAATATTGTACATTTAATTCAACCTTATGAATAGGCATACTTACTTCTTCTAAAATCATGAGGACAGTGGACTTTGGAGGAGTTTGTAGTTGCCTCAGTTCCCATAGCCAGCAATGAGGTGGGGAATGAAGACTTTGTTTTGCATTCAGGCGTGAATGATTTTAGGGTTTGTGTGATAAGCTTGCATTCCACATTGACTGCCCTCTTTTCTTCACACTTTTTCATTTCTACTCTTGTCTAAAATATTGATTGGATGGTTTTATGAAAGTAAAAATGACATCATAGGATGTAGGTACTTTAAGAAGCCTGAATCATCACGTAGACGTTTGCACCATTTCCTGTTCGATTACTGTTTCTAGAGATTCCAGTCTGCCTGGCCTTTGCACTGGCCCATTAACATTTGACCGTGTAGAATTCATTACTTTAGGCTGCTGTGAAGAATGGATATTGTGATTGCATCTAAGCTCACAACCAGTTTAAAGAATCTTTTATTTCTTCAATATCAAGAATTATCTTCCATACATTTAACGCAAATTTCTTTGCTTCCAGATACAACAGGACTATAAAATCTTTTAAGAATCAGTGCAGAGAGGAAGTAGTTGTTTATTAATACTCAAATTCCTCTTACTCTTTTCTGCTCCCCCCATTCCTTACCAAATTTTTCTAAAATGAAAAGAGATAGTCTTGACAAAGGAAGGGTGTGTTAAGTTCCTTAAAATTAAAAATTTTAAGTACTTATTTAACAATTGTCTATAACAAATAAATTATCACCTGGATTTAAACGCTTAAAAAAACCCACAACAATCCTTAGAGTAGGTTACAGATGCTATAAAAATGATGGCTATTAAATTCTGACATTTTCCATTCACCGAACAAGATGAACTATTCTCTCCTGATAAATTGCTCTTTAATATAATAAGTCTTGTCACCAAAGGCCTGTGATCATCTTGCCATTTTGTTTTGTAAGATTACTGGGTTATAGCGCTCTGTCAACATGATCAACTTTTTTGACCTGATTTGTCACATTTTTTTGTTACCAGCGCCTTGAAAACAAAATGAAGGGTAAATTAGTCTTTCTTAGGAATTCTCAAGAACCTTTGTTTCATCTCTTGAATGCAGTAAAAATGACTCATTTTAAAATGGTCCCAGATCAGAGACAGACAGGTAGGGTCATATAAAGCTATTACAAGAGTCACATGGAAAATTTTGAACCTCTGGTTTATTAAGAATGATCATAAATATATGTCTAGGTCCTGAGCGTGCTAAGGGCTGTAGTTGTGCAGGCTGCTATGACTTGACTTGCTAACTACCAGGTCAGTGGTGCAAATCCACCCGTTTCTCTGTAGGAAAAAGATGAAGCTATTTTCTCACAAAGGATTTATAGCTTCAGAAACCCTATTTAGGACCATTATGATTCAGAAATGATTCAATGGCAGTGGGTGGTTAAAGAGAGTTGTTGTGAGCAAAAAATCTACTCAATGACAATCAGTTTGGTTTTTGGTATTGACTTTGAAGGTACCTGCATTTGTGTTTGACTGCTAACCTAAAAGTTGGTAGTACATACACACATGGTGGTGTCATGGAAGAAAGATCTCATAATCGGTTTCTGTAATGATTATAGTCAAGGAAACCCCATGGTTCAGTTCTACTTTTTAACATACGAGACTGAAGGGAGTTATGATCGACTCAATGGAGAAATATTTTTGGAATGGCTAAAGTTAAGTTGTATAGAGAAGAAGAACAAGTAATTACCGTAAATAAAAGTAATTATTGAGGGAGGCTGGTAGCGAGTACTAGGACATTATGGTAGTTCTAATTTCATTTCAATTAAAAAATGTATTAAACATTTTTGGGGCCTCTCTTAGCACTAATAGGAGCCCTGGTGGCATACTGTTACTCACTGAGCTGTGATCCTCAGGGTAGGCAGTTTGAAACCACCAGCATCTCCGTGGAAGAAATACGGGGCTTCTGCTCCCACAAAGAAGGACAGCCTTGCAAATTCACAGGAGCAGTTTTCCTGTCCTGTAGGGCCACTATGGATGAGCATTGATTCCATGACAGAGAGTTGGCTTTTTGTTTTTTAGCACTAAGGATGCAAAGGTCCTGTCTCTATTCTCATTGAAGCTAGAGTGTCATAGATGGATGCTAAATCCCTTACTGTGCAACATGACTTGGCATCTATTAATCATCATGATGCCTAGCTTTCCCCATATAACCTATATATACATATAACTATGGTGATCCCATCTGACATTAGCAATGATATCTCTTGTTCCACATCCTTTCCTGAATCCAGCCTGAATCTTGGACAGCTCCCTATCAATATAATGCTGTCACTGTTGGATGATTCTTTAGAAAAAAATTATTTGCATGTAACAAGAATATTGTTCTATAATATGCACGTTCTTTCCTTTTAATTGGTACAAGTCTGGCTGTCTTCCAGTCAGTTGCTCAAGCTCGTCATCGTCTTTTTTGACACATTTCAATTGATGCTCCATCAATTCCTGGACCTTGTTTTGACTAATGCTTTCCTTTGTCACCTCTTGAAATGATGGAATGTCAACTCCTTTTTTTTTGGTACAGCGACTCTGTGTATTTTTTCCATCTTCTCTTGGTCATTCAATATTTTCCCTTTAGAATAGTTCAATATTGCATATCAAGGCTTGCATTATTTCTTTAGACCTTTCAGTTTAAGATATGCTGACTGGGTTCTTCCTTTCTGTTTTTCTAATTCTAGGTATTTGCACACTAGTATCTGACAATAGTTTGATGGTGTCTGTAAAGTTTTCAATGGCTAATTATTCTATGTTGGATAGCCAATTACTTCTTAGTAGTCTATTCTTAGTCTGGAAACTATGCTGAAACCTGCTCACATTGGGTGAGTCTCCTAGTTTTTGAAATACCAATGATATGTCTTCCAGAATCATAGCAACACACAGCCACCACAGTATGACAAACTAACAGACAAGCGGTGATTGACTGTGTAGATCATAATGAACTATGAATACTCTCGAGAAGAATAGGAATTCAAGAACACTACATTGTGCTCATTTTGACCTTGCACACAAATCAAGAGGCATTTGTGAGAACAGAGCAAGGGCATCCTGCATGGCTTAAAATCAGGAAAGGTGTGTCAGGCTTGGATACTAGGGGGTACCCAACAAAAACTGGAATTGTGCTGGGAAGAGCGGAGCTTTTATAGTGGCGAGCATGAAGTAACTTGCTCTGAGTTAGTGCACCTAGTGACATCACCTGGGAAGGTTCTCTCTGGCCACAGTGAATTTTTGTAAAAGCAATTTCATATGAACCTCATTTTTTGTAATGGCTGATTGTATTTCCTGCTCTGGAAAATTGCTGCAGAAACTATTGTGATGTCCATCATATTTCGTAAGGACAGCACTATGGGAAAAACTCAAGTGAATGAGTGTTTTTTCTCATTCCAAAAAAGGAGAAATGTTGATTGATGACAAACCTTGTTCTAGATGTCTGTCAACTTCCCAAACAGATAAAAATATTGACTCATAATGCATTTGGTCCAGCAGGTCAAACTGTTAATAAAACTTTTTATTTAGAGCAGCAGTTCTTAACCTTCCTAATGCGGTGACCCTTTAATACAGTTCCTCATGTTGTGGTGACCCCCAACCATAAGATTATTTTTGTTGCTACTTCATAACTGTAATTTTGCTACTGATATGAGTCAAGTGACCCTTGTGAAAGGGTTGCTCGACCCCCAAAGGGGGCCCTACCCACAGGTTGAGAACCACTGATTTAGAGGTTCTGAAAATATTGCGTAACAGTGTGTGACAAAAATGGCCTGATTTGTGGCAGATCGGGGACTGGTTTTGCCATCCCAACAATGCACCTGCTCACACAGCCATCTCAGTGCTCCAGTTTTTTGGCAAAAAACAGCATACCTCTCTTGCCTCATGCACCTGACTCACCTGACCTCACTCCATGTGACTTCTGTTTGTTTCTGAGAATGAAGACGGTCATGGAAGGACGGCAGTTTGACAACATTGAATAGGTGAAGAAAGAAATGAAGGAGGTGTTGTCATCCAAACTGATGAGTTTGTAAAATGTCTGCCAGAATGGAATCGCAAATTTGACAGATGTATTAAGTGTAATGGAGAGTACTTTAAAGGTGAAAAGGTTGTTTTGTAAAAAAAAACCAAAACAAACAAATAAATAAATGCTTAGCTTTGGGAAAAAATTCAATTTTGGGGGTGGGGGGCGGGGTTACTTACTTGTACTCTCACCATTGTTGTTCAAACTGTATGCTGAGCAAATAATCAGACAATCTGGATTATATGAAGAAGAATACAGCACCAAGTTTGGAAGAGGCTTATTAGAAAACCTGTGGTATGCATATAATCCAATCTTGCTTGTTGAAAGGAAAGAGGACTTGAATCACTTCTCAATGAAGATCAAAGATTGCAGCCTTCAGTGTGGATTTCAACTCAATGTAAAGAACATAAAAATCCTCACAACTGGCTCAGTAGATAAATTATGACACAAAGTTGAAGCAGTCAAGGTTTTCATCTTGTTTGGATCCACATCAGTGCTTATGGAAGTGGCATGGAAGAGATCAAAGGATGTGCTGCATTGGGCAAATATGTGAAGCGCTGAAAAGCAAAGAGGTCATTTTGAGGACTAAGGTGTGTCGGACCCCAGCAATGGTACTTCCGGTTGCCTCACATGTATGTGAAAGTTGGGCATTGACTAAGGAATATTGTAGAAGAATTTATGCATTTAAATTATCGTGCTGACAAAGAATATTGAAGGTACTGTCTTGGAAGAAGTCTAGTCAGAATGTTCCTTAGAGACAAGGATGGTGTGACTTCATGGACTTTGCTCATGTTATCAGGAGAGACCACTCCCTGGAGAAGGTCATTATGCTTGGTAAAATAGAGGGCCTGCAGAAAAAGAGGAAGGCCCTGCAGACAATGAATTGAAACCGTGGCTGCAACATTTGGTTCGAACTTAAGAGCCATTGTGAGGATGACTAGGCTTGGGCAGTGCTTTGTTCTGTAGCACAGAAGGCAGTATGAACAACTGGCTTTTCTGGTTGTACAAAGTTAAGTGGATTGGAAAAATATCTGATTGCCACTTATCTTGATGAAAATGATGGAAACTACTGATTATTATAATTTTTAAAATAATATTTAAATTAGGATTTAAAAATATATATATAAGATATGAGAAGTACATACATTTAAAAAGGGAAACTAAAATGAGACCTTGCATTGGCCGGGAATTGAACCCAGGCCTCATGTGGCAGGCAAGAAATCTACCACTGAACCACCAATGCATTTATGGGACTAAATGGTGGCAGGGTGCAATTTAAGAACAGTAGGACTATCTTTTCTGGGTTTATTCCAGAGATCACAGATTGTAACTTCCTGTGTAAGTTCCTTTGCTTGAATAGGAAAGACTGTAGTTCAGGATGTTTGTTGTATTATAGAAAATAGCATGGAGCAAAAGAGGAATTTTCAAAGATAACAATTTTAAAGCTATCAGAACATTATTTTTCCTACTGATAATGAGCATTTTAAAAATCAGGTCTTCAATATTCCTGGACTGGAACGATCAAATTTCCCTAGACATTTGTTTTTGTCTTTCACCCGAGTGTCAAAGTGATCTTGACTGTTTATCTTTTAGATGGACGTTTAATTGATTTCTGTGTGACAAATTAGTCTTTGCTTTCAGAATTTTGTGCTCTTGTTCCGTACACAATCCTGGATTGGGCTGGTGGACACGAAGTTTGCTGAAGCCCAGAAATCATATCTTCATAGAGAGTATTCCTGTCCTGTGTTCCTTTGCCCAGACTGTTGCTGACTATTCCTATGGTTTCTTGGCCTACACGTAATCTCCTCATTGGCAAAGGGGAATGCAATGACTGGGGCTGGCTTAGTAGACTAATCATGATTATCCATGAGACTTGGCTATTAGGCCGATGACTTCTCAGGGAAGGAAGAGAAAAAAATGGTTTCTCTTGGCACACAAATGCATGCACAGTGACACAAGGGCATGACTATTGGGTAGGCAAGCAACTGTGTTTGCCTAAGATGTTTTGGCAAAAATTATGGTTAAAGTTCGTTATTGTTTTGTTTTTCCTCTCTCATATTTGTCAGAAATCCTTTCCACAGCAGTCTGATTCTTTATTTTCTCATTAAATTCATTTTTCATGGATGCAAGTAAAATATCTTTTTAAAAAAATGACTTGTTATATAATGTTTTATTGTAATGGCATTTCATTAAAGTGGATATCTATCTATCTGTCTATCTATCTATCTATCTATCTATCTATCTATCTATCTATCTATCTATCTATCTATCTATCTATGTATCTATCATCATCACTCCTCAAAATTATAGGAGCTAGAAATGGAGTAGAGGAATTGAAGAAAGGTTATAGGGAACTGTAAAAAAGTTTATGGTGAACTTTAAAAGAAAGTTATTACATTCTATCTCTCATCAAGCTTCAGTATTAGGATTATCTATTTAGTTAGTTGTGTGAATATTTTATTGTGGTTTGGGTGAAA
>NW_022111369.1:14767133-14768769 GCF_000313985.2 Echinops telfairi
TTTTGAGATTAATCCCTTGTCTTTTGTGTTATTGCCAAATATAATGTGCTGTTCATGGCTCCTCCTTTCATTCCTTTGATGCGTACGTCCCGCTCATCTATGTTGCTTCTATTGTGTGTGCTTCCTTCTTTATGTTCGAGAGTGTCTCTGCTCTGTAATGGGGTCTTCTTATTTGTTCCTATTTTTTCATGGATGATCTTTATACTTTGGGGATGTACATTTGGGTCTTTTACCCATCTTGACTTTATCTTTGTACATGGGGTGAGGTATGAGTGTTGTTTCATTCTTCTGCAGATGGAAACCCAATTTTGCCAGAATCATTCATTGACAAGACTAGCTCTTGTCCATTTAACGTTTTGCTTGCCAGTTGTCAAAGATCAGGAGCCTTTAGGTGGTTGAGTTTATTTCTGGGTTCTGTACTCTTTATCAGCCTTCCTTATTCAATGTCCAACTTTCACATGCAAACAAGGCCAGGAAAAATTGCATGGCTTGGAGCAGGCACACCGCAGTCCTCAAAGTAACATCCTTGCTTGACAATGCTCTAAGGAGATTTTGTGCAGCAGCTTTAGCTAATGCTCAATGCTGCTTTTGATCTTTGCACTGCTGCTCCCATGAACATTGAGGAACCTAGGAAAGAAAAGTCCTTGACACGCTAACCTTCTCTCCATTTATCATGCTGTTACATATCGGTCCAGCTGTGAGGATTTTAGTTCTCCTTACATCGAGTCATAACCCATACCGAAGTCTGTTGTCCTTGATCTTCATCAGCAAGTGCTTCAAGTCCTCCGCACGTTCAGCAAGCAGGGTAGGTTGTTAATAAGCTCTCCTCCAATCTTGATGCCACATTCTGCTAAAATGTTCAATCAGAGTGGTAAAGTGGGACTTTCCTGTTTGTTCCATTTGAAAGGGGAATACTTTTCCGTTTTTCTCCATTGGGTGAGATGTTGGCTATTGGTTGTTCATATTTCACCTTTATTGTGCTGAGGAATTTCCATTCTAGTCCTATTTTGTTGAGTGTTTTGTATCAGGAATGGGTATTGGAAGCTGTCAAATACCTTTTTTCCATTGATGGATATAATTTGGTGCTTTTAATTTTTTGTTTTGTTTCTATGGTGGATTCTACGGATTGTTTTTCTAATGTTGATTTGCAGTCCTTTTCTGTATTGTGGAATACTTTGTGTAGAATTTATATCAGCTGGTTTCTGAATGTTTCATAGAATTTCTCAGTGAAGCTGACTGGCCCTGAACTTCTTATTGGAAATTTAAAAATGATCTCATTGCTTTCTTTCCTTTGTTATGGGTCTGTTCCGATTTTCTGTATTACCCACATTGATTTGGATAGATGGTGTGTCTATAGAAATTTGTCCATTTTATCTAAGTTTTCAAAGTTGTTGGAGTAAAGACATTTACAGTAATGTGTTACTATTTTTTGATTACCTATGTATTTTTATTTCATGTTTGATAAATTTTAGACTCGAACTTGTTTAAGATCTTCAATTTCTTTACCTTTGTCATTAGTGATTAGTTTGTAAATTTGCATAATAATCATATTAACTGGTCTTCCTTGTAAACATATGGATATTATTTTACCACTGACTGTATTGTACTTTTGGACACTTCTCTAGATATTCTTTTT
>NW_022111369.1:14772650-14774809 GCF_000313985.2 Echinops telfairi
TTTTAAAATTTATTCCAAGCTCAGACATCTCTTCTAAACTTCAGGCTCATAGATCCAACTGTTTACTTGACATTTCTCCTTGTATATTTCACAGGCAGCTTTTCTTAAACCTTAGCATGTATAAAAACCTGCTTCTTCCACAGTTTCTACACCTTGTAATAGGTGATGTTAAGTTTTGAATTCTTCACACAGAAAAATCACAACAAAATAAGACTCTAATCATTGTTAATGCCACATCGGATTTATCAATAAACCCTTTTGGCATTGCCGTAAAAATCTTTCCATAATACTCTCATTTCTCACTACCACCGTTCCTGCCTGCCTGTACTGGTCCACCTCCATTTACACCTGAGTTTTAGTAATAGAATGGCTTCTGTGTCGGCTTTCTTTTTCTGTCCTTGAGTCCCTTCAGCCTACTTTCAAACCACAAACAAAGTAAGAACTGAATAATCTTTTGGAAACAAAGGTCAGATCATGCGATTCCCATCCATTCAAAACCTTCTCATTGCTTTTTCCCCATTTCATTTGGAATGCAAGTCTGAACGTAGTGCCTCTCTTCTCAAAACGATTGTGTTCAAATGCATATTCTACTATTCTTTTTCTCATTCACTTCTTTGTGGACATGTCGGGATCTGGGATATAAAGTATGCTTCTTCCTCTTCTGAAATTTTGCACTTGACTTTTACTGCCCCTTGAGCCTTCATTCCTCACATATTTGCAAGACGTGTTCCCTCCTTCTCTTCAGGATTTGCTCAAATGCCGTCCTATTGAGCTCCACTCTTACCACTTATTTAAAACTGCAGCTAACCCCCCTCCTCCGCTTCTGTTGGTCTATACCACTTTTCACGTATTTGTTGATGGTCTATCCTTTCTCCTAGAGTACAAATGTGATGACGGCAGAGATTGTTGACCTGTGTAACTCCTGCACATGCCATGATGCCTAGTAGGTGTTTAGTAAGCAACGTTTCAAGGGGAATGAACCTAACGTATAATTTATGTTACTAGGTTTCTGTCTTTTATATAAGAACTCTGTATGTGTAAAAGACATTCCTCACACCACTTAAAATAGACACTTTATATTTGTTGTGATGGTAGGGAAAAAAAATGTCAGGCTCAAACCTCGGTTCATACTTTCATTGTTAATTTATGACATTTCTCTAAAATAGATTTTTGTTACCTTCACTTCAGCGGTTATGGGCACTTTCCTAGTGTTTCCTTTCAGAACTGGACTCGCTTTGTAGATCACCTGTAGAAGAGTGGACCCTGTCACTTGTCTACGTGGATGGTTGAATGCCAGCACAAACACAGAAAAGGGAACATTAGCTTAGGGTCGATTTTGAAGTGACTCCCAAGTTCTAAAGGAGTGCTTTTCAAACCGTGGGTTGCCTCAGAACCCCCAGAGCCTCTTGTTCAACACAGCTTCCTTGCCTCTGCGCTAGATGGGCTCTGTTAATAACGCCCAAGACTGGCCCTGAGAATGTGCAGGTGGGTTCACATGGCTCCCAGGGATTCTGATGTCGGAGCTCGATGGTGCTAGCTTTGAGATGTGCTCCTCTCTGATCAGGAAAACATGTTCTGTATCCCTCCTGGAAACCGAGCACAGCCTTACAAGGAGGAAAAATCTGAACTTCGCTCTTGTGCAGGCCAATGATCTAGCTACCATTTGGGACCTTCCTGCTAACTGTCCCCCTATCTGCGGGGTGTGCTTTGTCTTGAATATGCACTGTGCCAGCAAGGAGGAATGAGTCATTTCCTCCAGACTCGGTTTGATTGATGTTGACCTAGCACCCTTACTAGAAAAATAATTCTAAGGAAATGTCACATAATATAGGTGGTTCGAATCACCGTTGGGCCAGGTTTATTGACTTGTCATCATCAACCCCAGAAATGACTAAGTCCATTTCTTTTTTTTGGTTATAGGATTTTTGTCTTCGACACCTTTCCTCCATTAAGAGGACCAGGTGGCTAACTAGGCTAAAGCGTGATGCGCTGTTGCCATGCCTAAAGACCGGAAGCCCCTCCCCTCTCTCGCTGGCTATTGTTCTCCCCTCTTCCTAACTGGCTGAAAGGACTGTTTAAAAAATGGATTTATGAGCTTTTGAAATCTGTTCCGTTAGCTCTAGTTTTTGAGAGAGAGGAATGTCATTAAGCATTTTTTT
>NW_022111369.1:14775155-14776699 GCF_000313985.2 Echinops telfairi
GCATTCTGCATGTTTCATAGAGGCCTTGGTTAAATATGAGGGAGCTTTAAAATGTTCATGGAAAAGTTTTTTTTTTTAAGTTCCATTTTCCCACAAACTCTTTAAAAAGACCATAAATAAAGACTCTATCATGGTTGAATCCAATGGCAATGTCAAAAACACAGCTTCATGGTAGCCTCTTCTTCTTTCTTACATCAACTCTCAATTTATGCACTGCTGCTTCCCAGAATAATATCTAGTCAATGATTGATGAGTGGGCACATGACAGTGAGTTTGTTCTTTTTGAATTAAGTCCTTTTTGCGAATTCTGCTTTTAGAGGGTAGGTAACCCAAAGAGCAAGCCAACATTAACGCTCAGCCTTTCAATCTGTGAGGAGGCTGTCGCACTGAGAGGACAGCTACCAATGCTGGGGTCAAATCCAAGGAGCATTCCAAAAAGTTCCCAGGCTTTGGAAAAACATTGTGGATGTGTTTTCATTTTAGCTCAGTTGCTTTTCTACCTTACAACACTCAGAAAACCAACGAGTCTGAGCCTCCATAAGAACAGGTGGAAAAACCAGGAAAAATGATCCTACTTTATAGAATTGTTTTGAGCTTGCTAATAGCCTTGACACTTGGTATGACTATGTTATGTGTACCATTTTTTTTTACTCCTTACCTCTTTAGATGACAGTGACATTGGGAAGAAGGAGGTATAAGGGAAAGGTATGATAATATGTTTGGAGAATGAGAACTTGGAGCATGCATTTTCTCTTCTGGGCATCAGATGTGAACTGAATGTTGCTTAGAGATCTCTGTTCCTATGAACAGGGTAACAGATTGAGGGAGCAATATTTTCTCCATACTCCAAAATGAAATTTTATTAAAATCATCTGCTGTGTTCTATTCCCATTTGCCTGAGAGGAAACAACTATGAGCCTACTGTAATATGCAGAGAACTCAGGGGCTGCCAGCAATGCTTGAAGCTTCTATTTAAATTATACCTCAATTTAATAAAACGTTTCTACTTTATTACACTTGTTATCTCTTTCTGTTAAATAGATGTTATAGGGAACAGGATCAAGAATTAGGTGAGTGTGAAATGTATCTAGAGTTGCCATGGAAACAAGAGGTACAACCAACCAGTGAAGACTTGGATTTCATCAAGAAAGCCTTTGAATTACCCCCAAAGGCCACCTGACTGTCTAAGTAAACTCTATCTCCATGGCTGGTGCTCAGCACACATTGTCTAACCCCAAATCTACGTAAGAGTAAAGGGTAGCTGATCTTTCATACACTCCTATGCAGCCCAGGAGATAATAAAAATAATCCATGTGCTGTTTCCTCTTCTGATGTTTCAAATAGCAGCAGAGATAATGGGAATAGCAAAAACAGTAACTTGTACAGGTACACAGAGGCCCTGGTGGCACAGTGGATTAAGCATTGAGCTTAATTGACCCATAAGGTCAGCAGTTTGAAAGCCCCAGCTGCTCCCCAGGAGAAAAGCTAAGGCTGTTTGTTCTTGTAAAAGTCTAAAGGGTAGAAAGGGGGAACTGATTACACAG
>NW_022111369.1:14778304-14780184 GCF_000313985.2 Echinops telfairi
AATGCCAGTGAGTTTCAGTTTGGTATATGTGTGCAGATTTCACCCTATTCATAAGGGATTGTATGCCTGTTTGATCATTGTAAAATCCTGTAGACAGGGATCTTGGCCTTACTATCCCAGTGTCCCAGAGAAGCACACTGAGGCAGGGGGATTTGTATAAGGTCATACAACCAAGTAGTGAAAAAAAGATTAGATTCTTGGAAGTTTTGTTTGTGAAAATATTTTCCTTTCCACTGAAGCATAGGTTAGAGAAATATGGGATGATAGTAAAGGACTTTGGGGTCAGTTTTTCTGGAACCTGGAAAAATCCTGATGGCTTATTGAAAACTCTGCTGCTAAACTGTTATGCGCAGGTTCCCCTTCTCTCCCTGACCGCTATTTCCGCTCTATGTATGCTCCAGATACTTTTACCACAGGACATTTTCTCTCTTTCAGGAAACCTGTGTCCATGTATATGTTTTTCTAGAATTCTAAATACTGTAATTTCAGAATCACCCATATATTATATAGAACACCATGCTTTATACCATTTTTTCATACAATTTTTTTTGGAGGATCCCTGGTGGTGTAATGGTTACAAGTTGAGTTGCTTACCCAAATGCAAGGTCAGCAGCTTGAAACCACCCAGAGACTTTCTACTCCTGCAAAGGATTGCAGTCTTGGAAACCCATAGGGGCAGTTCTACCCTGTCCTATAGGAATGTTATGACTCAGTGTGTACTTAATGGCAGTTAGTTTTTGAGTTGATTATTCTATTACAAACAACACCATCTACTTTATTATATGTCTATCTTCCACAGAACTCTTTAATATTTAGTTACTTGGTTATATGATTCATTTCAATGGCCACATAGAACTCACCGATTAAAGGGTTTATTAAGGAAGTTAAATGCAGGTGAGAAATGCTCAGGATACAGTTGTTCATTCATCACATGTGACAATGTTCTTCCAGGGATGCTAACAAATGCTCATAGAGAGTGCCTCTCCACTATAAGCCTAAATCCAGAAAACATTCAGTTTAAGCTCTATGGATCATTGAATCCATCTCCTCTAATTAATTGAGCAGGGGGAACACCACTCCAGTAAGCCACCTTTATGGACCAGCAAGCCCAGCTTCCCTAATTAAGTATCCTGAAGAACCCCACTGCATAAATTAGCCTCCTACCCCATAAGATTCACTATTACTTGCTTTGTGGACTGGGAATTCTACCACTCTCTCTCATGTTCAGACTCCTAGAACTGCGACTGTTCTTCTGATGTTACAGCTGCCTTCTGCTTCAAGGAGGTTAACTGTGCAGGCTCTTGGAGTTCAGAAGACTTACACCACTAATGACTCTTTGTTGGTCTCGCTTCTTGGAGGGCTCATTTTATCTGGTTGTCAATCCAATGAATACTATTAAATCCCTCACAGGTGAATCCTATCAGTGTCTTGTCCCCACATTCTTACTCAGGCCCACACAGGCAAAAGCCATTTGGTGGGAGTCACAGAGACTTTGGCTAGAACAGCCACATTAAATAATTCGCTGCTATGCATTTGTGTATGATAGTCTTGTCTTCCACTAGATAATTACCTCTCTGAAGGAAAAGGTTCTAACCTATGTGTGAACTCTTTGTTTCTTTCCAGTATTTGACAGTGGTAAACATAAATTGTAGGTTTAGACATATTGCTGCTTTCCCTATGCTACGTCTGTAGTTGTTATTGCTTGCTTGTTTTTTGATGTGTTTGAAAAAAGTAATATTAAAGTTTATGAGTATTATCTGTGTTAAATTGGATTCTCTAGGGAAGCAAAAACACTGACATATATGTGTACGCATATAGTCAAGAAAAGGCTCATACAGATGTAGAAATGGGTAAGTTCAGTCTGATTCAAGTCTCTGGGT
>NW_022111369.1:14781384-14788514 GCF_000313985.2 Echinops telfairi
TAAGACCCCAGATGCTATCCTTTTTGATAGCCGGGCACCATCAGCTTGGAACAGAAAATATTATAATTAAATGTACAAAGACCTAGGGTTGGAAAGTTTAAAAAAAAGGAAGAACATGCTCAGCATATCTTAAACAGAATAAACTCAAGAAAAAATTCAAGCCTTCAGTTGCAATATTGAAAGTTTCTATCGACAAAATATTGAATGATGCAGGAAGCATCAAAAGAAGAGGAAAAGAATACACAGTCCCTGTACTAAAAAGTGCTAGTAGACATTCCACCATTTCAAGAGGTAACGTTTGACTAAGAACAATCAGTACTGAAAGTATCAGTCAAAAACAGGATTCAGGAGTTAATGAAACACCAACTAAAATGTTTCAATCATCCAGTGAAGCACTGGAAACACACCCTTGTCTTCGCCAAGAAATTTGGAAGACAGCTAGTTGGCAAACTGACTGGAAGAGATTCTTATTTGTACTCATCCCAAAGAAAGATGACCTATCAGAATGCTCAAATTATAGAACAATATCGTTCATATTACATGCAAGTAAAATTTTGCTGAAGATCATCCAACAATGGTTTTAGCAATACATTGGCAGGGAGCTGCCAGAGGTTTAGGCAAGATTCCAAAGAGGACTTGAAATATCACTGCTGATGTCAGATGGATCTTGGATGAAAGCAGAGAATGCGAGAAAGATGTCTACTTTTGTTTTATTGACTATACTAAGGCATTCAACTGATTGGATAATAAAAAACTATGGATAGTCATAAGAAGAATGGGAAGTACAGAACACTTCATTGTTCTCATGTGGAACTTGTACATGGATCAAAAGTCTCAGTTGTGAGAACAGAACAAAGGAATACTGCAGGCTTGATACCACGAAATGTATGTGTCAAGGTTGTATCATCTCACCAGATTTATTCAATCTGTATGCTGAGCAAATAATCAGAGAAACTGGACTGTGTGAAGAATATGGCATCAGGATTGGAGGAAGGCAGATGATGTGGAGTTGGCACAACTTTGGTCTCTGAAAGTGAGGAGGACTTAAAGCACAAGCTGATGAAGATCAAGGATTGTGGCCTCCAGTATGGATTGTGACTCAATGTAAGAAGACTCAAATTCTCACAACCAATATATAACATCATAGTAAAAGGAGAAAAGATTGAAGTGGTCAAGGATTTCATCTTGCTTGGATCCACGCTCAATGCTCCTGGAAGCGGCAGTCAAGAGATTAAAGGACTTGCCTAACCAGCAGTTGTTTGAACAGACCAAGTGGATACTGAAAACTCACTGTCATTGAGTTGATTCTGAATCACATTGACCTCCTAGGGCTGAAACATGGGTTTCTGAGACTAAATTTTGGGGAGAGTCAACAGCCTCATTTTTCTCCCATGGAGCGGGTGATGAGTTCTAACTGCTGACCTTGTGGCTAACAGTCCATTGTGTGATCCACTACTTCATCAGGGCTCTAAGGGGCTACTGCATGACTTAAATTCGGGAGAGATGTGTGTCATGGTTGTATTCTTTTATTATATATCTTCAATTTGTATATTGAGCAAATACTCCAAGAAGCTGGACATAAGAAGAACAATGTAGTATCAAGATGGGAGGAAGTCTCCTTACTTACCTGTGATACGCTTATTGTTATTGCTAGGTGCTGTCAAGTTGGTTCTGACCCATACGGACTTTATGCACAGCAGAATGAAACGCTGCTCAGTCCTCTGCCATCCTCACCATGTTTCCTAAGGAGATGACATAAATTTGCTTTCTAAAAGTCAAGAATACTTATTGATGAGGATGTAAGACTATAACCTATAGTGTGGATTACAATTAAATGTGAAGAAAACAATAATTCTCATGGATGGATCAATAAACTATATCTTGATAAATAGAGAAAATATTAAAGTTGTCAAGGTTTTCATTTTACTTGGATGCACATTCAATGTTCAAGGAGATAGCAGTCTGGTCATTGGTTTTCTTTTTGTTGTCATCGTTGTGTTGTCTTTTGTCGCTTTGTCTTGCTATGCCTTGTTTTTTGGTGCATATTATTATCTCTGCAGATCTATCTAGATAAGACAGGCTGGATGAACAGTCTGGAGGAGAAAACAATGGGACCGATGGTTTCAGGGGGACATGGGAGAGGGAGAGGTGGGTGAAAGGAGGTGGTGTTGACCAAACCAGGGACAAGGGAGCAACAAGTGATCCAAAATTAGTGGCAAGGAGGGTGTGAGAGGCCTGGTAGGGATTCAGCAAGGGCAATGTAACCGAGAGAAATTACTGAAACCCAAATGAAGGCTGAGCATGATAGTGGGACAAGAGGAAAGTAAAAGGAAATAGAGGAAAGAACTAGGAGGCACAGTGTATTTCTAGAGGTCTAAATACAGGCATGTACATATGTAAATGTATTTATATAGGATGGTGGGGAAATAGATCTATGTACCTATATTTATAGGTTTAGTATTAAGGCAGCAGATGGACATTGGACCTCCACTCAAGTACTTCCTCACTGTAAGAACACTTTGTTCTATTAAATTGTCATCCCATGATGCACACCTTCCCAACATGATCTCTGGAGACAAATGTATGCATAAACAAATGTGGTGAAGAAAACCGATGGTGCCTGGCTATCAAAAGATACAGCGTCTGTCATCTTAAAGGCTTGCAGGTAAACAAGCAGCCATCTAGCTCAGAAGCAACAAAACCTACATGGAAGAAGCACACCAGCCTGTGTGACCATGAAGTGTAGATGGGACCAGGTATCAGACATCAAAGAATGAAAAATCATATCACTGTGTGCCTACTTTCCTTACATGATCATTGAAGATAAATGTGTGCATAAGCAAATGTGGTGAAGAAAGCTGATGGTGCCTGGCTATCAAAAGACATAGCATCTGGAGTCTTAAAGGGTTGAAGATAAACAAGTGGCCATCTAACCCAGAAGCAACAAAGCCCACATGGAAGAAGCACACCAGCCTGTGTGACCATGAGGTGTCGAAGTGATCAGGCATCAAAGAACAAAAAAAAATATATCATTGTAAATGAGGATGAGTGCTGAGTGGAGACCCAAAGCCCATCTCTAGGCAACTGGACACCCCCTTACAGAAGGGTCGTGGGGAGGAGCTGAACCAGTCAGGGTTCGGGGTATCAACGATGAAACATATAACTTTCCTCTAGTTCTTAAATGCTTCTTCCCCCCACTATCATGATTCCAATTCTATCTTACAAATCTGGCTAGACCAGAGGATGTACATCGGTAAAGATAGGAACTGGAAACACAGGGAATCCAGGGAGGATGATCCCTTCAGGACCAGTGGTGAGAGTGGCGATACCTGGAGGGTAAAGTAAAGGTGGGGTCGAACGGGGGAATAAATTACAAGGATCAATACATAAACTCCTCCCTGGCGATGGACAACAGAAAAGTAGGTGAAGGGAGACGTCAGACAGTGTAAGATATGACAAAAATAATAATTTATAAATTATCAAGTGTTCATGAGGGCATAGAGGGAGGGGAAATGAGGAGTTGGGCTCAAGTAGAAAGGGCTCAAGTAGAAAGCAAATGTTTGAGAAAGATGATGGCAACAAACGTACAAATGTGCTTGACACAATAGATGTATGTATGGATTGTGATAAGAATTTTACGAACCCTCAATAAAATGATGAAAAAATCAAAGCATGACTCTGGAGGAATCTGCTGCATCAGTTCTATTTAAAGTGTTCAAGAGAAAGTGTGTCCCTTGTGGCCTAAGCACATGTGACCCAAGCCATGGTGTTTATAATTTCCTCATATGTACGTGAAACCTGGAGAATGAATAAGGAAGACCGTATATGAATTGGTGCATTTGAATTTTCATTTTGGCTAAGTGCTTTAAAAAATATTTTAAAGTACCATGGCTTTTTTGAGAAATACCTGGATCTGTTTTGGAGGACGTATAGTCCATATTCTTGTTATGAGTGAGAATAGCAAGAGAGACCAGTCGCTGGGGAATGACATCATGCTTGGTAAAGAAGCGAGTCAGCTCAAAAAAGACTCCCAGCAAGATTGTTTGGACAGTGGCTGCAACTCGGGGCAAAAGGATAACAACAAATGTGAGCACGGCATGGAACTAACCCTTTGCTTGATCAAGCATAATGTCATTCTCTAGGGGCTGGGGCTACACCATGAGTTTCCAAAGTGTAACTCTCTTGGAGTAGGAAGTATGATCTTTCTTCCTCCAAGTGACTAGTAATTTCAAACTACTGACTTTGCAGTTAGCAGCCCAACCGTTAACCACTACACTACCAGGTCTCCTGTACAGGAAGACCCTCAGTTGAGCACACTTCTGTGTAGTCTTCCAAGGAATAATATGCCGAATATTATGCTCTTAATCGAACATCAATAAGGGGTAGTTCTTCCTTGTCTACTGGTGGTGAGTTTTTGGTGTGCTTTTAAAAATAGATCTATCATGACCTCTATTTCCCAGATGACCTGTGAAAAAAATAACTAATTAAATAATTAAATATTGTCATAGTTAAACTTGCTAGGAAACATAACGATACCTGCAACATTTTAATCAGGAATCAAAGTAATAATTATCACCTCTCTGTGATGTGGCATGTGAAGCCACATTGCCACCGAGTCAATACTGACTGAGAAACATCAACAACTCTGGTATTTTGTGAAACCTGAGCATGTCAGATCTGTGTTTTATTGAAGACTGGAGTTAACATGTAGTTAATGAAATTTAATCTATCCTTTAGGATTGATTGTATGCCACCCACTCCAAGGATCTTTTGTCTCCAAAATCTTTATAAGAACACTTTTGTCCTTCTTATTCTCATAGTATTTTATCAAAATGTTAGATATGAAATAGTTTTTATATAGGGTTTATATATCTCAAGAAGGGCTTCTGTAAGACAAGGTCATATGATATAATCTTTATGTTCTTGCATATTCTATGTATTTTTGCTCTTCATAACACCCTGCATGTAGCCTTACATATGTGAGAAATCAATATTCTCCAAACTTAGATCATGAGTCTTTCCATCTCATCTCATGAGCATAACATAGTTTCAGCTTTGTCTTTTCAGGAGGAAATTATCTTCTGGATATTGATTTTGCCCCAACATATCTTTCTCCAAGGAATTTTAGCATAGAAACGCTTGAAAAGAAAATGATAGGTTTGATAATTGATTGATTATGTACTTCAAGAAGCCTAAGTTTTCCAAAGTTTACTCCAAATTTATGTCTTAACTATTTCTGCTCTGGCTCATTGATCAAGCTATTTGTCAATCTATCATCAATCATCAATTGGACTGGGTATTTATTAAAACTTTAGCTCAGAGATAGCATATTGAGAAGATTGAAATTGATGAGTTGAAACAAAATTTGTATAATTTGCTAGATATAAAAATGATGAGGTGATTTGTAAACCTTTACCTCAATCACAATATTAACTCAAAAATGAAAAATGGTAAAAGTCTGAAATATAAAGATTTCAACTCTAACATTTAAATTGAAATTGTGAATTATAATTACCCAATACTTTGCTGTGTAGCCCCGGTTTTCAGTGTTACTGAGTTATGCACTATCACGTTAAAAAAAATGGAATTGTGAATTGAAAACAACAAATAAACTTCCAGGTCTTGAAGAGATTTTGATAATACTTTGGGCTCATTTATTCTTTCCTTACAATCATTCAAAAAGTATGTTACCTAGCTCCATTTTGTAGACGTTGAGAAAGGAGGATTCCACATTTTGTGCACAATCGTGCAAATATCGACTGTCACAATCCTAATGCACTAAAAATGGAAAGAACAACCACCTCCCCCCAAAAAACCCTAAACATTTATTTCCCCTGCACTGGAATTGGGATGAATGTCTCATTGTTCCTTCACTCATTGTTAACAAGTGCATTCCGTTTTTTCCACTGACAGTAGCTTTGACTCTCTGTGGTAGTTTCTCCTCTAATTATCCATAATCAACCCAGTATTCCAAGCAAGAGTTGATCTGTGTTAAAGATCTTTTGATTGATCATTTCCCTAAAGTCTTTTTTATTATGGAGGAAGCTGGAATGACAGTCTTTCTATTTAGAATATATACTTATTGGTGCAAGTAATTACAATCTTATGCCAACCCAAAGACGCAACTTCAAAGTTATAATAATGATAATACTTATTATTTTGGAGGTAAAATTGTTAATACAGCATAATTTCTGAGAAAAAATGCTTGCGTTCCTCATATTGATTTTCCAAGTTCCATCATTTTAAGGTGCCTCATTTCAAATACAAGGCTTTCTTTTTCTGACCCATTAGTTGATCACCTTCCTTACTTAGTGTGCTGATAGAATTGAGTGCTCTGAACTGTAATAACCCGGTGCATTGTGTGCTGTGCTAAGAAAGCACCGTGGAAAGAGGAAGCATAAAGAAGCTCACCATTCCTCTGACAGAAGCCTCCAGTCAGGTCAAATAGCAATGAGACAGAACATCAAGCTTCTGCTAAATATGTACAACACTAGAGATTATTGAAAATTTCATACTTAATATTTACATTTGAAAATGTTCTGATATGTTTTTAATACAGATTATTCCCAGTCCACGAAGGCTTCCATTCTGTTGACTCCCTCCTAAATTGGTTCTTAGGAAAGTCAAGTACTTTTATTTTGTCCAAGTCACTATTAACGCTTTTTATCAATATCTTTATAAATCTGTTTATTTGTCTTTAAGTGCTGACAATGTTACATATAAACATCTGAAAGTGAGATTCTGAACATAATAATATTAACAAATTGCATGTTGCAGCATTGCACGCAGTACATACTACTAATGATAAAATATACCATCCTCATTTCACCTAACTGGATGCCCTCACCCCCCCTTAGCACCTCCAAGATTAAAAAAAAAAATTACTCCAAACACCCAACAGTTGTAATTTGACTACAGGACTACCTATAGTAGTAAAAGAATCCTGATGTAGTTGGTTCAGCAGTTTTAACTGACCAGCTGCATGGTGAGAAAAAGAGATTTTTTTTTTCTTGTAAAAATTTATAGCCTTGTCTCCTCCTAGAGACCCCTCTGCAAGGAGACCTCCAGAGGCCTACAAATGGGCTTTGGGTCTTCACTCTGCACTCCCCCCATCATTCACTATGGTAAGA
>NW_022111369.1:14789331-14823758 GCF_000313985.2 Echinops telfairi
AAAAAAATAAAGAGTTTATTGAAGGAACAAAATAATCTAGGAATGGACAATAATAATTGTAAGGATTCACAAAGTCCCACAATAAAAGTAAATTTTCAGAGTTTAAATGCAAAAGGACCCCAGAACTTAAAATAATATTCCAATCCCTTGATCTTTACTACATTTGGCTCAAATGGACAAGGCAATATCAAGGACACTATATAAAGATTGAGTCATGTAACAATTTTCATTTATTTTTCTTTGATTTTAGATATTGGGTGAGAGACTGAATGCTCTTCCTGGCAGCTTGTTGTGGGAGGAGTTATGCTGACTTTTAAAAGTTAGTTCAAAATAAACATTAATAATAAACAACAGAATTGGAATCTGAAAAAAAATTTTATAGCCTGTGAATAGCTGTGTGGGGTCACTATGAGTCAGAATCCACTCAGCACAGTGGGTTTGAATTTTGTTTTGGTTTTTATAGTAGGTAAAGAGATACAAAGAAAGGATTTTATGGGTTGTCAGAGAAACTTAAGCAGAGAATGTAGAACATAATTTGATTGACAATTGATCAATATCCAAGCTGAATCATTGTTGTTAGAATTAAATGCAGCACATCTTCCTCCCCAAACTTTGAGCAGGTACAGCCTTGCACGTTTAAAGTTAATTTGTTGATTGACTATTCATGGGCTCTCACTCCTTCCTCTTCCCTGCTCTGTTGTAGATGCCAAGGGTCAGGCCTTTCTTTGGTGTGAAGAGATGGTGGAGAATGGGATGAAAGTTCAGCAGCAGGCTTCTTGAGTGTTCCAAAATTCAGGCCAAAGTACAGAAGTGTTAGTATCTGTCTCCCCCCAGTTTGAATTTTCTGAGTGTCTGGGATATTTTCAATCAGGAAGATTGGATCAACCAGGATGAATAATAATATGATTTATTGACCACATTGACTGATGACAGTAAAAGAAACAAGGCCAGCTAGCTGCTTCGCTAGATGGCAGGCTGAATTTATCATATGTGCATAGATTGACTGTATAATTGATGATTATGATTCACTCGCCAAACTGGGACATACATGAGAGTGAAACGAGGAACTACTAATTATTAAGCTAATACAAAATCTTAAACCAGGAACGGCACAAACAAACTAAGAGTGTGATCACCTTATATAAACTATATCCTTTACCTTTGTAATTTCAATCTATACTCGGGAAACAAATTCATCCACTTCTGACCATATCACATAGACTTTCTATTATTTTATGAGTCATCTCACTATGTGCCATTGTAAAATGTTGGAGGGGCTGTCATAGCAACTAGGAATGGAGTCTGTGCAGAGTAGCTGTTAAGCACTCCTGGTCAGCTTCCTTCTGTGTTCTTGCCTTTTTTTTTTTTTCATTCTAGAACTAAAAGGGTACAAGAATACAAACCATTTAAGCGCTGGTGGATTTATCTTTTAATTCAAAATTATAAATAACCAATTTGTTGTTGTTAGGTGCCATCAAGTGGGTACGGTCTCATAGTGACCCTGTGCACAACATAACAGAACAATGCCCAGTTCTGCACTATCCTTACAATTGTTCGTAGGTTTGAGCCCATTGTTGTGGACACTGTGCCAATCTATCTTGCTGAGGGTTTTCCTCTTGTTTGCTAATTCTCTACCATGCATGATGTCCTTCTTCAGGGACTGGTCTCTCTTGACACCTCCCCAGAGTGTGTGAGATAAAATGGTGCCATCCTTGTCACTAAGGAGCATTCTGGCTGTACTTCTTCCAATACAGTTTTTTTTTTTGTTGTTCTTTTGGCAGTCTTTGGTATTTTCAGTATCCTTCACCAGGACCATAGTTCAAATGCATCAAGTTTTCTTTGGTTTTCCTTATTCAATGTCAATTTTTCACAGGCATATGAAAATTCATGAGGTAACTGAAAATACTATGGCTTGAGTCAGCCACAAATTAGTTCTCAAAGCAACATCCATGATTTTCAAAACATTAAAGAGGCCTGGTGCAGCAGATTTACCCAATGTGATGCGCCTTTTGATCTCTTGACTGCTGCTTTTTTGAACATTTATTGTGGAGCCAAGAATGACAAAATTCTCGACTATTTCAATCTTTTCTCCACTTATCATGATGTTACCTATTGATCTAGTTGTTAGGATTTTGGCTTCCTTTACATTCTGTTTCAATCATATTGAAGTCTACAATCCTTGATCTTCCTCAGTGAGCAAGGTTGTGTCATCTGCAAATTGCACATTGTTTATAAGCTTTTCTCTAATCCTGATGCCATATACTTCTTTATATGATCTAGTTTCTCTAATAATTTGCTCAGCATACATGTTGAATAAACATGGTGAGAGGAGACACCCCTGGTGCATATCTTTCCTGATTTTAACCATGCAACATTCCCTTGTTCTGTTTGCACAACTGCCTCTTGAACATGTACAGGTTCTGTGTGAGCACAAAGAGGTGTTTTGGAATTTCCATTCTTCTCGAGTTATCCATAGTTTGTCATAATATACACTGTTTAATGCATTTGAATAGTCAATAAAAAATTAACATCCTCTTGGTATTCTCTGCTTTCATTCATGATCCATCTGACATCAGTAATGATAGCCCTTGATTCACTTCTCTTGTGAATCTGGCCCGAGCCTCTGAAAGCTCCCTGCCAATGTGCTGCTGCAATCATTGTTGGATGATTCTCGGCACAATGTATTTGCATGTGCTATTGATATTTTTTTTATAGATGAGTCACCTTTCTTTGCAATGGCTACAAACACGGATCTCTTCCAGTCAGCCAGCCAGATAGCTGTTTTCCAAATGTCCTGACATAGATGAGTGAGTGCATCTAGTACTTCATCAACTTGTTGATACATTTCACTTGGTATTCTGAATGGTCAGTAGTCTCAGAAAGGGGGGTTCTCATTATAGAAGGAAAACGGCATGAACTAACCTAGGGTAATAGAATTATTTAAGTTTATGCATTTATAGCTGATTGGCTAGTATAGTTCAACTGAGTTGATAAATTGAAACTATTGTTACTAGCTCAGTTGGTGCTGCTTCCTTTCCCCATAGTGTGATTCTTCTTTCTGATTAACACCTACTCCTTGAAACGATTTTAAAAATGTCTCATTGATTCTTTACTTTGTTTTTTTAAAATGGCCTCTGTTTTATATATTAAAGTACAAATTTATCTAATTTGTACTTTAGATTTCTCAATTTTGGAATCATCAAAATGGCAAACATTAATGTTAACAAATTGCTAATTATTTTGCTGCACAATGAATGATCATAATATTTTAGAAACTATACTTTTGGCATTAGAGATTTTAAAGTATCTTATATTATCATATTATTTGAACTGTGATGTGAAAATATTTTAATTTCAAAGATACAATATTTTTTAGTAAAATATGAATAATTAAAATTACTCACATACCATTTAGTTGTTTAAAACACACTTCTATGAAAGTAAAAATGAAAATATGAATCTACTAACTACGTTCTATGTGTGTATATATGTGTATATATATATTCATTTGTTTCTTCTTCCTTTGAAGACCTACTATTCAACACAGATAATTATTTTTGCCTTAATAGTTTAAAGTGATGCAGTCAATGATCTTTCGTGTGAAGAACAGGTTATTTTACATAGTATTCTGCTTTTGTAACACCTGCATTTATTTGTCCTCTATAAAAAATTTAGAAGATGGTCCAATTTTGTAGTAGCTTACTCTGTGGATTGCTAACCATAAAATCTGAGTTCATACCTGTCAGCAGCTCAACAGGAGAAAGATACGGCTTTCTGGTCCTATAAAGTTTTATAACTTTGGAAACCCACAGAGCAGCTCTACTTTTTCCTACAGAGTTGCTATGAATTGTAATCAAATCAATTGCGGTGTGTTTGGTTTGCTTAGAACCAAATTCAGAAAGTGATCTATTAAGAGGAAAGCCTTTCCAGAATTGCCAAGGAAAGATGTCTGAAAATCTACTTCTTCATAAAAACACTGTCAGAGATTAAAATAAACTTTTAAAAGAGAACCCTGAGAATTAACTAAGGACTTGCAACAACCCAAGGACTGCTTATTCAAGAAATGTAGCTGGTTTTCAGTAAGATCAATAAGGTTGGTGGAATATTTAACTTTTTCCAAGCCCAACCTTTTCTCTTTAGCTTTGCAGCTGTCTTGAAAAACAGAGAACTTTTAAAGAAAGCCAGTAGCCTATCAACCATTGGAAGATGAGGAAAAGTTTGGAGCATCCCTTGAGCATCAGCCACATAGATCTGTCATAACTTGACCTGCCTGGCAGCTTAATGAAAAGCGCCATTCTCAAGATTTCCCTTTATGTGACCTATTTTAGAGATAACTATGAGCTATGTGTCAGAGTTTACTAGATGGGAGCGAATTTTTTTCATTGACAGATAATATTGAGAAAATAGCTTTATCCTCTTTCTTGATCATGTTTGTTGAGAACAATCAGTCGCAAGTGTTTGACATCACAGGTACCTGAACATGCACTATCAGCTGAAAAAAAATCTGAGAATGAGATGTTCTTAGGAGGTTTTGCAAAATCTATTTTATTTCTGGAAATGTTGAACACATTTTGCAACGCAGAGAGGTGTACATGCCCAGGAAAGAACAGAGAAGGCTTTATCTTCTCATCTCTGTTGATTTTTGACTCTCTGCATAAGCAGTCAATGAACGCTAAAGGAAGTTGTGAACTTCAGTACTTAAGGCAAACCCACTGCCATCAAGTTGATTTTGACTCAAAAGTGACCCTATAGAACAGAATAGAACATTCCCACTGAGTTTCCATGACTACAGATTCTTACAGGAGTAGGAAGACACGTCATTCTCATGCAGAGAAGCCAGAAGGTTTGGATGACTGACCACAGAGTTAGCAGTTCCATGCCTAACCACCATGAAGCCAGGGCTCCAGAACTTCAGTTGTTGTTGTCCGATGCTGTGGATTCAGTGCTCCTCATAGCCACCAATTGTACAGTAGAAGGAAGCACTGTCTGGTCTCGATTCTGTGCTAACCTCACAATTGTTACCCATTGTTGCATTTATTGTGTCAATTTTATCTTTTCCAGAACCTTCCTCTTTCTCACTGCTCATCTACTTGACCAAGCTAACGTCCTTCTCCAGGGACTATTCTCTCCTGACAACACATAACCAATATGCCACGAGGACTCATGGACTTTAGTAGGAGTGCTGCACACACACACACACACACACACACACACACACACACACACACTTCCTTAGCAAAGACTGGAGCACTTACTGGTTCAATGTATTGAAGGAAAACTGTCAAATTGTGAGCTGACCTCTAAGTTAACTGGGCAGACTCTTCAGGGACAGGCATGACAAAAAATATAGGTTTTTCAGAAT
The DNA here is from genome assembly GCF_000313985.2 of Echinops telfairi. Lineage (NCBI taxonomy): Eukaryota > Metazoa > Chordata > Mammalia > Afrosoricida > Tenrecidae > Echinops > Echinops telfairi. The sequence goes on from NW_022111369.1 coordinate 14,794,694, forward strand.
TCGTTCAGAAAAGCCACCAACCAGCAATAGCTCCTAAAAACAGAAACAACGCACCCTGAATATATCCAGAGGGGCCACATTATATTATCGTAAATGTCCAATTTTTAGTAAAGTTATGAGACATGCATATTTAGAGGAAGTTATAGCCTCCAATCACAATAGAACTAATCACTGTATCCTTTGAAGGAGTGTGGATGTTGGATTTATGAAGCAAAGACTTTAAATACATTTTAATGAGTACATTATTTGGGCATCATTTCTATTCGTTTTTAACACATGAACAAGGTGTTTCTTTGAAATTATTGATATATTTTTAGCTAACTGACCAAGAAAAAAATAATGGAAGAACTCATATTGGTGAAACCACAAATGAAAGAAAATATTAATGTCAGACTACTGGAAAAGATTAATAAAGGAACATTATACACAATTGTACAACAACACATTAAATAGCCTAGATGAAATGGCCAGCACTTGTCTGTCAATTTGTTGTATTGTGGTGACTTGCATGTAGTGGTGATGCTGGAAGCTATGTCATTGATTTTTCTAATACCAGCAGTGTCACCCAAAGCAAACAAGTTTAAGCAGGGATTTCAGCCTGAGAACAGACTACAAAGAAGGAATGGGCTATCCGCTTTTGAGGAATTCACCATGGAAAACCTCATGAATAGCTTTGAAACACTGTGAAGTTAAACAGCTGAACAGGACGTTTCAATTGGCAACTTGAGACAACCAAGATAAAGTGCCAGAAAATGGAAGTGCCAAAAGATTGGAAGACACTTAAAATAGGATTAAGAAAGAGCTTCCTTCTCAAAGTAGAGTTGACTGTAATGACATGGATGGAGTAAAGCCTAAGAAGCTTCTTATGCTGATGGAGCATGACTCAAAATATAAAGGTGCAAACATCTATTAAAAATTAGAGTATAGAATTTATAAAGTATGAATCTAGAAAAGTTAGAAGTTATCAAAAATAAGATGGACTGCATAAAGGTTGATAGGCAATTTAGTGAGCTGAAATGAATTGACATTGACCGTTTTGAATCAGAAAAGCATATGGTTGACAATACTGGGAGTGACAGACTTAAGAGAAACATTATGCATTAATTGTCTAAAAGGACACTTCAAGATCTATCTTGTAGTAAAATGCTGTCTTTGGTAGGATAATATCTATCTGTATATAAGAAAATCCAATTAATATAATTATTCAAATTTATTCACCAACCACGAAAGCTGATGATGCAAAAATGGAAGAACTCTATTCATATGTTTCATTTGAAATTGACCAAACATGCACTCAGGATGCATTCGTGAATATTGGTGACTGGAATAAAAGTTGAGGGCAGAGGAAGGAACAGTCGTTGGAAAACACAGTCCTGGTGATAGGAAAGAAGCTCGAGAACGCCTGACAGAACTCTGCGAGAGCAACCACTTCGTTGCATTTGTCTTTGCACACAACCCCAGAGGTGATTGTACACATGGACTTCTCCGGACGGATTATGCAGAAATCACATTGACTACCTTTTGTGACGAGGCAATGAAGAAGCTCAATAACAGAAGCCAAAACTAGTCCAGGGACTGACTGTGGAAGAAACCATCAATTACTGATACACAAATCAGGTTGAAGGTGAAGAAAATTCAAGCAAGTCCAAGAAAGCCTGGAGTATATCTCACATGAAATGCTGAGATAATCTTAAGGAACTTATTTGACACCTTGAACACTAATGATAAAAGACCTAATAAGTTGTCGAAAGACATAAAAAATATAATACAGGAAGGAAGCAAAAGGTCATTAAAGAGACAGGAAACAAAGTAAAGCTCAAAGTTGCTGTCAGAAAAGACCCTGAAAATTGCTCTTATTCATAGAGTTGCTAAGGCAAATTGAGGAAGTGATGAAATCAAAGAGCTGAACTAAAATTTTTAATTGATGATTCGGGAAGACAAAGTAAAATGACATTATAATGAAATATGCAAAGATCTAGAATTAGAAACCCCAAAGAGCACATTTAACATATCTTAACGTAAAGAACTGAAGGAAAAAACCAAGCCCTGAGTTGCAATATTGAAAGTTCATACGGTATGGGCAAAATATTGAATGATGCAGGAAGCAACAAAAGAAGATGGAAAGAATACAGAGTCAAAAAAAAAAAAAAAAGGATACTGAGTCACTACCAAAACGAACTAGTTGACATTTCACCGTTGTCAGGAAGTGGCATCTGAGCAAGAACCAATGGTACTGAAAAAAGACACCCAAGCTGCACTGGAAGCATTAGCACAAAAACAAGACTCCAGGAATTGTTGGATTACCAACGGAAATTGATGGAACACTGATCTATGTCAGTAAACATGGAAGACAGTTTCCCAGGCAGCCAACTGGAAGAAATCCATATTTGTGTCCATTCCAAAGAAAGGTGATCCATCAAAATGCACAAATTATAGAACAATTATATCACATGGAAATAAAATTTTGTGGGAAACTGCAACAGGCCATTGACAGTGAGCTGCCAAAAGTTCAGGCGCGGCTCAGAAGAGCACAGGGAACAAAGGCTATCATTGCTGACATCAGATGAATCATGACTGAAATACCTAATAAGCTGTAGAAAGACATCAAGAATACAAAAGCCTGAAACATATTTATTTGTATTTTATTGATATGTCAAAGCATTAGACTGAGTGAATCATACCAAACCACAGATAACCTTAGAAGAATGGAAATTCCAGAACACTTCAGTGTGCTCCTGTGGAACTTTGCATAGATAAAGAGGCAATTGTGCAAAGAGAACAAGGGTATACTGCATAGTTAAAAATCAGAAAGATGTCCATCAGGGTTGTATTCTCTCACCGTTCTTTTACAAGAGTTTTGCTGAGCAAATAATCAGAGAAGCTGAATTATATGAAGAGTGATGAGGTAAGTAGGGTTGGAACAAGGCTTATTAACAACCTGAAATATGCAATCTTGCTTGATGAAAAAAGAGAGGATCACTTGAAGCATTATTGATTAAGATCAAAGATTACAGCTTTCAATATTGATTACAACTATGTCAAGAAAACCCAAATCCTCACAACTGAACCAATCAATAACATCATAAGTGGAGAAAAGATTCAAGTCATCAAGTATTTCATCTTGCTTGGAACCATAATCAATGCTCAGAAGATCAGAGAACATATTGCATTGGGTAACTGCAGTGCAAGACCTCACTCTGAGGACTCAGGCAAAATTGGCCCAAGCTATGGTACTTTCAATTGTCGCATGTGGTTGTGAAAGTTGGACATTGAATAAGGAGTACCAAAGATGAATTGATGTGCTTGAATTATGGTGTTGGAGAAGAATATTGAAAATATGAACTGCTGTGGTAGTTAAGTAATCCGATGTCAATTTGAGGATTAAGAGTGAAGGGGTGGAGGTTAACCAGTCAATCAGATAGCACCTTGATGTTGGAGGCGGCAACAAATGGAAAAATGTGCTTGACACAATGGATGTATATATGGATTGTGATAAGAGCTGTATGAACCCCCAATAAAATGATGTAAAAAAGACTCACTCCCTGCGAGGATCTCTACTGACAAGACACAAGGATCTACCCTGTTTCCCCAAAAGTAAGACATTCCCCCAAATAAGACCTACTTACAGTTTTGCCTCACACTGAAATATAAGGCACCCCCCCCAAAATAAGACCTCCCCGAAAATAAGGCCCTCAGAAGCTACCATAACTCAGGACTCTGGACTGTAGTGGCGAGCGCCTCCGCGCAGCTCACTGTTGGCTGCAGCACAGCCGAAGCAGACAGGAAGTGTGAGGTCTCTTTTAATAAAACAGTAAACAATAAATGTGTACCGTATTATTCTTCATGGAAAAATAAGACATCCCCTGAAAATAAGACATAGCCCATCTTTGGGAGCAAAAATTAATATAAGACACTGCCTTATTTTCAGGGAAACAGAGTAAGCTGATGGCAGCAAGAGCCCAGGGTCTGGAGGAGCCATGTGAAGACTCATGCCAGCGCTGAGATGCTTCCACCGTCACTGGATCCACCAGACTATCCACCCACTGGTCTGTGATCTTCCTGAATTTTGCAGCATTGCCTGTGTTTCATGAGTCTGAAGAGGAACCTATTGATTGGTATTGGACATGTGGGCTAATATCAGACTTATGGCCTTGATCTGGACTGAGCTGGGATGTTTTCTCAATATTCAATTGCTCTTGTATATAAAGCTCTTTCGTATATGAATGTGTCTAGTCTACCCAGATAACCACAACTGACAAAAGAACCAAGCAATCTGTCTTGGAAGAAGTATAGCCAGAATGCTCCTTGGAAGCCAAGATGATGAGACTCTGTCTTGTGTACTTTGAACATGTTTTCAGGAACTACCAGTCCCTCGTGCTTGATGAAATAGATGGGCAGCAAAAAAGAGGAAGGCCCTGGACAGAATGGATTGCCACAGTTGCTGCTACAGTAGGCTCAAACATAATCATTGTGAGCATGGCTTTCGAGCGAGCAGTGTTTCAGTCTATTATAAACACAGTTGGTAGGAGTCAAAGTTGATTCACTGGCACGCAAGAAGAACAAGTTAAATGGACACATTTCATACAGTCACAAAATCTATAAAAGTTTAATAAATTATCAAGGGTTCATGGGGGAGGAGGGGAGGGGGAGGGAGGGGGAGGGGAAAAAAGGAAAATGAGCTGATTCCGGGAACCCAAGAGGAAAGCGAATTTGGGGAATAATGAGGGCAACAAATGTATAGATGTGCTTTACACAATTGATCTATGTATTGTGATGAATTGTATGAGCCCCATTAAATTGATTTAAAAAAAAAAGAAAAAATTAAAATCTCACTATCCTTGCTTCCAAGAAGAATTCTGGCTGTACTTCTCCCCAGACAGACTTAATTCTTTTGCTAGTCCTTGCTACTTTCAATATTTTTATTCAATGTCCAACTTTCATACCCATGTGAGGCATCAGATAATAACAGCTGCTTGAAAGATTTGAAAGGAAATTTAGGGAACAGTAGGTTTATGTTAAGCATGGCAGTGAGTTTGGTTCAGTTTGGAGGGCTATGCTAATAAAGAAGGAACAATTAGGAAAGAAGAGGGAGAATGTTTGCCCGACTTTGAGAATGCAATCAATGTCACTCTGTTGTGCATCTAGAAATCATTGAATTGGTGTATGTTTGGTACACCAAAGAAACCAATTGTTTCTTTTTTAATGGGCAGAATATACCAGTGAAGCTTAAAAGTAATAATTCAATTGTTGTGCTTGTTATGGTCTATACAGATTTTAAATTTATTTTCAATTAAACTTTTGTAGGTTTTGTGTTTCTACAAAATGTGATCCCCTATAGATTTTTTCTAAAATAGCACAATGCTTAAGGCAGACATTCTTCATTTTAACTAATGTTTGGTTTTAGAAAGACATCAGGAAATATTTTTGACTTCAGGTTTAAAGTTTAAAGATTATCTCAGGGCAATAGTTAGTTGAGGAAATTCAACAAGGCTCTATGGCTCTAGGAAGCCTAGTTCATATGAGTATTTGAATTTTTTTCCCTTCTTGATCAGGTTCCTGATCAAAATATTTAGTAATGATATTCTACCAAATGTTAAAAGAGAATTATTACTAATTTTATTTAAAAAAATTAAAAATAAGAGAGAACAATACTCAACTAATTCTCTGATGCTACTAGTACTTCTATAGAAAATCAGATATATCAAACATCTCAGCTCATATTTCTTACAAATGTAGATATAAAATTTCAATGAAACATTAGCAAACAAAATACAGCCACAGGCACCATGACCACGTAGGAGTTATCTGTGGAATGAAAGGGCATTATAGCATATAACAATAATATAAAAATAACTGATATAATACAGTGTCAATACAATAAAAGACAACAGCCTCATGAAAATGTCACCATCATTAGCCATTAAGTAAATGCAAATCAAAGCCAAAATAAGATGCCCTACACTAACTATTCTTGATAAATGCCTTTGAGCTGGTTCTGGTCTTAGCAACACCATGTATAACAGAACAAAATATTTCCATCCTCAAAATCGTTCCTATGTTTGAGACCATAACAGCTGCTTGTTGGGGTCATCTTCTCCTTTTTACTGATCTTCTAGCTTTCCAAGTATGATGTCCTCCCTCATAACTGGACCCTCTGATAATCATTTGTCCCAAACATATCATATCATATGTCCAAAAGCATATGATAACACCTTTTCCCAAGGAACATCCTAGTTGTCCTTCTTCTAGGAGAGATTTGCTTGCTCTTCCGGGACCCCAAACCATAGTCAAGATGCTTTACCGACACCATAATTCAAACGAGTCCCTTTTTCTTAGGCCTTTATTATTCATTTTCAAAAGGTCACATGCATACAAGGATGCTAAAAACACAATGACAGGAGCCAGGTACATCTTAATCCTCAAAGTACAAATTTTGCTTTGTAACATTTTAAAGCGATCTTTTGTAGCATATTGTCTAGTGCAGCGTGCTGTTTGATTTTCTGATTGCTGTTTCTATTGGCATTGATTGCAGATCCAAGAAAAATGAAGTCCTTGACAACGTCAATCGTCTATCCATTTATTATGATGTCTGTTGGTCCAGTTGTGAGGATTTTTCCTTCTTTATGTTGAAATGTGATGCAGACTGACAACTGTAGTCTTTGATCTTCAACATTAAGTGCTTCAAATCTTTTTATTTTCAGTAAGCAAGGTTGTCTCACCTGTCCATTTGAGGTTATTAATGAAACTTCCCCTAATCCTGGTGCTGAGTTTTCCTTCCAAGAATCTAATTTCTCTGATTACTTATTTACATACAGATTAAATATTTATGGTGAAAGGGTATAACCCTGACAGAAGCCTTTTCTGATTTTGAACTATACAGTATCCCCTTGTGCTGTTTGAATGGCTGCCTTTTGTTCTATGTACAGATTCTGTAGGAGTACAATGAAGTATTTCAGAATTCTTCACAATGTTATCCATAATTTGCTATGATATACACAGTTGAATCAACCACTGTTCTGTCAGTTGCTCATGTTGTGGTAGCTTGTGAGTTACTAGAAGCCATGTCATTGGCATTTTAGAATACCAGCAGGGTCACCCAAAGTGAGGAGGACTTGAAGCACCTGCTGATGAAGATTAGAGATTGCAGCCTTCAATATGGATTACAATTCAATGTAAAGAAAACCAAATTCCTTAAAACTGGACTATCTTGCCTGGCCCCACAACAAATGCTCATGGAAGCAGCAATCAAGAGATCAAATAATACGTGGCATGAGTATATCTGCTTTAAAGAATTTCTTTAAAATATTGCAGTGCAAGGGAGTCACTTGAAAAACTAGAGTATGCCTGACCTCTCAATTGCCTTATATGCATATGAAAGTTGGGCATTGATTATGGAAGACTGAAGAAGAATCAATACAATAGGATTATGGTGTTGGTGTAGAATACTGAAAGTATCCTGGACTGGCAAAAGAATGAACAAATCTGTCTTGGAAGAAGTACAGAATGCTCCTTAGAGGCAAGAAAGGTGAGACTTCATCTCAAGTATTTTTGACAAGTTGTCAAGAGAGACCAGAGGGGCAGCATGGAGAGGTAGATCCTTGACAAAATGGATTGACGAAGTGGCTGCAACATTGGGCTCAAACGCAAGAATCATTGTGGGAATGGTGCGGGGCTGCTTGGTGTTTCATTCTGCTGTATGCAGGGTTTCTATGAGTTGAAACTGAGTTGATGGAATCTAACAACAACAACAACAACAACAACAACAACAGTGGGAAGTCTTTGGATAGTCAATGAAATCCAGGTAAGATTCTTTCTGGCTTTAACCCAAATCCATTTAATGTATTCAATAACACCCAGAATGATGTCCATGTCCTCTCCTGAATCTGACTCAAAATTTTGGCATTTTACTGTTATTGTACTGCTAAAATAACGATTTTTTAGATCACTTTATTGGGGGTTCCTAAAGCTCTTATAGAAATCCATACATCAATTGTATCAAGTGTATTTGTACATATGTTGCCATCATTTTCTAAACATTTGCATTCTATTTAAGCCCTTGGTAGAATCTCCTCTGTTTACCCTCCCTACCCTCTCCCACTCTCGTGACCCCTTGATAAATTATAGATGATTATTATTTTCATATCTTACACTGACCGCTGTCTCCCTTCCCCCATGGTTTCTTCCACCTTCCTTTCCCCACCTTCTCCTTACCATCCTGGTATCACTACTCCCATTTCCATTCCTGAGGAGTTTATCTGACTTGGATTCCATGTATCCTGAGCTCTTATCTGTACCTGTGTATATGCTCTGGCTTAGCCCACAGTGAAAGGCAGGATCGGGGTCATGATAGTGGGGGATGAGGAAGCCTCAAGCAACCAGAATAATATTGCGTGTTTCATTCGTGCTTTACTTCACCCTGGTTGATTCATCCCTTCCTTGCAATCCTTCTGTGAGGGGATGTCCCATCGTCTACAGATGGCTTTTCGGTCTCTGCTCCCACCCCCACCACCATTCTAAACAATTTGTTTGTTTTGGGTCTTCTAATGCCTGTTACCTGATACCATCGACACCTCATGATCGCACAGACTGGTGTGCTTCTGCTATGTGGGCTTGTTGCTTCTCTGCTAGGAAAATAACTTCTTAATTATCTTCAGCAAAGATTCACTTGTATGTTATACCCATTAGGATATCTAAAATGAAAAATATTGACAATTGCCAGTATTGGTGAGTATATGGATAAACTGGAATTATCATATATTTCTGGTGGGATTAGAAAATGATGCAGCTGTTGTGGGAAACCATTTGGCAGGTTCTCCAAATGTTAAATATAGAATTACCATAGGACCCAACAATTCCACCCATAAGTAAGTGTATACTCAAGATAAATGAAAACATGTCTATGCAAAACTTTTTCATAATGCTATGATAACATCAATATTATCATAATAACTTCAACGTGGAAACAAATTAAATGTAAATCAACTAGTGATTAGTTAAAATATATATGGTATACACATAGGTTTAATATTTAGTATTAAAAAGAAATAAGGTGCAAATACGTGTTCTTTTAAGGTTTAATATTGAAAACACTATGGAATTTGAAAGAACCTAGTCAAAATAGGTCCCATATTGCTTGATTCCATTTGTATGAGATATCCAGATTCTCAAATCCATAGAAATGGAAAGAGATTAGTGATTGCCAGGGATTTGAAGAGAGGTTGATGGAGAATAACCAGCAATGTACATGGGGTGACTTTTGGTGGTAATGAAAATGTTATAAAATTATACTATAGTGATGGTTGCACAGCTTTGGGAATATACAAAAACGACTAAATTATACACTTTACATCGATAAATTTTACATTAGGCAAAATATGAAAAATGAAAGAAAATGATGTACAATTATTGAGAAATTGTGTAGTGCTGAGGCATATCTCCAAATTTTCCAATGCCAATTGCCACATGCGGCCAAGTTTCCAATCAGTGGGTATGAGTAAAGGAGTCAGATAAATATAAATGCAACTTTTTTCAGAGTAAGAAAAAAATTTTTTATATGAACTAGCTTGTCATGATCTTGCTCCTTAGTTTCTCAACACATGGTGACCTCATGTAGTTGAAATGTTCCCAAGGGTTTTCAAAGCTTTGTCAGTTTAGAAGCAGATCACCAGGTTTGTCTCATGAGGCACCTGTGGATGAATTACAACTGTAAGCCTTTCGATTAGTAGTCAAAACACCTATCTTTTGAGCCACTCAAAACTCAAAACCAAACTCATTGTCACTGAGTCAATTCTGACTCATAGTGACTGTGTAAGACAGGGTAGAACTGCCTCTGTGGGTTTCTGAGACTGTAACTATGGGAGTAGAAAGGTCATCATTCTCCAGGGTTTGAACTGCTGAACTTGCAGTTAACAGTCCAATACGCAACCCATTGTTCCTGTTGACCCCTCAGAAAATATGATTAGAAACAGGAAGATAGACCAGGTGATGGGCTAATCTCAGGCTACCATTACAGCTGTCCTTACATACTTTGTGTGAGCTTTTGTCAGTTTTAATGTGTGATTCTAAGTGGTGCTGACTAGTCTTCAGGTAGACTTGGAGACTCATGGGGAGCATAGTGCAAAAACATGTAAGGGTAGTTTACTGAGCACTTTGTGAGCACCAAATCGGATTAAGTTGCTTCGTTTATGTTTCACAATATTAAGTGGGTCCCATTCCACCTATTTTATAGATGTGTCATCTGATTAGCCAAAATTCAGTAATTCACTAAAGTTCACATGGTTACTAACGTAGCAGAAAGGCAAATGCAGATTCCTATAAGAGCAAAGATCATGATCTACACTTTAGATTCTAAAGTACAAAACAGAGTGATGTGGGTGCCATGCTAGAGTTCCTTTGCCAATATATATTCACCCATTTTCATTACTAAACGGGATTTTATTTTGTTGAGGAACACCATGAGCCCTACACCTATCCAACTTGCTCGTCCGTTCTCTTTTTGTTCCTTTTATTGTGCATTGTGAGTAGAGAGCAGAGAATCACTTTTGCATTCAACAGTTCACGTACATTTTGTTTCATCGCAGTCGTTGCAAACTCCTCCATGTACCGTCTTCTATCCCACTGCCTCCCTGTGTTTTCTTCCTTACATTCCTCCTTCTTTCCTTACCTTTATGAAATTCATTGTTGTGTGTCTGCTATCTTTTGATCTCAAGTGGTTGATTATTCTAAGGGGGGTTTACCGCACTGGTGTCATGTTCCCTGTATATGGCTGTAAATTGTTTGGCTGCAAACTGAGCTATGGGGATGAGCTCAGTATAAGACCTGAGGCGTGGCCAACAGCCATCATTTCAGGGGTTCCATTATTCTTTATTCAACCACTGAGCTTGGTAACCTTTTTATTTTGCATTTTTAAAATTGGGGGCTCATACAACTCTTATCACAATCCATACATACATCAATTGTGTAAAGCACATTTGTATATTCATTACCCTCATCATTCTCAAAACATTTGCTCTCCACTTAAGCCCCTGGCATCAGCTCCTCATTTTCCCCCTCCCTCCCCACTTCCCCCTCCCTCCTGAACCTTTGATAATTTATAAGTTATTATTTTGTCATATCTTACACTGTGCGATGTCTCCCTTCACCCACTCTTCTGTTGTCCATCCCCCGGGGAAGAGGTTATATGTAGATCCTTATAATTGGTTCCCCCTCTCTAAGCATTTTTGTTGCAAGTGTTTCTCCCAATATATCCAAGGCTATTGAACGTGATCCTTTTCAGAGCAGATAGTAGTGGGTACCACGCACATTTTAAGTTTTCTGGTCTCTGGGTTATATGGATTGATGTGCGCTTGGTCTATCAGTCTCTTCGATTATAATTGTTTCCACGTGTCTTCAATTTTCATTCCTCTAGGTAAGGAGACACAATTAGTCACACTTTAAATGGCTGGCTACTCATATGCTATTAAGACCTCAGCCAAGACTCACTGCAATAGGGCACAGAATATTGTCTTTGTGGATTATGTTATACCTATTGATCTTGATGTCTCTTGTGATTACGGTCTTGGTCCTTCTGGCTCGGGAATATTTTCTCTCAACATGCTTTGTATCATAAATGGGGTGTGGCAGTAGGGGTAGGGCGGTTGGCCATGTCTACTCTCCTCTGACGTCTCTATTGCCCTGAGGCAGGAGTCAGACTTACCTTCACTGTCCATGCCTCTTTACCTTGTTCTCCCACAACATTCCAAACATCCCTCCCACAACACTCTACAGGTGTTGAGTGGGTTACATTGCAAAATTCAATCCAATAGCCACACAGAACTCACAGACAATACTCACAATGAAGGGGATTTCTTAGGGAAGTTAATAGATACCACAAGTTAGGAAGAGCAAACAGAAAAAAATACAGCCACTGATCTCCTCAGCCAGCAGTCAAGTCTTTCTCTGATCTTTAACCTCTTATCCATGTGGTCCCATGGCCTTTGCCCCCACGGGACCGGAATTCAGCCTGTTGTTCCACCTCCCAGTCACATAGCGGGGGTGCTGCTCCTCTCGCTCTGTCCCATAGTCTCCATGCCACAGTCTCAGGAGTATATGGTCTCCTCGTCCTCCACTACTTCAAACATAGATCTTACACATGCTCTTTCAGTGGTACCGGGTCTTCTCTTTCTGAATCTCTTAAGAACAGAGGGATGGCTTTGGTGGGTTGTAGTTTTTGCCATTGAGCCAACCATACTCCCAAGGAAACAAAGGATGATGTCTTAAGTCACATGCTCTAGTCAGTGGTCTTAAAATATATCCCATCCTACTCCTGTAACAGAACACCCTTCAAGATGGGATTATTGCCCCAGACATACAGTCCAGGGTTACATAAACAATTAGACTAGAAGGGCATGTTGATCAATTGCATCTCATTTAGCTATTTCTAACAATTTTTCATAACTCTGCCTCCTGTTTGATCCACTACCACATTTATGAATATGTCTCACCACAGGTAAATGTCCATGTACAAATATCCTCTATCAAACACACACATACATGTATGTGTATGTATATGTACACACGTGTAGGCATGTTCCTATTTTCCATCCTACACTCACTCAACTTATATGTCTACTCATACATGTACTCTTAGATCACAAGACTATTGTCGGACTGAGTGTATAATAGTTTTTTCTCTTGTCTGCATCATTTCACCCCCAATCTTCTCCTTCTCGTACATTGTTTGTGGGTACTAGTGAGCATATGTTTTGCTAAGAAAATTGCATCTGTTATGGTTCAGAAGGCCCTCCAGAAGATGGGTTGATATTGTGGCTGGGACAATGGGCTCAAGCATGGGAAGAGTTGGGAGAATGGCGCAGGAGTGGAAGTGTTTCACTCTGTTTTGCATAAGGTCATTATGGGTCGGAACCAATTCGGTGGCACCTAACATGGTTAGATTTGACTGTATCTTGTAGAAAACCTAATAGCAATGATTTAAAACAGAAAATATCAATACTTTCTTCTGAAGAAAACCATCTGGAAATTGGCTTGAGCTCAGCAGAGACATAGGATCTTTATGCTTTTTGATTTACTATCTTAAGAAGCATTGTTATGATAACTCTCAGCAAGTCCATACCATACTGTAGAATGGAGGACCAAAACATTCACTGCCGACAAGTGGATCCTACTTACAGCGACACTATGGGACAGGGCGAACCGTGGCGGAGGGTTCACTCATTTACAGGAGAAGAAGCCTCGTCTTTCTCCCTCAGAGCAGCTGGTGGTTTGGGTTTTGAACTGCTGACCTTGAGGTTGGCAGCCCAACCTACAACTACTATGCAACCAGAGCTCTTAGGATGGAGGCAGAAAGTAAGAAAACAGAAAATGATACTTCTTAGAAGCTCTACCCATGAACATCAATTTGTAGTTCACTAGTTTGAACCTAAACCCCTGGCTACACATAGTTGCAAGGGAAATATAGTATTTTTCCAGATATAGAACCTCTGTTAACTAAAATTAGGAGTTTATGACTAAGGGAGAAGGAGATAAATTGTTAGAAAAATGTAAATTGACCTGTTGTTTCTATCTAAATAGACCATCGAGGCCACAAAGTAATCACTGACGTGCCCGGGGTCATAGCACGTTCTTCAGTTTTATATTCCAACTTCTGTTGTGGGACCACCTCCACACGTGTTGCTGTGTTGTTTTTCCGGAGCACGTACAATATAGAACTTAGAGGGTTTTTGGTTCATTTCTGAAAATTTATCACTATTAGGACACACACTCTAGGTAGGGCCATGGTTCTGTTCACTGCTGTGGCACATTGAGAAACGTGTCTGGGAATCGTGATATTCGAAAACCTTTCAATACAGGGATGCTCCTAGAAAACAGACGAAATGATGTTAAGACTTTTTTCACTTTAAGAGTATTAACAAAGATAAATGGTATCTGGGTGTTAGAATGATCAATTATTATCTTTCACTATTTGTTTGTAGATGTCTTAAGTCACATCTGTCACATAGCGACCCAACACACACCAGAACCCAACACACTTAGTCCTGTACCATCTGCACAATTGTTTGGTTTGAGCTCATTGTTGCAGCCACTGTGTCAAACCGTCTCATCGAGGATATCGCAGATTGTTAACAAAAACCTTTCCCTGATCCTGATGCCACATTTTTATTCTAATGGTCCAGCTTCCTGCATTATTTGCATAGCATACATATTGAATACCTACAGTGAAAGGACACAGCCCTGCCTGATTTTAAACCACTCAGGATTTCCTATTCTCTTTGAACGAGTGCCTCTTGACCCATGTACAGGGGTTCCACAGGATCACAATGAAGCGTTCTGGAGTTCCTATTCTTCTAAATGCTACCCATTGTTATGATCCACACAGTTGAATGAGTGAGCATAATCAAAACACAATAGTCTGTTTTCAAAGAAGCTACACCTGACATCAGCTAAGATAGCCCTAGTGCCAAGTCCTTTTTCTGAGTCTAGCTTGGAATTCCCGGCAGCTCCCTCTCAATGCAACTGTTGCTGAGAGATCATCAGCAGAATTTCACTTGCATGCAATAATCAGGATATTGTTAAATAATTTCTGCATACTTTTGTGCCACCCTTGTTTGGAATGAGTACTGATAAGGATCTCTTCCAGTTGGTTGGCCAGGTGTCTATCTTCCAAATTTCTTGGCATGGATGAATGAGTGCTTGCAGTTCTTCATCAGTGGGTTAAGACATTTCAGCAATTCCCGGAGCCTTGTGTTTTGCTAGTGCTTTTAGGGCAGCCTTATTTAGTTTAGTTAGTAGTATGATATCAGCATCGCTTTCTGGTTTTGACCGTTGCAATGTTGCTACATAAGAGGCTGAACATTTTTGAGTGCTAAGTAAAGGGTATAGGAATTTCTTTAAACTATTTTTGTCCCCAAATTTTTATCTAAAGAACATGTGAAGTGGAAAAATTTTAAAAACGAATTTAAATGTGTTTTTCCACATGCGATATGTGATAATGTTCATGCTGTAGATAACACAGTGACAAGTGATGTTCCATACCAGATTCTAATACCAGCTCTTTCATCTTAATATGCTGCTAAGAACACCAAAAAGATGCAAATATATTATATTTTAAACCAGTTTTCCTCTCTTTATGTCTATCACCACAAATGAGCACCCCTACACATGAACTTCATGAGTCAGACAATCATAATTCAATAACGATTATACCAGTATATTTTCAGGGAGTATGAGCAATGCAAGCTTTATTCAGAAGAGGGCTTGTCACAAGGAATATCATTGCTTCAGAGGATCTTCACTCAAAGCAGAAGATTTTAGGAATCTGTTCACTTGTGTTTTATTGTCTATGCAAAGGCACTCAACTGTGTGGATCATAATCAACTATGGATAAAATTGAGAATAATGGAAGTTAAAGAAAACTTCATCGTGCTCTTTCTAAACTTGTACATGGAACCGATGCAGTCATTCAAAAAGAACAAGGGAATACTGCATGGATTAAAATAAGGAAAGGTGTGTATCAGAGATGCAGCCTTTCAACAATCTGTATGCTGAGCAAATAATCCCCAAAACGGAACTATATGAAGTGCATGGCACCAGGAATGGGGAAAGGCTTTTAACTATCAGGGATGTGCAGATAACTCAACCTTGCTTGCTCAAAGCAAGAAAGACTTGAAGCACTTGCTGATGAAAATTAAACTTTGCAGCCTCCATTATGGATTAAAACTCAATGTAAAGAAAATGAAAATTCTCATAAATGGATAAATAGATAACAACATGATAAATGAAGGAAAGACTGAATTTTAAGGATTTTATTTTGCTGTGGTTCACAGTCAATGTTCATGGAGCTAACAGTCCAGAGATCAAATGATGTATAGATTTGGACGGATTTGCTTTGCAAAACCTCTTTAAAATGTTGAAGGTCAAAGCTTTCACTTTGAAGACTAAAGTGCCTTCACGCAGCCATGGTATTTTCAATCACTACATAAGCTTATGGAAGTGGAACAATGAGTAAGGAAAACCACTGAAGAATTGTAAATATGGTGCTAACAAAGGATATCAGAAATACAACCACTGTCAGAAGAAATCATCGGTGTCGGTAGAAGTACAGGCCAAAGCTTCGTGTAGCTTGAGGGGTGGGACTTCATCTCATATACGTTGGGCATGTTATCAAGACAGCCCATCAGTCGGTCTTGTAGTCTTGGTACTGTACCATTGCCCCTCTGCCACTCCTATGGGGTGACAACCCTGTTTTCTGGATTTGGGGTCCAAAGAAAATGTGCAGGGATTTGGGGCCCAAAGAAAATGTCCCACTCCTAGCTCTTCTTTCTTAATGGTAGTGAGATTTCCACACTCTTACTTCTGAGTTTTTTCATTTTATGTCAAATACAAAATTGACAAATACCCATGCTAGAGTTCATTGAGCCATATCAACTTATCCACTGTGTCACAATAGTCAATGAAACACATGTAAACACCTTTATAATGTTTTCTGCTTTCAGTCAAGATGTATTTGACTAGATTCCTTGTTGAAGGTCTCAGAACAACTTTCCTTTATGGGTATTGCAGTGAAATGTAAGAAGACCAAAATCTACGATGGAAATTTGAACAGCTTTTAGTCATTAAAACCTAATATCCTCAATATATCAGAAATTGTAATCATACTGATCAGTAGGATAATGGAATATATTCTTTAAAGATCTTTGCAAACAAAGATCTTTTATTGGTTTAGTTATCACTTAAATGCATGAAATAAAATGTCTGAAATATGCAGCACCTCAGAAAGTTAACTACACAAAGATCTATTTTGAAAGCATGCTAGGGAAGGAAGTGGCAAGGGGGAACCGATTACAAAGATCTACATGTGACCTCCTCCCTGGGGGACGGACAACAGAAAAGTGGGTGAAGGGAGATGTCGGACAGGGCAAGATATGACAAAATAATAATTTATAAATTATCAAGGGTTCATGAGGGAGGGGCGAGTGGGGAGGGAGGGGAAAAATGAGGACCTGATGCCAGGGGCTTAAGTGGAGAGCAAATGTTTTGAGAATTATGAGGGCAATGAATGTACAAATGTGCTTTACACAATTGATGTATGTATGGATTGTGATAAGAGTTGTATGAGCCCCTAATAAAATGATTTAAAAAATACGGAGCATGGTATTTTAAAAATAATGGTTTTGTGGTGACACAATTGTGTTAATTTTTGTATGTATTATCTATGGCTGCTTTCATAATTGAAGAATTTCAATAGAGAATATGTATGCCCTACAAAACTCAAATATTTGCTATCCCTTCTTTTTACAGAGAGAGCTTTCCAATTCTTGCTGGACAAAGTATTCAAGCTAGAAGAGAAATGAATCAAGTAGGATACTTTAAGATAAGGGAAGTTACGATGTTAAATAACTTGGTAAAGTTTATGGTGTCTAAATAGCTGTGGTAGTTGCAAAGTCTGCTGTCAATTTGAGGATTAAGACTGAGGGGGTGGAGTTTGGCCTGTCATTCTGGTCGGAGCTTGATGAGCTCGTTTGGAGACACGAAGGAGATAAAGAGCTCCTTGGAGGCAGGATGCAGACTCACTCCCTGAGAGAAGCGCTACTGACAAGTCACATGGTGCTATGCTGACATCGCCTGTGCCCTTCGAGGTAGAGGAACCACATGGAGACCGCTGTCAGCGCTGAGATGCTTCTACCACCACTGCATCCACAAGACTTTGCACCCACTGACCCCTGATCTTCCTGCATTCGGCATCAGTGCATGTGAGTCAGAAGATGACCTTATAGATTGGTATTGAACATATGGGCTAATATCGGACTTCTGGACTTGATCTGAACTAGGCTCGTTTGTTTTCTCGATATTCAATTGCTCTTTTATATAAAGCTCTTTTTTATACACATATGCGTGTCCATGAATTTGTTTCTCTAGTCTGCCCAGACTATCACAATGTTGATATCAGGTACTATCAGGTCGATTCTAACTCACAGGGAATGGATGAAGAACTGCCAGATCCTGCGCCATCATCACAATCATTGTCAGGTGGCTCTTAAACGGGAAGTCACTTGTCCTTCTCTCCCCAGTGACTCTGAGAAAGACCCGTTGGTCTGCTCCTGTAAGTATTACCATCTTCAAAATCCTGTGGGGGCTTCTACTCGGCCACATGGAGCTGCTAAGGTCTAATCAAGTCGATAGCACCTAATAGAAATAATAAAGGACTCCAAGCACGCTGAATTATACACATATTGAAAGTAAACCATAACTAAAATATTCTGTAGGATGACTACAGGAGCAACAGGAAAGACCAGAACAGCTGTCTATGCTAAAGGATTTGGCTTGTTTGGGCAGCATTGCAGCATATAAGTCTGTAGGTTTGCACAGAACGGTGTTAACTATAAAGAGGTGTCATTTACATCATATGCAGATAGATCAGGGAGAGAGAGTTTGCCCTGATTTCTGTTGTTTGCATTAAAAAGCGGTGGGGTGGGTGTGAAAAGAGAAGACATTCATGTTTTGTTTTTCCACATGTGGTACATGAGCTACTAAAGAGGAGGCATGTCGGGCACACAGGGAGGGCTGGTGCCAGCAGGACACTGGAAAACCCACAGGATAATTTTAAAGGATTTCTTGTTTTCTTTTCTTCTTCTAATTTTTGAATTGTGAATTAGGTGAAGTTTTACAGAACAGATCATCTGAATACATACAACAATTCACACACATTTTATTTTTACCCACCTATTGTAATCCCCTCAGCATACCATTGTTTATCCCGCGTCCTCCCTGTACTTCACAATTGCCAACCACATGCATCCTAGCACGGAGACCCTGGCTGAGTTGCTCAAGCTTCGTGCAGCCTTGCTGGTTAAGTCGGCTGTAGTTGAGGTAACTCTAATGACCTTCTCAGAATCCCCTCAGATTTGTCCCTCTGTGTAAAACCTAAAGCTCCTTCTTAGCTACTCCTTAGCTAGAGGCCAAATCATGGGCACAAAATGATTTATTTTTATTTTTTATGGAGGAATGTTTGCTTCTCTTGGATCCCACAATTTTTCTCTGATGGCTAGCAGATGACCTTTCTTTGCAGGGAGCTGGGAGCAGATTTTGTGCTTATTTATTTAGACTTTTTAAGTGGTCTTTGGGCGAAGATGTCTGTAGCCGATCAGCTTTTCCATTCAACAATTCGTACATGTTTTGCTTCATTTCATGAATTGCAGTCCTTTCAATGTAACAGCATTTCCCTCACTTTCTCCCTCGTTCTTCTTTTCTCGCTTCTCTGAACTTTTGAAGCTGCCCTTTTTCTTTAGCTGTGAGTATTCGTTGTTCTGTGCTTTTGAGTTTCATTCAACTCCTAGGGATTCTGCACAACAGAATTCAATGCTCCAGGGCCAGCACCATCCTAACAATCATTGTTATATCTCAGCCCATCGTTGCAGCCACTGTTGGAAATGAAAGTTTGATGAACTTTTCAGAATCAGATATTTAGAAAAGAACTGCCAATTGTGATATAAAGATCATAAAAGGTATATAGAAATTCACAGTCTCACTAATTTTGCGTATAAGTTGATTAGCTCATTATGATAAACAGAAAAATTATAATCCGTTGAATTATTTTTCTGTGACTCCTTATTTAAGAATGAGACAAATTTAGTTTATAAATCGGATTCTGTTCTACTTAGTACTAGATGTGCTGGAGGTCTGTTCCATTGTTTCAGACAGAAAGTACTGAATATTTATCCTGGTTCAATGATTAATACATACACACATGGGGGGGCGGGGCGGAGAGACAGAGAGAGAGAGAGACAGCGAGAGAGAATGATAACACAGTTTGGGAAATGGGAAATATATGATTAAAGAACACTATGATTGCAGGAACAATAAGCATCTATGTTAAGTCATATAAAGAGCACACTCTTGTTTTTTTAGCTTGTGAAATAATAACTATTCTAAACAGTACTCACTGAGACTGAAATGCACCTTGGTCCTTTACATGGCTCTCATAGGCGTGCTAATGTTTACACTGCAGAATTATAGAATTTCCACTGCTTTCAATGCCTCTCTGCTGGTAAAGGAAGGGAAAGATAACATGCAGAGAACAGCACATTGTAGTGCTAACCATTTCAGGATTCTGTTCATCAGCAAGTGGTTTCTGTAATAGTATAACTAGACCTCTAAATACCCCAATGTCAAACCATAGAAAGATATTTAAATGGTAAAAAGTAGCTTTATGACTTTAAAAGGGACATTTCACTAGCATCTAAGTTATCTCATAAAATGGTATAAAGTAGATGACACAATACCGGTGGATTGAGAAGAATTTGGAAATCAAAACAGGCCACATCTTGTGTGCAAGAGTAAAATAAAATAAGCCTAGTGAAATGGTGGGACAGCAGAGAGAAATCAGAAAAACTGGCCGGTGAAAAAGAACATCTGTTGGCCTAAAGTGCTTTTGAACAGATTTAGCTGAAGAATAGAGAAATCACAAGCCCTTGTTCATTGTACGATGAGCATTTCAGCAATGCTTTCTGAAGGAGTCTGAAATAATAGCTATACAATTTCTATTTCAGGGATGGCTTATTATTATATATTCTGGCTAGCTTATTGTAGTAAACAATATTAGTATTTAGTCAGTGATTAAAACAATAAAAGTGAGTTTTGTACTTTCTTTCTTTGCAAGTTTATAGAGAGTAGAGCTGGTGAACACTGGTTCATGAAGCTATGTAAGCAATCTTGCTATTGAAAATAATGAAGTTGAGAAAAAGGTATCCATATGGATGCAGACATGTTTAAGGCAGTTCATACATCTCAAAATTGCAGTGTCAACCTCAAGATTGGGGGGCTGATGTCATTAAAGTGGAGACTAACTTGGCATCAAAACATCAATCCCCAAACCACATAACGGGAGTGTGTGACAACAAACATTAATCACAAATGAGAAGCATTAAAATAGAATATAGCAAATCTAAACTCAGAAACCCTGTTTTGTAAATGAAAATTGTTATGAGGAATTTAATAATATCTACTAAAAATAAAGATTAATTGACCAAGTAATTACAATTCTAGCTATGAGTGCTAAAGACATCTTCCAGTTGAACTTGCATAAAGATGTACAAGATTATTCATAGCAGATGGGCTTGTAATACTAAGATGCGAATTTAATTATCCATAGAATAATGAATGAATAAATTGAAATATATTCACACCATGTAATATCAGACAGCAGCTAAAGGCATGAATCAGAAGAACATGTGAAAGCATTTACTAGCATCACAACGATGCTCACCAGTCTGAATTTATCCTTTCATTATCATTAATTCCTGGAAGAAACAAATCTAAGATGTACTGAAGACATTAATAAAACGATTGTTGTCAGGTGCCCAGTCTGTTCAGATTCATATGGGCCTGGTTTACAATGACGTTCTACCCTCTCCTGTGCCATCCTTAGAATCCTTCCTCCGTGTGAACCTATTGTTGTAGACACTGCATCAATCCATCTCAGTGAGGGGTTTCTTCTTTTCCCTGATGCTCTGCCTTACCAAGCAGCGTGTCCTGCTCCAGGACCAACCCCTCTTGTTAATCTGTCTAAAGCAAGCAAGACTAAGTCTCACCGTCCTTGCTTCCAAGAGGTATTCTAGACAGGCCTTCTTTCCTCCAACATAGATTTGTTCACTTTTCTGGCACTCCGTGGTGTAGTGAATATTCTTTTTCAACTCAAGAATTCAAAGGCCTCAATTCTTTTTTGGTCTCCCTTTATCATTATTCAGCTTTCACATGCACAGTGATTAAAAAACACTGTGGCTCGAGTCAAACAGATCATAGTCATCAAAGTGAAATTTTTGCTTTTTAACACCTCAAAGAAATATTTTGCAACAGATTTTCTCAATGAAAGTGATTTGATTTTCTGACTGATGCTTCCGTAGACATTGATTGTTGATCCAAATAAATTGAAATCCTTGGCAATTTCATTTGTCTGTTCAGCGTGATTTTGCTTACTGGTCCAATTGTGAGGATTTTCGTTCACTTCATGTTGAAGTATGAACCACATTGAAGGCTGTATTCTTTGATCTGCCTCAAAAAGTGCTGTAAGTGTTCTTTGCTTTCAAAAGCAAAGTTGTATCATCTGCATATCAGGTTGTTAATGAGTTTTCTTCCAGTTTTGATGTGGCTTTTCATATGGTGAAGCTTTTCAGATTATCAGCTCAACATACATATAGATGTCAAAAGTATGCTAAAATGTAGGCACCCAAAATTTATGGAATAATAGTTGAGCACTCTTTTATCAATGCCAGTAAATTTGGAAATAGCTACCTGGTCATCGGAATAGAAGAAATCAGCAAACATGCCCATTCCAAAGAAAAATGCTCTCACTTAATGTGGAAATTATCAGACACATCGATATAACATACAAGTAAAATTTTCTTTAAAGATAATCCAAAAATGGTGGCAGTGGTATATTGCCAGTTGCCAGAAAATCCAGCCAGATTCTCAACGGGACTTAGAAAGAGGATGTCCTGATGTCAGGTGGATCTTGGCTGAACGCAGAAAATGCCAGAGAAGCATTTTACTGTGTTTTATGGACCACACAAAGGCATTCTATTACATGGATCTTGAGAAATTATGAACAACATTTTGGAAAGATGGAAGAATGGGCATTCCAGAAAACCTAATTGTGCTCATATGGAAACTGTGCACAGACAAACAACACAATAAAGGGTGTATCTGTTGTTTTAAATCAGGAATGGTGTGTGTTCTTGTCACCTGCTTTCAGCATACTAACATAACCTGTTAGTTGAGAAAAGAATCTGAATAACTGAATTATATTGAGAAGAATATGACATCGGGATTGAAGGCAGGCTAATTAGCAACATACATCTATGCTTGATATCACTATGTATGCTGCAAGTGAAGAAGACATAAAGCACCTATTGATGAAGGTCAAAGACTATAGCTCTCAACACTGAACACGACAGGAATCTTTGCGGTGTGAAGTCACTGATTTCCTGGGAGGTAAAGTCACTACTGCAGCAAACCTCGCCTATTTTAACTAATAAAATGAATAAAAGGCAAGGCAAATTTAATATGAAAAATGTTATAAGGAAAAAATAAAAATACAATTAAAAATAATATGAAAAAAATTTACAAACGAATATTACATTATTATTTATATTGTAGTACTATAATAAATTCATGGAATAATAATGACCAAATCTAAATACTAGTTGTTTTTGCAACTGGAGAAGTATAATATTTAATAAATGGAAGATGGGAATTCAATTATACCTCCCCAAACCTAACTGTATAACATTTCTACAGCTATAAAAATTATGAATATTTATAAGAAATCTTTAAAATCATTGTAAAAATTCATGCAAATAGTATCTGATGCTTATCATATGATTTATGTTCTGCGTTTATGCATAAATTTTTAAAAGATTTGTGATTATCACTTTTTCTGATGGGTGTTTATAGATTAATTGTCCGAGGGAATCACTACCCTTGGTTAGTTATCATTTATATAACGTTTATTTGGTTAAATGCTGTATGAATGTTAATGACACGATTTTCTATTTTTGGAGCATTCTGTTATTACAGTGTTTGTAGACATGGAATATGCCCTCGTAATAGACTTATTGGCTGTGCTTTAGATGGTAAGGTTTATGAATACATTACACCAAAAAGGAAGGTTCTTGCATTTTCTTTACATTTGGGGGATTTTAAGCCAAAAGTGGGAGAGAGATGAGGCTTTCTGTTCCCACAAAGAAAACCACAGGAGCAGTGACCTGTGTCCCACATGGCCAGGGTGAGTCGGAACTGACTAAATGACAGTGAGTTGGGTTTTTTTTAGGAGTCAAAATTATAATAGGAGTTTATTCAAATATAGTAAAAGTTTTAGCAGAAATCAAATGAATAGCTATCAGTCCTATCATTTTTATTAGATTTTCCTTTCAAGCTAAGGACATTCTCATGAATTAAAGCTCTGCAAGTGAGGCGCATTGTCCTTATTGACGAAGCTATGTGTCATCTGCTGAGTGTTTCCACTGAGGCGAGTTTAGGTGGAGTCTTGAGAGCTGGGACACGCCCATCCAGGGAGCGTGTCTAATACGAGTCATTACTTCCGACATGGCCAGTGTGAGTAAACCAAACATTTTCGGGACTGTACTGCCTTTCCTGATTTTTGGATGCCATCACAGCCTAGATGGGGAACAGGGGAGAGGATGTAACACATTTTACCTTGTCTGCTTTACTTCATCTCCGTTTCTCCTTTGTATTTCGCTTCTTTGCTTCCTCCACAGGGGCCATAGCCATTGTATTTGAAAATAATTCACTTGTTATACCTACCAAAAAGTAGATGTTGAAAATACCCAATGTTGAAAAGCCCAATGTCTCTGAAATCAAAGGAAAATTACAATTTTTTTAGTATGCAATGTTAGAAGAATGAGAGTAGCCCACGTGACTTAGGGTGTAAGTGTTGGGCAGCTAACCTGAAGGTCAGCTGATCAAAACCACTGGCTACACCATGAGAAAAAAAATGAGGTTTTCTATTTTTTGGAAAGGATTAGTCTTGGACACCTACAGGAGCAATTCTATTCTGTCTGCTAGTCAAATCAACTTGATGGCAATGAGCTAGAGCTTGATTAGAAGAATGAAATTGCCCTGTCTGTAATATGATATAAATCTTCCGTCAATCTCTGCTGAAGAAGAGTGGACTAAGATATGATATAATATAGTAAAATATAGTATACAATAGAGCTGAGTTACATGAAGCATGGGCTACAGATTGGCAGAACCAGTGGCATCACGGGTGTGGGGGACTATGTGTACCCTCTCAGGGTCAGTTTGTGATGGGGGCAGTCACAACATCACTGCAAGGAGAGAAGCTTACAAGGCAGTGGTACCACGAATGTTGGTGTCACCGAATATGCAGTGGGGTACCTGGTGTGCACATCCCACTGTCCAGTCAGGGTCAGGTGGGTGAGACATGACACCGCTGGGCAGAAAGGAGGGTCTCTGCCTTGACCAGTGGGAGAGAGAAAGAGCTTCAGGGAGCTAGGGTGGACATTGGAGGGGTGGGCTGCACTACAGTGTGCTTGGCTCTGTGCACGGGCCATGGTGTGGGGTGTGAAGGATGCAGGAAGGGCTGGGCTCTTCACTAATGCGGCTGGGGCTTGTGAGTTGTTGCTGGCCTTCCCTCCCTTCCATGGGCTGTGACATCATGTGTGATATCAACCTTCATGAGGCCATTGGGCAGAACCATAAAGACTTGGGAGATGGATATAAATGTACATTCATTCTCAAGCCTCACCCAAGCTCTACTGGATTAAATTCCCTGGGTACGGGCAGTTGGAATTTTCATTTCTAATGAGTACTCATTAGGATTCAGGAGGAGCCCTGGTGGTGTAGTGGTTATGTGTTTGACTGCAATCCTCAAAGCCAGGAATTTGAAACCACACGTTGCTCCAAGGGAAGAAGACAGGGCTTTCTACTCCCATAAACAGTTATAGTCTCGGAAACTCACAGAAGCAGGTCTAACTTGTCCTATAAGGGTCGCTATGAGTCAGCATTGACTGATGGCAGTGAGAGAGAATGAGTCCTCAGGAATCTTTAATTCATATTTAATACATAAAGAAACACTGTTATAGAGGACAGTTCTATGTATGTAACCTAATGGGGACATAGCACAAATGTAGGTAAGGTTTGCTTTATTTGGAGTCCTGTATAATACTATTGATTTTTATTTGATTTGATGATTATATAGTCTGGTGGAACAGTGGCCAAACACTTGATGGCTAACCCAGAGATCTGCAGCTTGAACTCCCTAGTGACTCAAAGATTTACAGCCTTGGTGGCCCGATGGCACAGCTCTGCTTTGTTCCATAGAGTTACTCTGAGCTGCAGTCAGCTTGATGGCAACAGGTTTGATTTGGTTGAAACTGTGGACCATCTCTCTAATCTTCACTTAATTTCATCCAATTGGGTAACAAAAAGTACCTATTGTAGTTTATTGAAAACCAATGCAGACTACTTTTAATCATTGGGGGGGAAAAGTTGATTGATGACAAGGAGTTTAGAGTATCAAAATGACAACAACCATTAAGATAAAATCAGGTAGATTGTTTCTAATTTCTTAATGAAACAAGAAGCAATGTCCTCACTTGAGAATGACGAAAATGGTAGTAGTTTTAGAAGTACGAGAAGACAAAGTATAAAATAATCATCTAGAAGAAGTAGATTAAGAAGAGTAGATTAAGACAAGCATTCCATTTGGATTACTGGGCAGTTCTGAGGAGTCATTTGAAGTTGATGGTTAAGGATTTAAAGTGAGATGAGTCATTAAGAGTGAGGAGCCTTTGTTGAGTCACATGTGGTACAGGATGTGTGGGTGCTAGATCTATCCAGTATTGGAGTTTTGTTAGGTATCAAAAAAGGAAGTTGAGAATAAAAGAGTTCTTAGTTATGCACTGCAGTGATTATAGTGATGGACAAATATTTCAGTGAGATGAGAGAGAGCAGTTGAGGGTGAAGTTCAGTTTTCAATAGGCTTAAATCCGTGTGATAACTGGACATTGACCGAGGAACACCAATGAAGCAAGACGGCAATTGAATTATGGTGCTGGTGAACAATTTTGAAAGTGCTATGATTTCCAAAAGAGCAAATGAATCCATCCTGGAGAAAGTTCAAACAGAAATTCTCTATAATCAAGAATGGCACCACCTTGTCACATGTACATTAGACATGTTATGAAGAGGGACAAGTCTCTGGAAAAGACATCATGCTTAGTAAAGTAGAAGGGCAGCAAACATGAGGGAGACCCTCAATGAGATGGACTGACCCCATGGCTGCAAGAATGGACTCAAACATAACAATGATTTTAGAATGGTACCAAACTGGGCAATGCTTCATTCTCTTGCATGCAGGGTCACTATGAGTCTCAATAGATTCAACGACCCCTAACAACAACAACAACAACAACACAATAGAAGCTTTCTCTACAGTGTTCCTCACTTCCTTCTGAGATTTTGCTAGATTTGCCTTTGGTGTTCATAATTATACCAGCAGTCCCTTTTAAGCAATTATGGTTCAGTGAATTATTTTATCCATTGTGTTTTAGTGATTCTGCCAAGTCATTTGACTGTAAGGATCATAGCAAACTATGAAAAGAATAAAAACTCCAGACACATCATTGTGCTCATGTGGAACTTTTACAAGGATCAAGAAGCAGTTATGGTATTAGAACATACTGCATGGTTTAAAATAAAAAAGTGTGTTTCAGGGCTGTAGCCTCTCACTATTCAATCTGATTGCTGAGAAAATAACCAGAGAATCTGAATTAAATGCAGACAAATGCTACATCAAGATTGGAAAAGGGTTTAATAACAACCTTGGGTATGCAGATGACATAACTTTGCTTGTTGAAAATGAGGAAGATTAGGTGAGGCATTTGCTGATGAAGATCAAGAATTGCAGCCTTCAGTAAGGATTATGACTCAATTTACAGAAGACTAGAATCCTCACAACTGGACCACCATCATGATGAGTAGAGAAAAGCTTGAAGTCAAGGATTTTGTCTTCCTTGAATCCACAGTCAATATTGAAGGAAGCAGTAGTCAAGAGTAGTCAATGACACATTGCATTGAGTGCATCTGCTGAACAAGACCTCTTTAAAGTGTTGAAAAGCGAGGAGTTTACTTTAAGGAATAAACACACCTGACCTAAACCATGCAATTTCCAATTGCCTCAAATGCATGTGAAATGGGACACTGAATACGGACAACTGAAGAAGAGTTGATGCACTTGATTTATGGTTCTGAAGAAGAAGATTGAAGGTACCATGGACTACCAATAGAATAAACAAACCTACCTTGGAAGTACATCGAGCGTGCTCCTTAGAAAGTTAGTCTTACGTACTTTGGACATGTCAGGAGAGACAAGTCCCGTTGGGAAGAGCTAGGTATTGATTCAGGATGGCAGCCTTGGGAGTAGGCATTCTCCGTGTATGGAATCAGGAGGAAGGCTCTTGTCTCTGCAACTTCTGCCTTCTGGTTCCTTGGAGATCTCCATGTGTCTTGTCAACTGTTTTACCCCATTTCTGTTTCTCTCGCTTGCATGTTTATTCTCTTTTATATCTCAAAGGAGTTTGACCCAAACACATCCTACACTCATCCAGCCTCTTTAATACATGCAAGACAATCCATTCCCAAAGTAAGTTATTACCACAGGCATGGAAGACAGGATTTACAACCCATGCTTGTATTTGGGGGGGAAGGGTATGCAGAGTGAAATCCATCACAAGGGCCATCAGCTCAGTTTTAGAGATTCTAGGATCCTTGTATTAGCCTAATTTTTGAAATGGAGAATAAACTCATATATTGGCTCTATCTTTTAGAATCTTTCTAGTGCTTTGGTACTTTTAAAGCAAGTACAGTCAAAGACAATCTTGTATTCATTCTGTACTGAAATATGAAGAATAAAACTGGCTTCCAACATAAAAAAATATTCTTACAAAACACGGATAAAAAAATAGCACTGAAAATAGAATTAAGCATGTATTTTTAATGCAAATTATTAAGTATTCTGAAGGTCTTTACTTCCAAAACAAACGTCATTTAAAGTAAAAACCAAATTCAGTATTTCATCCTTCCATTGAGTTTTCTGTTTTAATTATTCAGGTGACTCTACTTGTGTTAGAGTCTGCTGAGACAGATTCTCCCACAAGTTTTATGCTAAAAACTGTTGAATCACCCTTTGCTGGGTTTAACTTTAATTTTTATTTTGCCCTTGCAACCTGCCTGATTCAATGTTGCTGTTTCCAACAAAAACTAATGTAGCTGCCAGACCTTTGTCCAAATTACCATTATGGGCACATTTTCCTGGATGCTCTTTTCAACAAAAGGTAAACATAAACTGATCTCTTCTCTGTTCATTGTTTCCCTTGTGGCTGTCCACTGTAAAATTTTGAGGATTTTACTATAAATCATGCATCTATAAAAAAGATTGTGGAATTAGTTTTTGATATGGAATACAAAAGGTGGTTGGTAAGGATTCTTGCATTGGCAGGGTTAGAGAAGGAGATACAATACAACCCTCTAA
>NW_022111369.1:14824543-14825628 GCF_000313985.2 Echinops telfairi
CTTCCCAGTTTTCCACTCTACTATTTGGAAATGCTCATTTCTCCTACATTCAAAATGAAGATTCCGATTTATGAGGAGATGGGGAAAGTAAATTCTATATCAATCATTTAAGGTTCCTGTAATATTTTTGTTACGTTATGTGAGAGTGAACTTCATTGAGCTAATCACTTTGAAGTTCGATTTTAAAAACTTCTTTAAGAGTTACCAATTCAAATACCAGTCATACTAAGCATCCCTCCTACCTGACTCTGGAGTTCTGATCACCGTATCGAGCTCAGGACAGCTATACAGTCCCTCCATAGGGAAAAGTCAGAATGGTGGTTTGGGGGGCACATTAGAATGTAGCAGCTGATCCTGTGGGAGCTCGAAGGAGAGGTGGTGTGCGCTCTAGAATTAGGATAAAATGATGTCTTTTGCCAGCTTTGCCTATAGGCCTTGTCAGAATTTGTTTCCCCGTGGGTGGTGTTATGGGGTCGTGAGTTCAGATAATGAATGTTCATAAGAGGAACTCAATGAATCATCAGGAAGTAAAATTGGGTTCTTTTAAATAAAATGTCAAATTCAGGTGAAATTACCAAAGAAGGAATTAAGGAATTTGAAGCCTTTTTCAAAATCAATCTTTAATAAAATAGAATCTAGTTAATGAATAAGCATTTTACATTAGGATCTATTTAGCAAAGAGAAGCCAGGGGGGGTTAATAACCTTCTCCTGTCAGTCATTCTCTTAGAATTCTACTTTATATGATTAAATAGTAGTGAAGAAAAGAGAAAGAAAATAAAGATATATAATCAGCATCTTTTGATCTCAGATATAGTTTAATAGAACATGGCAGAAATGCATTGCAGTGTCCACAGTGTTTTAACAGAATTCCCACTTATTATTTTTCTGTTCATTGGAGATTCTGAACTGTGTCTTCAGTTCCTAAAAGGAAAATTCTATTAAAATATAAAATGACATTTCAGAAAGAACAAGGATCTGATTTCACTCACAAACATATAAACACGTATGTGTGAGCACAGACATTGAGTTCTTGGAAAAACTTCATGCTCATTTAATCCCATTTTCCATGAATTTTTGAAGCCCC
>NW_022111369.1:14825842-14828932 GCF_000313985.2 Echinops telfairi
TGATATAGGTACAACACAGTGAGAAAAGAGATCTTTCCTAATTTTGAAGCATATAGTACCCCCTTGTTCTGTTCTTGATCATGTACAATTTCTACATGAGCACAATGAAGACTATGGAAAGTTTTATTCTTCAAAATGTATCCCATAATTTGTCAAAATATACATGGTCGAATGCCTTTGAGCAGTTGATAAAACACATGTAAACATGTGTCTTGTATGCTCTGCTTTTGGTTTAGATCCAGCGGACAACACTGATGATATTCATCATTCTATGTCCTATTCTGCATTGGCATGAAGTTCTGCTCATTCCCCGTCAATGAGGAGTAACTATCGTTTTTTTGTTAGCATGTGATACTAATGATAAAACAATCAATGCCATTAAATTGATTTTTATGTGTAGTAATCCTACATATGGTTTTTGAGACTTTTTAAGTCTCTAAAAGACAGCATCATCTCTTCTTCCTGCAGAGCTGGATTTGAACAGCAGACCTTGTGGGTAGTGCTCCAGCACTTACTTATCCAATAGCAACACCATACAGTTTCATAATTTTTCCCATTTCATTTAATTACCTAGTTGGCCATATAGCTGTCTCCTAAATTTCTTGACATAGGCAAATGAGTGGTTCCAACATTGACTCTATTTGTTGAAACATCCCAATCAATTAATCACAATTGTCTTTAGGATAGATTTTACTTTTTTTGAAAACAGAGATTAAATCTCAAATATGCCTTCCAAGGTCTCTCTCAGAGGTTTCTCTGGGATAATGCCCTTGTTTCTCCAGCAGTTCTTCATATGGCTCCCTGCCTGCCTGCCTATGTTTTTTTTCTCTCCTTAAGCAGTTCAATATTGGAAAATAAATTTGCTCTCTGTATGTGACTCGACATTACATGAGGTAGTATGTAGGAAGTATTGGAACCTTCTGGTTTTGAGGTGTTATACGACTTGGCCATGCCACCTAGTCTTGCACATTGAGCCTTTCCTTCCTTTTGCAATCCTTTGTTCTCAGGAATCGGTATTAACCCACAGATTGTGAAATTCTTAGGGTATACTTATATTATCAAAAGGCTTTAAGTTGGATGAAAAATTATATGATTTTTTTTCTTCTGCTGTATTCCTAATGCCAATTTTGCCTTGCCATAACTATTCACTTTATCCCCAGGTCTGGGCTAGATCTTGATTTCTCACTAACAATGATGATAATCTCAATACTTATCAGGAATTGGTTCAAGAACACCTGCTATAAATAAATCTAGACTAACCAGAGTAAGAGACAGAACTTATATATCATGACTGAAGGTATTACCATAATTTTGTAGTCTTCTTAAAAACAAAACAAAAACCTAGCCAAACCACAATTAATCTGACCAAAGGGTATTTTTCATTGAAAATAGGGGCAACTTGGCTATTTAAATAGAATATGAAGCTTCCAGCATTTCTCAAATTATGCTTGCAATTATTTTCTTTTTTTTTAAATTTGGGGCCAATTAATAGTCTAATATAGACTGACATTTTTCATTCCTTTTTCCTTCCCAAGTATATGACTCAAATGAAGAAGTGGCTGCCATTCATAGCAATAAGAGCAAGAATACTGAACCAGAATTTTTTCTGTTCATTTTACCTAATAGAAATTATAAGACAAGATGGCTGTATGATAGAGTTAGAAGATCTTTTCCACCGTTTTCTTTTACCATTCAATTTCTGTTCACTTCTGTAAATGTGATCTTCCATTCATTTAAAATGAGTCAGTGTCTAAATATACACACTAGACCATGAGAATGTGTCTTAGTAAGGAGAAAACTCTATTGTCCAATGCAAAAGTGCTTCAGGGAACTCCTTCTTAAAGATTAGCCACTGATTTCACTCATCGACACCACAAATGATTAGGCAAAAGAAATAATGTGAGTTTAAACTAAACTACACAAAGTACATTAACACAAAGTTAAACCAACATTTCTGGAGAATAATATAAAAACATGTTAAAACCAGTATGTAGAGGGTCAATGTACCTAAGGACATATTGAAATGCTAATGTAAATTTTACTTAATCTCTGAAATATTGAAGACTATGTATCTATTAAGATAGGATTTGTGGAACTAGTCATTTTAAGCATATAATACTTCTCAGGCCCTTTGTTGGGTATTGGGGACAGAGCAATGAATAACGTGTGGTTTACAATCTAGAGTGTCGTGATCAATAATACATGCAATAGATTTTTTTCTAATAAAGAAAGGTTTGCATCTCTGTGGTAATTTGTGGGAGGGCAGATTATGTGGCTACTGATGCATGAATATGAGTGAATGAGGGGTGGACACTTCTGGCAATTTTTTTCTGATTAATTTTCATAGTGAAATAGAAATAACATTCTTCAGATGAGGTTCTTGATGGTGACAAAAGTATCAAAAGTTTGAGGAAAGAAAGAAGGTGAGAAAAGGCACCATGATAGGGGAAATATAAGAAGACATTAGTTTGCTCTGAGGATTGAATTATTTTATATTTGGCTTTAATTTTTTCTTATTATTTAATGTCTCTGAACATATCACATTGGGAGCTCTGGTGGTTTAGTGGTTACATATTGGACTGGGATCCTCAAGGTCAGTAGTTCAAAACCACCAGCCACAGATGGGCTTTCTACTCCTATAAATAGTTACAGCCACGATAAAATTTACAACTTTCCTCTAGTTCCTAAATGCTTCCTCCCCACAACTATCATGATCCTAATTCTACCTTACAAATCTGGCTAGACCAGAGGATGTACACTGGTACAGATAGGAACTGGAAACACAGGAAATCCAGGGTGGATGATCCCTTCAGGACCAGTGGTGTGAGTGGCGATACTGGGAGCGTAGAGAGAGAGAGGGCTGAAAAGGGGGAACTGATTACAAGGATCTACATATAACCTCATGCCTGGGGACCGGACAACAGAAAAGTGGGTAAAGGGAAACGTCGGACAGTGCAAGATATGACAAAATAATTTATAAATTATCAAGGGTTCATGAGGGAGGGGGAGTGGGGAGGGAAGGGAAAAAATGAGGAGCTGATGCCAGGGGCTTAAGTGGAGAGCAAATGTTTTGAGAATGATGAGGGCAAT
>NW_022111369.1:14830022-14831282 GCF_000313985.2 Echinops telfairi
TATGTAAGACAAAGTCTTGCCACTAAAGAACATTCCAGCCATACCTCTCCCCAGAGAGATTTGTTTGTCCTCTTAGAAGTCCATGGTAATTTCAATATTCTTCTCCAGCACCACAGTTAAAATACATTGATTCTTTTCTCTTGGCCAACTTTCCCATGCACATGAGGCAATGGAAAATACCATGGCTCCGGTCAGGCACACCTTAGTCTTCAAATATTCTCCTTGCTTTTCAACACTCTAAAGAGGTCTTGGGCAGCAGATTTACGCAATGCAATGTGTTGTTTGATCTTTTGACTGCTGCTTCCATGAGCATAGATTGTGGATCGAAGCAAAATGAAATCCTTGACCACTTTGATCTTTTCTCCATTTATTGTGATGCTACTTATTGGTCCAGTTGTGAGATTTTCAGTTTTCTTGACATTGACTTGTAACCCATACTGAAAGTTGAAACCTTGATCTTCATTAGCAAGTGCCTCAAGTCCTCCTCACTTTCAGCAGGCAAGGTTGTGTCATTTGCATACTGCAGGTTGTTCATAAGCCTCCTCCAATTCTGATGCCACATTCTGTTGTGGATGCCATGGCCATTGTTCATACCTTACCTTTTGGGATGGAAGCACCAGGTTCCCAAGTACTAGAAGCACTAGGAGCTGACAGTGTTCACCTGTCATCAGCAGTGTGAAATTACCAGCCACTGCATGAGAGAAAGATGAGGTTTGCTAGTTCTGAAGTTATAGGAAACTCACAGAGAAAGTTCTCTCCTGTCCTCCAGGGAAGCTGTGAGTCAGAATTGCCTCAAAGGCAGTGAGTTTGTTTGTTTGTTTGAGTGGTATCGTAGTTAAACACATGACTACTAGCTCAAAGGTCAGAGGTTCAAATTCACTAGATGTGCTCTGTTGGAGAAAAATATAGCAGTATATTTCTCTGAATGATGCCCATCCTTAGAAACCCAATGGGCAGTTCTACTCTGTCCTGGAGGGTCAGTATGCATTGGAATTGGTTTTTACTAATGACATTTTTTTAGTGTTTGCATATCTTTTTTCTTCACTTTAAATATTTTATATGCTGTTTAGATGTCTTTCATAAATATCACAAAACAGAGCTTAAAAGAAATATGACAACTCTATAGTTTATATTGATTTCCTTGTATGACAACTCTATAGTTTATGTTAATTTCTTTGTATTGTTTATATTTCTTTTAGTTGCCTTCATGAGATCTTGGTTTTTAAAGTGATGGTTGTGAAGGAATAATTTATAAAAATA
>NW_022111369.1:14833922-14835369 GCF_000313985.2 Echinops telfairi
AACAATCTGGAGGAGAAACAAGGGGACTGACGGGGGAGGTGTAGGAAAGGAAATGGGTGTTAACAACCCCAGGGACAAGGGAACAACAAGTGATCCAAAATTGATGGTGAGGAGGGTGTTGGAGGGCTGGTAGGGCTTGGTCAAGGGTAATGTAACCATGAGGGCATTTCTTATGTTGTGTCATGGGGGATTTCTAGGCCTAATTACCAAGCCACAAAGATCCTGCTAAGCTAAGTTGACACAAAACCAAACTATCACAAAGGTCATTTTGTTTTCACATTAGTATCTTTTAAGATGTTGTTATTGTTAGCTGATAGTGAGCCCCTTACTCATGGTGACCCCATGCACAATGGATCAAAACACATCCTAGTCTTTTGTGTCTTGCTTCTAAGGGACATCCTGGCTATCCTTTTTCCAAGGTAGATTTATTTGTTCTTTTGGCAGTTCACAGCATTTTCAATATTCTTTGCCAACACCATAATTCAAATGCATTAGCTTTTTTTGGTCTTCCTATTTGATGTCTAATTTGGATGTGCATATGAGGCCATTGAACCTATCATGGCTTGAGTCATGTGCACCTTGATCCTTAAACTGACATCCTTGCTTTTCAACACCTTAAAGAGGCTTAGTGCTACTGATTTGCCCAAAGAAATACATAAATTGATTTCTTGACTGTGGGTTCTGTAAGTATTGATTGTACCTCCAAGCCAAATAAAGTCCTTAACAAGTTCAATCTTTTCTCCAAAGTTTTGAAGTTTTGTGAAGTCTAATTTATAAATATATCATGGTTTATGGTCCACTTGAGAAAAAGTTTGCATAACTGAAGGTAGCGAAGATTTTTATCCCATTTTTCCTTCAAAAGTTTTATAGTTTTATTGCTTACGTATGTTCTTCTTAGAGTCAATGTTTATATGTTTCTTAGTTATCTAATGCCACTGTAACAGAATACCACAATTGGACGCAAACCAAAATTTACTCTTTCACAAATTTACTCTTTGAAGAGGCTAGTAGTCTGAATTCAGGGCAACAGCTCTAGTAGAGGAATTTCTCTCCCTGCCAACTTTGGGGGAGATCCTTGTCTTCTTTCAACATTTGTGGGACTGGTCAGTGTTCCTTGAAAATTTCCATGTGTCATAGCATCCATCCTCCCCTGGATCTAGAGAGGCCTCAGGGGAGAAACTCAGGCCCAAAGGAGATGCTCTGCTCCTGGCTCTAACTTGGTGGGAGCCAGGTTCCCTTCCTCGACTGATTCCCTCTCAGTCTGTTTCTCTGTTTTCCTCTCTACTCTGAAGATAAAAGGTGTGGCTAACGTAAGGGTGTGACTTGAATACTTGAATGAGAGTGATGACTAGCTAGACAAGACTTGAGGCAGGTTCTCTTATAAAGCAGAAATTCCAGACACAATCCACAATTTTGGATTATTAACATATTAAGATGAGGATTTACA
>NW_022111369.1:14836333-14837428 GCF_000313985.2 Echinops telfairi
CGAATGGCCCAAAGGCTGTCCTGACCCATGCAGTTGTTATGCAATCTTGTATGTAGTCACATATGTGGCAGTGATAAGGGTAGGGAAGTGGAGACACAAGAAAACCATACATTTGATCAAATCCTCAGGAAATAAAAATTTTTTTAAAAGATATTACTCTATCTGATGTAAAGCATTCTGAGGATATATATATATATATATATATATATATCACATTTAATTTCAGAGTGATTTTGAATACAAACTTTAGAACTACAAACCACAAACTAAAAAAACCAAATCACCGTCATGGAGTGGATACTGAATCATAATGACTGTATAGATCAGGGTAGAACTTCCCCTGATGTTTTTTATACTACAATGCTGATAAAATAAAACCAACTGTGTTCCTCAGGGACACTGTCACCATTATGTCAAGTTACTCTGATGAGGCCCATTGACTTTAAGAAATGGAATATGAGACTGTTGGATGCATTGGGACAGGTTGTTATGATGTAGCTTAATGTACTCTTAGGGTTCATGCATGGATAGAGACACCTAATTAGGCCTACTACATTCGATTACCAGTCATTCTCAAAGATATGTTGGAAGTATGCTAATTCAACAATGCTCAGTTTGCAATAATTCAAAATTTAGCACACAAAATTTTAGTCAACCTTCACTATTATAAATTCATATGGTTTGATTGAGATGGTTATGATTATATATGGTCAAATCCACACCATTGGAGATAAGTGGGGGTAACATATGATGTTTATTCCCAGTTTAATTTAGTCCTGAGTTTCAAGTTATATGAAGGATTTATGAATTTATACTTTTCCCTTTCCATTTAATATCACACGTAGTTAACCTCACAGTTATTTCTGGGTTTTCAGTCCCTTCCTTTGGTCTGAGTATTTATCATTGTATCAATACCATGCGGCTTTGATCACTGTGGCTGTATAATATATGCTAAAGTCAGGTAAAGCAAGCCTTTCCACTGTGTCCTTCTTGAGGAGTTCTCTGATAATTCTGGGCTTCTTCCCTCTCCATATGAAGTTGGTAATCAGTTTTTCCATTTCTTTGAAGAAAGATGAGGGTAATTGTATTGGGATT
>NW_022111369.1:14840500-14842019 GCF_000313985.2 Echinops telfairi
CCATTGCCTTTTGTTTCTTCTTATTTTTCAGTGAGGTTATTGGGACTGATGGCTGTTTGTTTTGCATTGTTCTAGAGGAGCCAGTTGTCATTTTCCAGGGAGTTGAAGAGTACTGGCTCTCTCTGGGAGACTTGTAGGAAGCTTCTTTGAACTGTCTACAACTAATTTCACTATGGAATTAGCTTAGCACTTTGTCTTCCCATTGCTTCCCTCTCTGGGGAGTGCCCCAGAAGGCTGGTGGGTGGCCTGCTTTGGTGTAGAACACAGAGGATGCTGGAAGGAATTTCCCTGGTCTGGTAGATCTCTGCAGAGGTTGAGCAGAGATTCCTGCAGCAGTTTGGAATGTTGGCAATTGTTGGCCGAGCTGCCTTAGGCCGTGTGAGGCACTAAGGTACGCAAGAGGATGTTCCCTCAGTCATGTGGGCCCACCCAGGAAAAATAAGAGCTCCCCCAGCCACACAGGTAGGAATTCCTGGGTCAGGAGTTTGGTGGAGTATCCTCTGGTGGAGGTCAGCTGGGCTTTCCCCAGCCTTCAGCTAGCTGCACAGGGTGGAATTCACATAACTGGGTGGGGGGCAGACATAAATGCCATAGGCTAAGGGGAGGGGTTTGGAGCTTGGCAGAGGAGTGTGAGAGAACAGAGAAGGACAAAGAGGGGGAAACACAAACTAAGCCCACTGAGACTGTGAGGGGATACAGAGAAGGGAGGGAAACAAAAGTAACAATATAGATGAGCCCTCATCCCTACCTGTGGGGCTGCAAGGGTTTAATCCCTCCCCTGAGGTGGGGCAAGCTCTGGCTGTGTTGAGATAAAGCCCCTGTGCTGGTTCCAAATGATCCCGGCTCCAGGTTAGACGTGGCGAGGCTAAGTCCAGCCCTAGCTGGCCTCCACTGTGGTAAGACAAAAGCCCCCAGCCCCTCAAAACCTTGTGGATGTGCCTACTTATCTTTATGATGCTCCTCTTGTGATCCAGCAGTGTTGGATCTCCCTCCTAGTAACTCTCCTGGGATGATCTCTGCGGATCCCTCTGGTACGTGTCACTCAGTTACCATCTTCCTGGAAGTCTATCTGTTGTTTGAAAATTTCTGTTTAGCTCTTTAACTTCATCACTTACTCCATTTTGTAGCTACTATATGATTAAGAGAAAGTTTCAGAGTCTCTTTTGACATCCACTTTGATTTTTTATGTCTTCCCCTTTTTCATGACCCTTTGCCTTCTTTATGAATAGTGTTCTTGATGTCATTCCATCAGGTCTTCTGTCTTTAGCACTCAATGCTTCAAATTTGTGCTTAAGATGTTATTGAAATTCAGGTGGGATATACTCTAGGAAGAACTTTTGTTCATGTGGACTTGTTTTAATTTTCTTCAGCTTCAACATGAACTTTCACATAAGCAGTTGTGGAATGTTCCACATTCAGCCCCTGGTCTCATTTTAGCTGCTGATATTGAGTTTTCCATGATCTATTCCTACAGGTACAGACAAATTGACTTCTGTATATTTGATTAGAAATTACTGTA
>NW_022111369.1:14842994-14844092 GCF_000313985.2 Echinops telfairi
GAAGGCAAACAAGGATGGTCTTTGCCCCTGTTTCCGTGCTTTATCTTTAGCACTTTGAAAATAAATCACCTTTTAGCCTCTTCTTGTAGCAACCTTGGACATAACTTCAGCAAGTACCATGAGAGAGGGGGCTCTTGCAGTAATTCTCCTGAGTTGCCTGCTCAGCTAAGTGAGTGACTAAGCTGAAATCCAGAGTTCCTTCCTCATGATTCTGCATCCAGGGTAGGTGGTGATGGACAAATGATGATTGTTTCATGCAGAGATCTGTGGCCAGTGGGAGCGGGGTCGAGACAGGTCAAGCAAGATGGAGTACAAGGTGTTAGCCAAGCCAAGAGAGATCAAAACAGGAATATTGCTGACGGAAGTGAAGCAGCCTACTGGCAGGACAAACAAACCCAGGAGCCAGGAATGTTTCTATGGAAACCTTGGGAAGCAGAATACATTGTAATGAGAATTCATACCCTACTTTTCCATCAGGACTCAAAAGCCTTAAGTTCCCCCATTTCACTCCCTGTTAAGAACAGTATGACATGGTAGGGATAAGAGAGAGACAAGGGGGCCAGTACAGGGATGACATTCTTTTTTCAAATTTGTCCTCAGGGGAAGTCAGTACTCTTGGATTGGATTCAATTTTGACTTAATTTGGTTAGCTTGTATGTTTACTAACAAGAGAAAGGGGCTTGTGGTAGTTAGATTTTATGTCAACTTAAATTTGTATGAATGTGTAAGAGTGGCATCCATCCTTTCAATCAGGTCAGAGCCTGATGATGTCCCTGAGGAGGTGGCCTTCTTAGACAGGTGACTCTGAGAATTTTGCTCTCTCCCTGCCTCCCCACCTTCCTAATGACTGGAACTCTGCCTGCCTCCAGGGGCGGCCCATGTGGGCCACTGACTCACAACTACCTTTGCCTGCTGCCATGTGGCCGCCCACTGTGGATCCTCCCCAGTCTATGATCTTCCTGCCTCCTGACTCACCTTTCTGCATCATCACTCTCAGCTATATGAGACTGACGAGGGTCCCTGCTTACATTATACTTATGGATTTGAGTTGGACTGGGCTGGGATGCCTTATTGATATGAATACTTCTTGATGCAAAG
>NW_022111369.1:14848391-14877918 GCF_000313985.2 Echinops telfairi
TCCCTCCCCTTCCCACTCCACCTGCCCTCATCTCATATAGCCATCCACACAGTCATGACAAGCGTGATATAGAACATTTCCATCACCACAAAAATTTCTCTTCTCTCTCTTTGCATTTAACATCCTCCTGAACAACCTTTACCTAGTCACTGATTTTAAATCTTACTATATTTTTGAATTTTCTAGAATTATACATAGATAAATAGATACTATATGCATTTTCTATATCAAAGTATTTAATTTTTAAATTTCACTTAGCATAATGGTAAGAAGAGCAGGGAAATATACATACATCAATAGTAGCTGGGACTATGGTTTTGAAAAGAATGAGTTCTGGCCTCAGAAAGCAGCTGAGTTCAACTCCTAGATTTGATACTTAATATTTGTGTGGTTTTGAGTAAGTTGATAAGCTTCTTTAAGTATTTAACTGCCAAGTCTTAAAATGAGTGCAAGAAATATTGATCTCATTGGGTTGCTGTGAAGGATCTCTGGTGGAATAGTGGGTTTTGCCTCAGGTTTCTAACCACAAGCTCAGCAGTTCAAACTTAACAGCTGCTCTGAAGGAGAAAGAATAAGTTTTCTGCTCTTGTGAAAATTTACAGCAGCCAAAACCCACAGGAGCAATTTTACTCTGCCCCATAGGATTGCTATGAGTCAGAATTGACTAGCTAGCAGTGAGGTGGTTGTTGTGAGGGTTCATAAGATGTTATATGCCTTGCATAACTTAAGTAATTAATAAACATTTTCTAGATAAATAAGTAAGTATACAAATGATTACTGCATATTTGGCATATTTTTAGCCTTCAAAAATAGTGGTGTGTATTAATACTTGTGCCAAAAGTTCTGGTTTAAACTCCAGTATATGACATCCCATAAATCATAAATCCCTATGTATGTTTATGGTCTTGGAATCATTATTAAATGTTCTCTGTTTTAATTAAATAACATTCTTATTAGAAGATGAACTCCATGATTTCCCTGCTCTTTCCTGCTCAGTAATAGGATTACTAAATTTTTATTGATCCTAGGGCTAGACAGAATAAATACTGTTTTGTCAGTCTCCCATATTGGCTAGGCAGTCAATTGAGTAGATCTTGGCCTATTGGGTGTAAGTGGAACTACTATGAACATTTTTAAAATGTCGTTATGGGGAGGAGTCCACATTTCTTCTTCCTTTCTCTTCTACTGGGCTGCCATGTTGGCATTGTGGCTGGAGTTGTACTAGCCCTGTTGGATCGTGATGTGAATTTATCAATGAAACCATGCCAAGTAGGCAGGAGATAAATGGAGCTTACTGGATTTTACTTGAGAGAGGAAATCAAGCTTGATTTGTTCTAAAACTAATATTAATTTTTGTCATTCTCACACAACTTGATTTCTAATGAATACAGGCACCTGCTCCCACATGTCATCCTCAAACCTGGAGACCTAACTTGCCTTGCTCTGATTGGATTAACAGGTGGGGGTTGCACCCCTACCTTCACCCACGTGGGTCCAGTTCACAGACATTCTGAAGCTAATTGCCATTGGAAGATAATTTCCTCCTTTGTTTTCTATGGAATAGAGTCACAAATTGATATACTTCTATAATATTTCTGCTCTTCAAGTAAAGGACATGCTAAAGTTAAGTCTGAAGGTTAGAAGATTGGATTTTAGAAATAGCTGAGGATGTGATTACCCTTATGACTTTGTGATTTATAGACCTAATTTAATGATCTGAAGACATAAAGACGAGGAAAGATATATTGCATGCATCTTTTAAAGATATGCCCTTATTTTACAGCATGTCACAAACAAAAACTCCCCTGAACTAACCAGTTAGTTTGGCATAAGGCAACTTCAGGCAATATTTTTTTCCCAATCATTTTATTGGGAGCTCTTACAGATATAATAATATTTCTTATTCAAATACATCAAGCACAATTTTACAATTGCTACTACTATCAGTTTCAAAACATTTTCTTACTTCTTGAATTCTTGATATCAGCTCTCCTTTATCCCCTCCTTTTCCCACACTTCCTCCCAGGAACCCTTAGAAACAAGAAAAAGAAGTAAAAATTACATATATACAGGTATAAATATATATAAATATTGGTTTATTTGTCTATAAATGTACAAAGTATATGTAAATGCAATAAGGAAGTATTTGGACTTTGGACCTCTGCTTAATTCTTTCCTAAGTACAAGCAAGAATAGTTTGTTCTAATAATGTGGAATTGTATGATACCTTCCCTACACGATCGCTGAAAACAAAATGGTGCACAAGTAAATATGGTGAAATAAGCTGATGGTGTCTGGCTATTAAAAGATATAGCATTTGGGGTCATCAATCAAGGAAACAACAAAGTCCACATAAAAGAAGCACACCAGCCTGTGTGGTCATGAGGTGTTGATGGGAATAGGTATCAGGAATTCAAAACAAGCAATCAAATTGATGTGAAGGTGTGTGGGCAAAGGGAAGACCCAAGTGAAGACCCAAAACCCATCTGTAAAACAATTGGACAGTCCCTCACAGAAGGACCAAATGGAGGGGGCGGCGAGAAAGTAGGGGGTGTATGTGTCATCATTTGGCATAATAATTCAAGATCCCTAAAAACATTACACTACACCTGTCATAGTATAAATAAATGTTTCAGAGCCATTGTGTCTTTGCTGTGCAATTTTGTCTTTTAATTATACTTCTTATGTATTTTAAAGAGTAGGAGTCTGCCTTTGTACTAGAATTTTGGAATTCATATTTAAAGTAATAGTCATGGGCCATTGGAATGAGGTTTCTTTCTCTGAATTTTTATGAAGCTGAAATACTTATTTTGATGGAGATTAATGCTCCCTCTATAATTAAATGCAAGCTAAGTATTCAATCACTGTACCTTCCCAATTATCAGGCCATAGTTGACTCATCACCAACTTCAGATGAACATGTTGATAAAGTGTTTTTGGAATTAAAGTTTCACTTTAATAGTTCTTTTAATGATTTTTTCTGCTTACTCTTTATTTCTTGCAACAACAGCATTTATTTCTTTTACATTATCGTCATCTAAAATAAACACATAAAAGAAGCCATTGTTCTATGAAGGACATCTTAGAATAAATGATTGTTACATAATTCTATGATTTCTTATTGAAAATAATGACAATTCATTTAGGTTTTTCACACTGCTGATCCAGACCTAAACCCTTATTTGATCAGCACTACAAGATATAACAAGAAGCCGTGGTGACTCAGTGGTTAAGTTTGAGGGTAGCAGTTCTAACCCACCATTTGCTCCCAGGGAGAAAGTGGACCCACTCTGCATCTGTAATGATTACAGCCTTGGACAGTGTATGGGGCAGTTGTGCTCTAATTTAATTTGGATTCCTATGAATCAGAATTGATTAAACAAAGCTGGGTTTTTCTTTCTTGTTATCAAATAAAACAAGCCCTGGTGGCACTGTGGTTAAGTGCTCAGCTGCTAAGTGAAAAATTAGCACTTTGAACCCACAGTTCATCTGCAGGAGAAAGATATGGCAAGGTTTCCATAGAAATTATAGCCCAAAAGTATCTTCTGTGCAGTTCTCCTTTGTTCTTGTTTGTGTAGCTCATGGTCACAATGGACTAGATATCAGAGGGTATCAGATAGTCTGATAAACTGGAGTCCCTTTTCAGTAGGTGCCCATTCAATCGGCACCTACTCATAATGACATTGTGCACACTGCAACAAAATATTGCCCAATCATAATTGTCATGTTGTTGCAGCTATGATGTACATCCAACTTGTTGAGGAACTGCCTCTTTTTTTGCATCAGATTGCTTTTTGATTTCTCAACTGCCACTTCCATGGATGTTGAGTATATATCTAAATAAAATGAAATCCTTGACAACTTCAGTCTCTTCTCAGTTTATCATAATTATATTTACTGGCCCGTTTATGAAGATTTTGTTTTCATTACATTGTGCTGCAATCCACACTGAATGTAGCAGTCCTAACACCATAAACCCGGTTGTATTGTCTGAATATTGCAGATTGTGGATGAGCTTTCTTCCAATCCTGATGCTGAGTCCTCCTTTATAGACTCCAGTTCATTGGATTACTGTCTCCACATTCTGATGTAAAAAGTTTGGTGAAAGGACACAACCCTAACCCACATCTTTCCTGATTTCAAACTATTTGGAGTCTCCTTGTTCTGTTCCGTGGTCTTCCTCACACTGGATGTACAGGTTCCGCATGAGCTCCGCTGATGTTCTGC
This sequence comes from Echinops telfairi, assembly GCF_000313985.2. Lineage (NCBI taxonomy): Eukaryota > Metazoa > Chordata > Mammalia > Afrosoricida > Tenrecidae > Echinops > Echinops telfairi. The sequence goes on from NW_022111369.1 coordinate 14,852,619, forward strand.
AGTTGACACTACTGGAATTTTGAGCCACCGAGTTGAAGGGTTTTGTGTACTCAATACTACACCAACATCTTTTAGGTATTCTCCGCATTCAATAGAGATATGATGTTCTTGATGTCACCTCACAACCCACCAGCTTGGATTTTGGGTAGTTCCTTATGGCTATTTTACTGCAACCATGTTTGAATTATCTTCATCAAAATTTTACTTGCATGTCTCATTAGTCATATTGTTTAATAAGTTCTATCTTCTGTTCAATCACTTTTCTAAGGAATGGGCACAACTATGACTCTCTCAATCAGTTGGCCAAAGAATTATCCTCCAAGTTTTTTGACATAGATAAGTGAGTACTTCCAATGTCACATTAGTTTGTTGTAGCATTTCAGTTGGTATTCTGTCAATGGTTGTAGTCTAATTTTCACTAAGGCCTGTGGTGCAGGTTGGACTTCTTCCTTCAGTACCATCAGTTTTTATTCATATACTACTTCTTTAAATGGTTGAACACGGACCGATTCTTGTTTGGTAGAGTGACTCTGTGCATTGCTTCTATGGTATAAAAAATTAGCTTTATTGACAGATAATTCACATATCATACAATTTAATGGTTTAAATATATTAGAGTTATGCATTGATCATCACAATCAATTTGAGCTCATTTAATTCATTTGCATATTAATTATTAGTTCTCCATTCCCCCCTCCCCCCAATCTCCAGCTATAACCCTAAGAAACTATAAATCTAGTTGCTGTCCCTGTATATTAACCTATGCTAAATTTCATATAAAGGCAATTATACCCTCCCCATTCCCACACAAAACTCACCACCACCTACAGAATAAAACAGAAAAACCTGAAAGATAACAGTGGGAAGAAAACAACTAGAAGAAGTTGAAAATGAGTCAAAATGAGAAACAAATGGTAAGATGTTAAATTTTAACCTAACTGTATCTATAGTAATCCACTTTTCCAGGGACTTTGTGGACAAGACTATTTACATCATTGGTCAATGAACTAAGAACATTCAATGGTGACTTAGGGTCTTGGTAAAGCCCTTTGAATGCTCAGAATTTGTGGTCTAATGCAGTCTCCTCCTCTCATCTTGGTTTGTATTGTTAGTGATCCTTTGTCACACTGGCTGCTGTGCTTCTTCTGTTTGGACTTAACTGATACCCCAATTAGATGGTAGATGGTTGTTTGTTTTAAGACAACCCTTTAATACCACAGATGTTATTCTTTCTGAAAGCCAGTGCACCATCTGATTTCTTCACCACACTTTACTAGGGCACCTATATCTTCAGCGATTACTTCATGAAGGCAAATATCAAGCAGGGTCACACCATAAGAATGCATTCTTCTCAGGTTAGCATCCATTTACTTTGGATGCTCCTTGCATCATTAAATATTTTCTCCATATTTTCCTTCAATATTACAACTTTAGGTTTGAAATTTTTCTTCAGTGCTTTCAACTTGAGATACATTAAGCTTACCCTCCCTTTTGGTTTTCTAACCCAAGTCTTTGGATATTTCATTGTAATGCTTAGCTTTGTCTTCTTAAGCTGTCCTTCGAAATTTTCTGTTCAACTATCTTACTTCATTTACTCCTTTCAATGTAACTGCTCTACATTCAAGAGCAAGTTACAGAGTCTCCTGTGACACGTGTTGCATTCTTTTCTTTCTTCCCTGTCTTTTTAATGACCTTTTGCTTTTTGCATGAGCGATGTTCTTGTTGACATCCCACAACTCAGTTGGTCTTCTCTCATTCGTGCTTAATTTGCCAAATCTGTGATTTATATGGTCTCTAAATTCAGGTAGAATTTTGTTTCTCGTGGACATATTTGATTTTCGTCAGCTACTATTTGAATCTGTATATGAACAATTGATTATCTGTTCCACAGTTACCCCCAGCTCTTCTTTTGGCTGATGATCAAGCTTCTCCATTGTCTCCTCACAGACATGTAGTCAGTTTAATGATTGCTTGTTCCACCTGGTAAGGTACAGAGTTGCTGTTTACGATGTTGACAAGGTATTTGTCAACAAGGTATTTTCACAGAGGAATCATTGTTCTTCAAAATTCTTACAATATGTAATTTCTGGCTACATTTTTATCACTGAGACCGTATTTTTTCAACTACCGATTTGTCATCTTTGTTTCCAACTTTTGACTTTTACCTACCAGTAATTATACATGTCTCTTGATTGCCTTTTTTAAAAAGCAAGATGGAGATTGGTTAATTTCTCATGTCAAGAAAGAGGGAGGTTGTTCCCAGCTGCTATGGTAGCTGCATAGGCACCAAAGACTTCAGCCTCCTTCTGTCCTCCATTTCATCATCCTGGGCACCACTTTAAGTTTACCTCATGGTCCAAGATGGCTACCAGAAAACCAACCACTAAGGCGGATTGCGTCTGTAAACATTTTCAGATTGAAGATGTTGGCAGAATTCTTCATGACTGGCTCTAATGGTGTATAAATTTGAATAATAGTTATGCTAATCCTTCTTCCTTTTTGCTATTGTTAGGTGTAATCCAGCGGTTCTGGCTCACAGAGACCCTATATACAACACAATGAAACACTGCCTGGTCCTGCACCATTCTCACATTTGTTCTTATGTTTGAGTGCACAGCTGCAGCTCCGTGTCCATCATCTCATTTAGGGCCTTCCTCTTTTTAGCTGTCTCTCTATGAACTCAGATGTCCTTCTCCAGGGATGGGTCTCTCTAGATAACATGTCCTAAGTCCATGGAACAAAGTCTCACCATCCTTACCCCTTTCTCCTCTGGGGCAGCTGGTGGTCTTGAACAGTGAACCTTGTGGTTGGAAGTACAATGCGTAACCACCATGCCATTAGAGCCATAGACAGATTCCATTAATGCAGCAACATACAAGCCATGACAGTATAATACAAAGACAGATGAGTGGTAAACACATGCATTCCTCAGGGAATTCTTCCTAAGATTCTGCATGAAATAATCCTGTGGAGGATGACCTGACGTTTCCACTTGCCTTTGTGTATTTGTGATGTTTTTCCTAAGGGTAACTCTATCATAGATGGGGTTATATGGGGATATAACATATGCTTAGTTTTAAAATTTAGTTGTGAACAATGATATTTTCCACTGGCAATAACGTGGGGAGAGAGATGAGGCTTTCTACGTCCATAAAGAGTTACAGTCTTGGAAACTTATAGGGCCCGTTTGATACACTCGATGGCAGTAAGTTTGGAAGTATGGTGAGTCCAGGGTCTTGGTTAAGACCAGAAAGAAAAGTCAAATTACATATATTCCTTCCAGCACATTTTATTGAGCATAAGTGAAGATATAGTTCTAGACCATCACTTCATCATATACTTCATGCCCATTTCCTGTATTCTTTTCAGATACCACCATGTTTCTGTATGTATTGTCTTCCTTATAACATATAACCCTCTTAAAATAATCTTTCTTAGGGACTGCAAACATAAACAAGGAAAAATATTTCTCCTCTGTGCAAGTTACTTTTCTAACCTTTGGTCAATTCTCTTTTTTGAATTCCTGGTGGGTTAGCCCTCGGCTACTAACCAAGTGGTTCGAAGTTCGATTCCAGCCAAGAATTCCTTAGAAGAAAGTCTGACCATCTAAATCCTAAAATCCAGTTATGGAAACCTCTCTGGAGCAGCTTTCCTCTAACACACACTGGGGCTCTTATGAGGAGGAGTCAATCTAAAGACAACCTGTTTTTGGTTTTCCACTTTTGTTTAGCAGTATTCTGCTGATGATTAGATACTGGTCATTAAAAACAAATAAACACATAAGATGCATCTGCTTATACTTCTTGGACATGTGTACGAATTAATTTAGAGGCAGCATTGTATTATGGAAATGATGGTGTTGTCAGAAAGAGCTGGCAATTATTTGAAGTACTTATTTCATAGCTTGTGAACTTGGCATGTTTAACTTTGGAATTCTACTTATTTTGGTGCATTGATGTGAAAATTTAATGAATAAATGTCCTTGGTGTTCAGTAGGCACTGACTGGTACAGAAGTACTTTCCAGTCCATGTTGCTGCTGTTGCTTGCCATTGAGCTAATTCTGACTCATAGCAACTCCATATATGCGGAGTAGAACTGCTCATTAGGGATTTCAGAGCTGTTATCTTTTAAAATCAGATTGCCAGCCAGGACAGGACAGTCATGCAGAGCCTCTGGGTAGATTTGAGTTGCCAATTGCTTGGTGAGTGGTTGAGTGCTGAATCATTTGTACCATCAGGTGATTCAGTTACTAGAAATTCAAGAATTTCTTCAGTGTGATTTCAGTAGGTTTATCCAAGGGAGTGTTTTTGCATATTTATCTGTTTCCACTACTTTTATTTTTCCAATCATAGTTGTATATAGTCTTTCCTTATTTCTCATCACATAAATTGAAATTTCATCTAGAAAAGTGACATTTTTATTTCTTTGTAGTCTTTCTTTAATGTATCACATAGTGTTGTATTATTGTGGCCTGTGTAGTTTCTGTTTACTGGATCCTAAATAGATTTATGAAATCTGATGCTGGTGATAAATCTTTGTAATTGCACCTTTACATTTTAATAAATGTATTTCAACTCTGTAGCATTTTTCTTCAGTCTTAGGTCTGTTTTGATCTTCTCTCTACAACTTAAACAGGTAATATTTGAGAGAGAGTACAGAAATTTGAAAGACTTTTTCCAGGTTGTTCATGTTTCCTCAATGACATCCGTATTCTTCTTTGACACCATAGGTTCTCATTTATTGGCTGATATTTCCAGTCTCAAATGCAGTCTAAGAAAGATTTTTGTAAAATGTTCATAAGGCCATGACTATTATTAACTTTTAAACTTTTTGACCTTAACCTTTAACTTTAAGGTCTAAAGGTAATGTCTGAGCTTATTAAACTGCTAAGCCACGTACTGGAAAGTGATTTGTGAATTCACCAAGGAGCCTGACCTTGGTGGGCTAGTTGTCATAGCAACCACAGTTTTCCACATTATTTCTTTTACAAAACCCTTGTTTTTGTCCAGAGCGCCTCCTGAAAGATTCATATCTACCCTTCTGATTTATTAATTACAATCCCATATGCCTAAAATTTCTTCGACTGGCCTTATTTAATTATGGCCTTATTATTGAGGAAGTCCACAACATTCTATATGTGGCATTACATTAGCGCCAAATAATTTGCAGAGAAATCTGGAACAGCATTGATTCAGAAGAAATAAGACAGAACGTTAACAACCAGAGGAAGCACAGAGCTTATATTAGTAGAGACAGTTATGCACTTTTTGATCTCACTTGTAGCTGCAATTACAGCATGGCAGCCTTTGATTTAAGACAAAACCCTAATTCAAACCTTTCTCTTCCTTAGCTGTGGAGTATCTTCAGGAGTTTATTTTTATATGTCAGTACTTAATGCAGAGGATTTTGGACTACCTAGAACTGAATAAAAACCTCATTTTAAACCGTTAGCAAAACAAGGTAGAAGAAACCCGACGATGGGACGCGTGCGGAGCCGGAGGAGCAGCTCCATCCCAGCGTTCTTCATCTGTCCACTCGTCAGCACAGCGATGGGAGCGCTCCTTCTCCCCCAAACCATCGATCCCCACATTAAAAAAGGCACAGTGGCCCCATTTATTTGTTTTTGCTGCAGCTAAGAATAAATTGGAGTTGTTTAAATTTTTTGGGGAGTATCTTTCATCCTAGGGTATTAGATCATGGGGTGAAAACTAAAGAGGTATATGGGCAGTAGCCTACAAGATAGGTGCAGTATAGTTTATTTTGCTTTAAATGGAAGAAGGAGGACATTTATCCTTCTTCATACCTTTAAACTACATGAAAATCTATGATGAAAACTATCTGTAATAATTTTGAATGTGTGTAACTTAGAGAGACAAACAGGCCCACCCGCCAGCCTCTTACCTTGGAGGTCGCCTCACTGTGCAGGCAGGCCTCTAGGGGGAGCATCATTGACTTTCTCAAACCCAGCTTCCTTTCTCAGAGCTCAGGCCGAGGGACAGTTGCTGTTGCCCCCCTCTCTAGTTCTCTTGACCTTTAGTTTTAAGAATGAACAATCGTCTTATTCGGTGTTGTCACATTGGGTCAGCTCTGATTTCTAGCCACCGTAGGGACGCCAGAAGGAAACACTGGCCTGGCTGCACTAGCCTACCACGTGCTGTTCATGAGCCTATTCCCATGGCCACCGTGTCAGTCCAGTTCCTTGAGAATCTCTCACTTTTTTTCCCCTGAATTTCCACTTTACCAAAGTCTCTTCTAGTAATGTGTCCAGTGTAAGTGTATTAGTCTGGGTACTTTGGAGAAACAAATCCACAGCGACTCATGTATGAGAGTTTTATGTAAAGAAAAGGTGCATCACGAAAACATCCCAACCCAATGCTGCCCAAGCCCACAAGTCCAACATGAACCCATTAACCCAACACCAGTCCACAAAGTCCTCCACCTCACAAAACAGAGGCAATGATGCCGACTGCAGGAGGAAAGCTGAGTCAGTGAACGAACAAGCATCTCAGCACTAGCAGGGGTCTCCACTCGGCTGCTCCAGCACCCAGGGCTGCATCAGGATAGGTCCATGTGGCTTCTCCTTGGGGATGTCTTGTAGGAAGTCAATCTTGCAAGCTGAAGCAGGGAACTGCTAAGGCAGCTGCACCCGGTGCAGTAAGTAAAATCCCAGGTCTGAGCTTCTGACTGTATTTCTTGTGAGACAGGTTTTTTTGTCCAGCTTTCACATGCATATGAGATAACTGAAAAGACCAAGCTCCTTTTTGCTCTGTAACAATTTCAAGAAGTCTTGCCCAGCAGATTTTCATTGATACAATACGTCATTTGATTTCCCACGTGCTGCTTCTGCAGGGCCAGTGGATTATTCAACGTGGCTCTTCTAGCCAGAGTCTCTAACTCCCACCAAACCACCTTTCCCTGCATGGATCTGGTAAAAATGTCAGGGAAGATACTGGTAGGAGTCACCTCTGATTAGTGGACAGGATTCCCAGGAGTGGCACCCTGCTTTGTATAAAAGGAGCCTTCTTAGAAGCATGAGGAAGGACCTTATTACCAGTAAGAGACAGGAGTGGAGTGCATCCTCTGGACTGAGATTCCTGCACACTGAACTTCCTAGGTACAAATGATAGCTGCAACATAGCAGCAGAAGCAGAACCAGGATCCTGAGCAGAGAACAGAGAAATGGAATTCTCAACCCACAGGTCAAGTAAAGAGGGTTTCTTTCTTCTTCTTCTTTTGCAGAAGGCTGCCTTGTAGTTACCTCAGAACTTGGGAGCTGGGTTTGGTGACCCACAGAGCGTGAGCTGAATGCCTTCAGGTTGAGGCCGATAGCAGAGTCATGTGTCCTTTGAGCACCTGTTTGCAGGTTTGACAGGACAAGCAACATGTCCTCATAAACAACTCAACCCTGAGAACTTCTGACTGGCATTGCAACTCATCAACTTCCTTAATAAACCCTTCAACCATTAAGTTTGTCTGTAAGTTCTGTGCCCTTGCAGTGGGTATTAGAACCAAAAGATAAATTATAGAACATTATGTCTACAGAGCTACCATGAATGCTGATTGTGAATCCAAATAAAACAAGATCCTTGACACCTTCAGTCTTCTTTCTGTTTATCATGGTGTTGTCTATTGATCCAGTTGTAAAATTATGAGTTTTCTTTACATTGAATTATGATTCATACTGAAGGCTGTACTCTTTTATCTTCATCAGCAAGTGTTCCAAGTCCTAGTCTCAGCAGTCAAGATTGTGTCAGCTGCATATAACCAGCTCTTAATGAGCCACCTCCAGTCCTGGTGGCACATTTGTCTTCATCTAGCCCAACTTCTTGCATTAATTGTTCAGCAGACAGAATGAGCCAGAAATGTGAAATTATACAACTCTGAGAACATTGCCTGACTTTAAACCATGCAGTATCCTTGTTCCATTCAAATGACTGTGCCTCAGTTTGTGTACAAGTTCCATGTGATCATAATGAAGTGTTCTTGAGTTCTCATTCTTTATAATATTATCCATAATGTGCTTTTCTCTTCTTCCCCCACCCCCAACAATTTGAACAATTTGTTATAATCCACTGTCATCTTTGTATTGTCAAACACAAGGAAACATCTTTCTGCTATTCTCTACTGTCAGCCAAGAAACACCTGACATTGGAAATTATTTTCATTATTTAATCTTCTCCCTTGAATCTGGTGTGAATTTCTGATAACCCCCTGTCACTATATTGCTCCATCTCTATTTGAATTATTTTTAACAAAATTTCACTTACATGTAAGATTAACTAACTAATGATAAATTGTTTTGGCACCTTTCTCTGGAATTAGCATTTTTGTAGTTGGTTAAAAAAAAATGCAAGGGAAAAAGTCAATGGATCCGAGAGTTTGATATATTGAGAAACAAGAAGCCAACTGTGGCGGGAACTTTTTTTTTAATTCTTATTTTCTTATTCTGTAGCAGAGGTAAAATAAAAAACCTGTGACCATACACTGCTGGAGCCATTCTAATCCTCATGAAAGAAGTAATCATTTTATGAAAGCAAAGAAAGATATATGAAACATGAATTTATTATTGTTTTTGGTTGTCATCACTGTGTTCTTATTTGTCGCCTGTCTTGCTTTGCCTTGTATTTTTGGTGCATATTATTATCTCCCTTTTACTTACTACACAATTAAGAGGAACAGCGCTGTCATCAGAAAGCCTTGCTATCTAGATAAATCTAAGATAGGCTGGATGAACATTCTGGAGGAGAAAACAGTGGGACAAATGGTTCTGGGGGGACATGGGAGAGGGGGAGGCAGGGTAAGGAGGTGGGATTGACCAACCCAGGGACAGGGGAGCAACAAGTGATCCAAAATCAGTGGCAAGGATGGTGTGAGAGGCCTGGTAGGGATTCAGCAAGGGCAATGTAACCGAGAAAAATTACTGAAACTCAAATGAAGGCTGAGCATGAAAGTGGGACAAGAGGAAAGTAAAACATTCACGCATAAAGATGTGGTGACCTAAGTTGCATATATTTTCTAATTTCATTCATGCATCTGTGTAAAGATATTTTGGAAGTGTGCTTATGCACACATTTGTCTTCAGTGATCGTGTCAGGAAGGTGTGCATCATGGAATGCCAATTTAATACAACAACATGTTCTGGAGTACTTGAGTGGAGGTCCAATGTCCATCTTCTGCCTTAATACTAAACCTATAAACCTATGCACATAGATTTGTCTTCAGTGATCATATCGGGAAGGTTTGCATAAGCAAATGTGGTGAAGAAAGCTGATGGTGCCCGGCTATCAAAAGATATAGCATCTGGGGTCTTAAAGACTTGAAGATAAACAAGCGGCCATCTAGCTCAGAAGCAACAAAGCCCACATGGATGAAGCACACCAGCCTGTGTGACCATGAGGTGTCAAATGGATTATTTATCAAGCATGAAAGAACAAAAAAATCATATCATTGTAAACGAGGGTAAGTGCAGAGTGGAGACTGAAAGCCCATCGGTAGGCAACTGGACACCCGCTAACTGAAGGGTTGTGGGGAGGAGATGATGAGCCAGCAGGGTGCAGGGTAGCAACGATGAAACATATAACTTTCCTCTAGTTCTTAAATGCTTCCCCACCCCCACTATCATGATCCCAATTCTACCTTACAAATCTGGATAGACCAGAGGATTTACATTGGTACAGATAGCAACTGGAAACACAGGGAATCCAGGACAGATGACCACTTCAGGACCAGTGGTGAGAGTGGCAATGCCTGGAGGGTGGAGGGAATGTGGGGTAGAAAGGGGGAACCGATGACAAGAATCTACATATAACCTCCTCCCTGGGGGATGGACAGCAGAGAAGTGGGTGAGGGGAGACATTGGACAGTGTGACATACAACAAAATATTAATAATTTCTGAATTATGAAGGGTTCATGATGGAAGGGAGAGTGGGGAGGAAGGGGTGAAAATGAGGAGCTGGTATTAAGGGCTCAAGTAGAAGGCAAATGTTTTGAGAATGATGATGGCAACAAATGTACAAGTGTGCTCAACACAATGGATGTATGTATGGATTGTGATAACAATTGTACAAGCTCCCAATAAAATGATTTTTAAAAATAAAATAAAATAAATAAATAAACAAATAATTGTTAAAATGAAGGAAGCCTCGAGAAGATGGAGAAAAGACAGAGTCACTGTGCCAAAAGTAACAAGTAGACATTCCACCATTTCAGGAGGTAGCAGTTGAGAACCTAGGTGCTGAAGTTCAAGTTGCACTGAATGTGTTGTCCAAAATCAGCGCACCAGGAATCGATGGTACCATCTGAATATCAATTATAATGTTTCCACAATCTGATGAAGCATGAGAAGCTCTTGCTCGTCTATGCTAGGAAATTTGGAAGACAACTACTGGAAGAGATCCATATTTTTACCCATTTCAATGAAAGGTGACTCAACAGAATGCTAAAACTATAGAAAAATATCATTGATATCACATGAAAATAATACTTTGCTGAAGATCATCCAACAACTGTTACAGCAGTAGATTGAGAGGGAGCTGGCAGAGGGTTAGATTGGAATCAGAAGAGTACATGAAAAAAAGGTTTTCATTGTTGTTATTAGACGGATCTTGGCAGAAAATACCAGAAAGATGGTTACTTGTATTTTATTGACTGTGCTAAGGTATTTGACTTTTGGGATCTTCATAAACTAAGGATAAGTTGAGAAGAACTGGAATTTCAACACACTTGACTGAGCTAAAGTGCAACTACATGGAGAAAGAGACAGCCATGGGAATAGACCAAGTGCATACTATGTGGTTTAAAATTAGGAAAGGTGTGCATAGGTTTGTACCCTTTCACAATGCATTTTTAACCAGCATGCTGAACAAATCATCAGAGAAGCTGGCCTATATGAAGAAGAACGTGGCATCAAGATTGCAGGCAGGCTTATTAACAACCTGCAATATGCAGATGACACAACCTTTCTTGATGAAAGACTTGAAGCACTTGCTGACGAAGATCAATGATTGGCGCCTTCAATGTCTTCAATACAGATTATGACTCAATGCAAAGAAAACCCAAAATCTTCACAACTGAACTAATAGGTAACATCATAATAAATGGAGAAAGTGTGAATTTGAAGTCAAGGATTTCATTTTGCTTGGATCCACAATCAGTACTCATGGAAGCAGCAGTAAAGAGATCGAAAGGTAAATTGCATTAGGCAAATGTGCTTCACAGTCCTCTTTAAAGTATTGAAAAGCAAGGATATTATTTTGAGGACTAAGGTGTGCCTTACCCATGGCATGAGTTTTTCCATTGCTTCATGTGCATGTGAAAGTGGGACATTGAGTAAGAAAGACCAAAGGAGGATCAATGCCTTTAAATGATGATGCTGGAGATGAATATTGAAAAGGACAAATCACTCTGTCTTGGAAAAAGTATGGCCAGAATGTTCCCTAGTGGCCATGATGGTGAGATTTCATCTTCCATACTTTGGACATGTCTCGAGAGATCAGTCCATGGAGAAGGACATCATATTTGGTAGAGGAGAGGGGCAGCAAAGGAGAGGAAAGCTCAAGGAGGTGTGTTGTCATTATGTCTGAAACAACGGGCTCAAACGTAGAAACAATTGTGAGGATGGTACAGAGTCAGGCAAGGTTTCGTCTATTGTGCATAAGGTAGCTGTGGAACTGACTTGATGGAAGCTAACAGTAACAACATTATTACCTGTAGAACAAAACCAAGGATCAAGTAAGAGAATTTATCTGAAGTGCTTAAACGCATTCACTAGCTATCGATTCATTTTCTCTCTTACTTTAATTTTTACCAAGTTATTGCCTGCATTCAATTATTTTTAAGTGAAGGTCTTTAATGTTTTCAGTTCTATTGATAATTGCATTTCAGATTGTGCTCTACCTGTAATACTTACAATAAATATGATCATATTTTTCTTACAGAAGTATTGCTGACTTATTATGCGAAGTCAAATTTTCTTTGGTTCTTGTAGATGTCCTGGAATCAATATTAACTAGAGTGGCCTTGTGTGACCTACATCATAGATTTTTCTATGTTATAATTGTCAAAGGAGCAGATTGCTGAATCTTTCTCCAATGGAGTTGCTGGGTGGACTGCATCCACAACCTTGGGGTTAGTAGCTGCATTTTGAACCATTGCACGACAGGCCTCCTTGGCTTTCAGTTTTATTGAGTGCTCACGGAAGGACAAGTACTGAACGAAGCCCTACATGGCATGTACAGTCTGCGCTTTCAGGAGCGTGCACTCTAGGTGGGGACTTACCTGCTTGGATAAAGATGATGCTTAACTTCCTGACTAGCAGAATCCAGAAAGGGAAAAAAGCGAAATCAATGAATAATTAAATAGTTTTAAAATGTGGCCTGGAGTGGGAAATGCAGCGCAGTGATAAAATACTTTAAAGCTCACTGCCACGGAGCGAGTTGCAACTCAGAGCGACCCTATGTGACAGGGTAAAATTGCTCTCTAGAATTTCCCAAACTGTCAATCTTTATGGGGGAAACTGCCGTCATCTTTCTCCAGTGGAGCACCTGGTGGCTTGAACCTCCCATTTTGCTGGTAGCAGCCCAAGGCTGGACCCATGACGCCACCACCAGGGCTCCTTTTAACAGCAACTTAGGAATGGTAAATGTGTGTGAAGAGCCATTTAGCCAGCCATTGCAGTAATTTCACACCATTTCAGAGTGCAAATACAGCCTTGTCATCTTTTTTAACCCAGTTCCCCTGCCTACAGCCGTTACTTGGTATTCTAAGTTGCCATCCAGGTGTTAGCTGGAAATAAAATGCTCGGGTTGGAGCCTTTTAATTGGAAGAGACCAATGCCACCTATTGGAACCATAATTACTTTTTACATTTCTCCAGTCCTTTCTGAACATGGAAACAAATGTATGCTTTAATTTTAAAATTCCAAAGATAATACTTTTTAACTAAAATTAATTTTTTTGCATAAGGAGAGCTTTAAAGGTTTTGTGCATGTCCAAAAAAAATGACTTAGGCAAACAATATAGAAATGCTTATATTGGGTGTTACTTTGATATAAATAACTGTGTCCACGCTGTCTTCATTAAGTGAGAAATAAAGCATCCTTCACTAGATGCTAAACACAGCTTTAAATTCATTTTGATGCATCCATCCATTGCTATTTCTTTTCCCAGTGGATCCTATTGAGATCATGTATCGTGAGACCTATACAAATATGGGATGAATAATGTTACCGCTTTACTAAGGTAATTTAAGTTTCAGAACTTAGGTTGGAGAACATGAGTAACCTACATTAGGAAATTTCTGCATTATATTATTTTGCCAAAGATTTGATGAGAAAAAGGTCCCAAGGGTAGTTAAGAGTGTTGATAGTAGAGCCCCAGTCTGCACATGCACAGCTTGATCTCAAATAATACCTGTCTAAATACATCCTTGAGATCAGTGGATGGTTTCAGACAAGTTCTCACAGTAACAGGTATTTCTTAAGCTTGTTCAAATATTACCCAAAAAGAGGTCCAATAAAAATGATGGTGTCTAAGGAGATGTGCTTGGCCAGTTACATTTAAGGCAGATGTTATGGCAACTGTTTTATTTATATTAGTGGTATTATTCCAAAAACATAATCTTGATAGATTTTCTTGAAGGACAAAGAATCACAGGGGTATGTTATAAATAAGCTTTTATTTACTTTTAAATGTATACATTTTATGATCATTGAAAGCTGCATTGGTGAGAAAAAGTCCAGGAAATTTGTCTCAAGGAATTTTTTTCTACCTTAATAATGCATCTGCCCACTCTTCTAGATTAATATGGGCTGTCTGACTAGAATTTCATTTTACAACTTTACTCCATTTTTCTTATTTCCCTGCTCTTGCCTCTTCAGACATCTTTTTGTTCTTCAAACTCAAAGAACATTTAAAAGGAACACAGGTCTGGATCCTTGAGGACACCCAAACTGTTTGTTTTGACTGTGTAAATCAAAGCGCAGAATTTTGGGGGGAAATGGTTGGAGAGACTACAACCTACTGAAATGTGTAATATGTAGAGAAATAATAGTTTCACGTTTTGGTATTTCTGTTTAGAAAAGGTTTCTATGATTTTGTAGCAATACTTTTGACTTAACCTCATACAATGATTAATGAACTAAGTTGTGTTTTTACATTTTATTTTAATTTTACCATTTTTCTAGGCATACGCTGCTTCTGTATCATTGTTGCGTACTGTCATAAAGAAGACAGCTGGATATACTGACCACCAAACATACTGAGGTCTTCCGTAGTTTTAATAGTTTCTTGATTTGAATGGCTTTATTGCTTTCATTTTAGACAATTTAGTTGATGATTGCAAGAGAATGAGCACAACTATGAGTGGTTTTCTTAGTTGTCACGTGCTGCTATAATGCACACACCCCAAGGGAGTGACTTGAAAGAACAGACATTTATTTTTTTCAGTTTTGGATGCCGAAAGTCTAAATCAGAATTTTGGACATGTTGGTGCTTTATGTGAGCCTATCTCCTTATTTCTGATGTTTCTGGTGCACTAGTCCGTCCTCACAGGGCATTTGTCTTCTCTTGTGCTGTATGTATGTGTTAGTGTCTATTTTGATTGTCCTTTAACTCAGAAGTGATTAGGTTTAGGATCCACTCAACACTGGCATAACATCAACTGATAGATTGATAATATCATATTAGATTGCATTAGGGAAGGTAATTATATTTACTGTATTACATTATATTACCTAAAGATCATATACAAGGTCAACTTGTTTAATCATATCTAGCTATTCCATAATAGCAACTAGACTAATTTGGGGCCCAATACCTGGGACCATAGAATACCCAAGTTGGCACATAGGAGGGGGTACTTAAAAGAAACTGAAAATTTTTTCAAAGCTATGTATTTAATTTTTTAAAATAAAGCAAACTTATCACCTTTAAAGTATTCTCCATTACACCTAATACATTTGTCAAATCTGCATTTTCATTCTTGGAAATGTTTTTCAGTTTCATCTGTTTGGATGGCTGATAGCACCTCCCTTGTTTCTTTCATCACCTCTTCTAAGTCATCAAATTGCTGTCTTTTCATGTTCCTCTGCATTTGCAGAAATAAAAAGAAGTTGCATGGAGTGAGGGCAGGTGAGTTAGGCGCCTGGGGCAAGAGAGGCATGCTGGTTTTTGCCAAAAACTGGGCACAGAGATGGCTGCATGAGCAGATACATTGTCATGGTGGCAAACCCATTCCCCATCTACCATAAATCAGGCCTTTTTTTGCCACACACTGGTAGGCAATCTTTTCAGAACCTCTGAATAGAAAGCTTGAGTAACAGTCTGACCTGGCAGAACATTCTCCAAATGCATTATGGTTCAACATTTTCATCCATTGGGGGAAGTTGTTGGACATCCAGAATGAGATTTGTCATCAAATGACATTTCACCTTTTTTGAAATGAGAAAATCAGTTGTATACTTGAGGTTTTCCCATGGTGCTGTCCTGGTAAGGTGTCTTCAACATCACAACAGTTTCTGTAGCATTTTCCCAAGCAGGAAACAAAGTTTCACAGCCTTATGCTGTTCTCTTAAATCGGCTATTGGAAAAATGGGCTCAAACAAACCTGCTTTTGTGAAAAAATTCACTGTGACCAGAGAGAACTTTCCCAGGCAATGCCACTGAGTGCTCTAACTCAGAGAAAATTACTCCAGGCTCATGTAGCAGGAAAAATGCATACCAAGAAAGCTTTACCCAGAGGAGCTTTTCCCAGGTTATTTTGGGTACCCACTGTACAATTAACCATCACAGAGGCATACATTCATATACAGAAGCAATGTTGGTGGAAAATAGGGTACAAGAAATGTCATAGGAGACGTTTATTGAACTTAAAGCTCACGTAAACCTCCACCTAAATCACAAAAAAGTAAAAATGAAAATCTATTCATTCGTAAACCAAGTTTCATCTGTGCTTTCCAATTTGAAAGACTACCTGATCTTGCAGTCTTTAACAGTTATACGATTTTACAGTCACTGTACCAATTGTACCAACACTCTAGTATCCAGAACTTTCACCGTTAGAGGAAAAAAATGGATTAAAACATTCTTTAGATATGTCCTAATTCTATCATTCACTGCACTGTGCTCACCCTCAATATATCAGAAAATAACTTTAAAAAATATCTAGAGAATCTTGGAAGTCATGCCCCAAATAAAGGGCTCCTCATCCTTCACATCCTTTACCTCAAGGGGAAATCGCTGGACCCTGCTCTCTACTGCCCTTGTGTATTGTCAGTTTTGTTTGGCCAATTTCTATTTTTAAGACTCACCTCCTGGTATCTCCTTCAGTAAGCTTTTTCTGGACTTCCTTTCACACCTTTTTTGTGGCCTTCCAATAGTTATCTCATCTACAGTAGACACAACTGCTGCCTGATTCTCTACCATCCTTGTGATTACCTTGTTTGGGTCCAATGTGATTATTTTTCATATCGTGGTAGAAGTGAATTACATAACTCTGGTTCCTATAGCATCTTACACATAATAAGTTGGAACATTTATTACACTTTATTGCGATACATTTTTTATGGCTCTCTCTCCATCACCAAGGAGCTCTGGTGGCATACATGTTGAAATGCCAGCTGGTAGGTTAGCAGTTCAAACCCATTACACATTCCATGGGAAAAAGTCGAGTCTCTTTACTCAGGTAAAGATTTGCAGCCTCGGAATCCCAAGAAGGCAGTTCTCCTCTGCCTTATAGAGTTGCTAAGAGTTGCAATTGGCTTGATGGCAGTTGGCTGGACTTTTTGTCTTATCTCAGTCACCAAATACACCAAATTACTTCTGTAATTAGGACCAGTTGTTCGAACACATAGTTCTTGCCTAAAAAATATTGTTGAGCTAATAATACCTTTTACCTCAATTCTACATGAAAATGCAAGTACCTTTCTAGAAATTTAAATGAGACAGGGTTGTGGGATTTTCATGGTTCATTTATAGAATTGTGTACTGCAATTACTGATAGCCTTGCCTTGGAAAGCATGGGCCATTCTGCTCTACTCCAGTAATGTATTCTCTGTAATTCTTCCTTTCTCTGGTATAGTGCTTCTGGCAACAACACTGGCTTCATGCAGATGAAGTAAGTACAGGCAGGTGTGGTTAGTAATGGATGGAATTGGATTTGGAGCTGTCTCAAAGATTTACTTTGGACCCGTTCTGATGCTTCAAAGCTCTGGGTTTTGGCAAGCCCATCACTACCAGTTGTCAAATGGGTTGAGTCATTAGTCTGGCCTTGTCATCTGGGAGCCTTCAAGTGATTGATATTTCACTGCTGTACTTCCCAGTGGGGTAATTGTCCACGCAGCTCTATCTACCTGGTATTATAAAAAAGTAAAATAAAATAAAACAATTATGTCATTTCTGTTCCAAACTGTGAAAGCAGTAAGTGAGAAAAGAAAAAAAAAACACCCCAAAACATTTGAACAAGCTGTTTACTCTCTAATATTCAGTCCCTGAAAACAACAACAAAAAAATCCCAACAAAACTGTTGGCAAAACCAAACACTGGAATTCTTTACAGGCTAGCAAAATAAGATTTGTCTACTTTGCCATAGTGATTTAACATAAATTCTCCTTTCCCTTTCCCAACCATACCCCTACGCAGTAGAAAGGACAAGTATTATCCTCATTGTACTGAAAATACTCTGAATCTCAAGACTTAGTTTAAGGTCACGTTCAGTTATTCTCTTGCTCTAGATGGATGTCTGAATATTGCATATGTATATGTTATATTCTCCCATCCAGGTCTAGTATTGAAGCATATTTTTTTGGACAAAGCTATTTGTCAGCATCCTGGGGATCCTTCAGTGAACTTGCGGGGAAGCGGAAGCAGGCAAGACTGGAACAGCCCATCATAGAACATAAAGCTTTCCTACGAGTGCTGTGATCAATAGTGCAGACGGCAGAGGCTGAAGGAAAGCGATAACTCAATCCCCAAACTGATGAGCAGCCTGTGAGATGCTACCCTCTTGCTTCACAAATGGTTCTTTTGAAAATTTAGGTGCTTGCTATCTCCAATATAATGTGAGTTTTGGATTCTGGCCAGTGAGCAAAGTAGAAACTTCTGTTTGGCAACGTGAACCCAGCCATAGCTTCCTGGTGCATTGAATCAATAGGATATGACTTTGGAAAACCACAGTAGTAACAAATGGTTTGAACTTCTACAACCAAACACTGTGTAAAATGAGCATTCAAAAGTTCCCCATACAATGTCCCTTTCTGGATGGTGACACATAGTTTCAGACTTTTACATCACACACTATCTGGCATTCATACTAAAGACTTACTTGGACAAAAATTTTGGATTTGAAAATCTGTCACTGTAAGAATTTTTTTTGTTTTCTTGCTTTTAGTTCTGATAGAACCAGGTCCTATATGCATATAATATTGTTAGCCTCTTTACTCTTATTCTCATCATTATCAGTTTTGTATGGCTCTGTTTCCTCTTTTTTATTGTCTTTCTGTTTTGAATAGCAGTATAAATCTTAAAAAAACAAAAACCAAACCCAGTTCCCATATAACTCCTCACTCATCTGTGCAGGCAGGCTGTCAGCGAGGAGGAGTGGGTGTCTGGCTCCTGGGAGGATAACTGACTGAGGGAACAAACACAGGAGCAGCAGGATTTAGGACCGCAATGCCGAAGCAGGGACGGAGGATCGGTGGGGGCGGCAGCATGGTTCTAAAGAAATTGGCGGTGAGTGGGTAGAAGCGGTCAGTTCATTGTTGTTGGTGATTTTCTTCCTTTCTTTTACCATCTCAGTGTTATGGGGTAACATTTTGATTTGTGACTTATTTTTAAAACTGAAAAAAAAAAACTCTTGGGTGCAAAAAACAAAAATAAAACAATTCTCAGCAATGTTTTGGGATGACTTCTCATGAGCGTACAAATTGATAATCTAAGCACAAGCTTCTTTTCTGCTTAATATTCATTTGATACAATTCTGGAAAAGATCTATAAGGCACAAGGTTTTGGTGCTCCCTGTCCTACTTGGGATTATTAAATTTGAGTTGCTAGTTAAATTCAATAGAATAAACAAAGATCTAGGCATTCTTACACATTCCCCCTTTTTTCTATCATGTAAATAAATATGAATGTTTTTGAAATTAGTCTTGAGTTAGCTAAACATTTTTAATATCAGAGTGTCATGTTAATCTAGATCCGTCCCTATATCCTCACTGCTCATGATCATAATTGCACCAGTCATAAGGGCCAAATGAAATGCGTACATTTACACATATTGAATCAGTGCGGGTAGAATCCTTCCATGGAGACCTGACTAGTTGACAGGTAACACTTCCTGGCCAATGTATCACATTCAAAGCCACCACCTGTCTATGAATGGAACGTGTTTTCTTATGATATGAAACAGATATTAGAGGAGTTTCTAAACTAAGGTAGACTAGGAATAAAGATCTAGGGATCTATTTTAAAAGTCACCCAGTAAAAATCTTCTGACCCACAATGGTTTGATCGTTAACTAATCATGGGAATGGTACAGGACAAGGCAGTAATTTTTCCAGGGGTCAAGGGGTTGCCATGAGTTGGGGCCAGACTAAAGGGCCATGCATAGTCACATTGCTCACATTCCAGTTCTCAACAATTATTGTCATTCTTAGGGTGTTATAGAGTCAGTTCCAACTCACAGTGACCCGAGATACACAGAACAAAACAGGGCCCAGTCCTGTGCTATCGCACGGTGGTTGCTATGTTTGTGCCCATGGTTGCGAGCACTGTGTTAATCTACCTGGGTTAGGACCCTCCTCTTCTTTTGCTGCCCCTCCCCTCAACCAAGCATGATGCCTTTCTCCAGGGACTAGTCTCTCTTGGTGACATGTCCAAAGTACTGGGGAACAGCAATTGCTCTATCTTAAAGATGAGAAAAATAAAATGCAGAAAGATGAACCTGCTTAATGGTACCCAGGGATTTAGCAGCAGAGCTATGATTTGAACATGGGCCTGTTATTTCAAAGTTCATAGTATTGCTCTATATACACCAGAGAATAACAGCGGGGTTTTTTTGTGTGCTTCTTTTCTTAAAAAACAAAAACAAACAACCCAGTTCCCATATAATTCCCTATAATTCCTGAGGGATAGTACCAGAAAAAAAGTAATCTACAATTGTTCATCTTTGTGCAAACAGTGAGGTATGACTCTGAAAGGGTGAAGCAGATCTTCTGGGATTGAAGTCTATTATGTGTAGAACTCAGAGAAGTGGTCTGATTACCAATATACTACAGACTGACTTCCCCACTTCTCATCATATCTGAGGATCAGCTCAGCTGATGGAGATGGTCATAATGATATATCTACAATGGCTAATTTGTTTCATTTACTTATTACCATTTGAAAACAATATCCACAGCTCTATGATCAATTATTGATACCGAGGAGTCTATATCAAATCTGAAATTGTGTGTGTGATTTTTCCAACTCTACGATAAGCAATTTCAAAGGCTTAGCTGGCAGGTTTTACCCACAACAGACTTGGTGCATAGCCAGTGCGTTGTTGCAGGCTCTGGAGGAAGTAGCAGTCAAGGATTCTGCACCTGTTTTGTCCTTCCTGGGCACCCGCCCTGTCTTGCATGCCTACATTTCTGCCCCGGTTAGTCCAGCCTTCGCATGGGGGCCTTAGCTGCCTGTCTAAGCCTTTTCATGGCACTGTTCTTGAATACTTCCTTTTCCTTTCTGTCTTTGCACGCAGTACTTTTCTACTAGCCCGCTCCCGCAGTCCCTGAGACCCTAAGCCCATAAAATAGCAAAGTTCTTTTATTTGGGGCTCCCTTAGCAATGAAACCCCGTGGTTACTGCGTTGGACTGTGATTCACTTGGCCCATGGTTTGAAACTAACAGCCTCTCCACGGGAGAAACGGGGTCTTTCTCTTCTGGTCAATAGTTACAAAGCTACATGGAAGTCTCTCTGAGTTAGCATCGACGGGAGGGTACTGAGTTCAGCAAGGAGAGGTGCTTTGCGCCCTCCCCATTAATCTGCACTGATCCACGTGACTCTCGCCCTGCACCTCTCTGTGGAGAAAAATGGAACACGGTAATACTTTTGTTTTTTTAGCTTATCGAAAACAGAATAAAGGTCGATTGTTACTTTCAATTTTGACCTCTTTTCCATATGGCAGCTGTAGGTAGTAATCCGAAAAAAAAAAAAATCTAAATAAAAGAGCACCTCCTACTGGACACCTACTATACCAGACACTGTAGTAATAGCTTTATATGCCATCTCACTTTACTTTGTCCATCATCTCATACGCTTGCCCAGGCGGGGCAATGCTTATGGGTGCTTGCAAAGATGATTGACTATACCATGGGCTGCCAGAATAATAAGCAAATCCGTCTTGGAAGAAGTATAGGCAGCATTCTCCTTAGAAGCAAGGATAGAGAGACTTGGATGTGTTTTTGACGTCTTTGGAATAATACATCATTCTTGCCACCAGCGCTCCTTTAGTAAAGCAGAGGGCCAGTCAAAGAGAAGGCCCCCGATGAGATGGATTGATTGACACTGTGGCTGCAACAATAGGCTCAAACAGCAATCCCTGTGAGGATTTCCTGCAACCAGGCAGCGCTTCATTATGTTCGGCTGGGGTGCGGTGGGTTGGAGCTGACTGTTGTTGTGATTGTTAGGTGCCTTTGAGAGGCTTCCAAACAATAGCAACTCCATGTGCAACAGAAGCAAACACTACATGGTCTTGCCCCCTCTTCACAATTGTTCCTAAGATCGAGCCCATTGTTAAAGTTACTATGTCAATCCACTCCTCTTTTTATCTGTCCCTCTACCAAACATGATTCCCTTCTCCAGGAACTGGGCTTTCCTGACAGTATTTCCAAAGTACGTAAGATGAAGTCTCACCATCCATGCCTCTAAGAGCACTCTGACAGTATTTCTTCCAAGACAGATGGATTTGTCCTTTTAGCAGCCCATCGTACTTTCAATATTATCCTCCAGCACCACAATTCAAATGCAGAGATTTGCCTTCAGGGTTCCTTACTAAATGTCCAACTTTCACATGCATAAGTGGCAATGAAAAATGTCATGGTGAACCATGATCCTCAAAGTAACATTCTTGCTTTTCAATATTCTACATAGGTTGTGCAACAGGTTTATCTAATAATCTCTTGACTATTGCTTCTGTGAGCTTGGGCTGTGGATCTAAGCAACATAAAATCCTTGGCAACTTTAACCTTCTCTCCATTTATGCTATTACCAGTTGGTCCAGTTATGAGGGTTTAGGTCTTTTTTACATTGAGTTGATCATCAGCAAGTACTTCAACTCCGCCTCCTTTTCAGCAAGCAACATCTGCATATCACAAGCTGTCGAAAAGTCTTCCTCCAATCCTGATGCCGCGTCCTTCTTCATATAAGCCAGCTTCTCTGATTATTTGCTCAGCATACAAGTTGAATAAATATGGTGAGAGACTTTAAATCATTGTTATTGAAACCATAAATAGATTCAGAATCATGCAGTATTCCACTGTTCTGTTCACACAACTGCCTCTTGATCACTGTACAAGTCGCATGTGAGCACAGTCAAGTGTCTGGGCTTCCATGCTTCCCAAGGTTACGCATAGGTTTATGATGCACAGAGTAGGATGACATGGCATAGTCAATAAAGCCAGGGAGACATTTTTCTGGTATTCTCTGTTTCCAACCCCAGCTCATCTGCCATCAGCAATGCTATCCTTGTTTCACGGCCTCTTCTGGACCTCACCTCAACCTCCAGCAGCTGCCCGGCAATGTACTGTTGCAGCACTGGGATGATCTTCAGAAAAATGTTACTTGCCTATGATATCAGTGATATTGTTTTAGACTTTGAACATTCTGCTGGGTCACTTTTCTTTGGAATGGGTACACGTGTGGATCCGACAGGAGGGCATCAAAAGTCAATAAATATGCTAGAAAAGAGCTTCGGCAGAGTGGGTTAAATGTTGAGGAGCTAACTGAAAGTTTAGTGGCTCAAACTTACCAGCTGCTCAGAGAGAGAAAGATGAAGTCTGTTCTGCGAAGATTTACAGCTGTAGGCATCTGAGGGAGCACTTTCACTCTGCTCTATAGGACTGACACGATAGCAGTGTATTAATATTTGAACATTAATATTAAAAATTGAGGCTTAAAGTTGAGTTACTTGTATGAAGCCTTTTATTAAGTTGTGAGGTTGCATTTAGAACCAGGTCAATCAATTCATTTCATGTCAACTCTCAAAATGTTTATTGAACATTCATTCTATTCCAAGCACTGTGATAGAAACAGGGATTTGTGAGGCAACAGGGAAGATGTGGCCTCATGGATCTAATAGAGTAGGGTGATTTCACTCTTTCCCATGTTGAATGCTTAAAACAATGACAATAAATCATTATATTTGTAGTTTGTATTTCTATTTTTGATCCTATCATTTAAAATGATCATGATAGAAAAATCACACTTATTTGGTAGAACTTTTCTCATTACTAGATAGGATATTAATAATATAATTACAAACCCTTTAATGGTATATTAGTACAGACCCTCAGATGGCTAATAAATTACTATAGACAAAACAGAATGAGTAGAATTAAAAAAACAAAACAAATTAAAGACAAGAGAGTCATTTACTGTGATAAGTCTCCTCAAAAGCATTTGAAAACAATTATGTCTCTTCATAGAATATTTTTAAATGCTAGTGGTTAGTAAAGTTGACCTTGGAAAGTACATCTACCTTCTGAATATTGACTTAGAAAAATAACTTAAGTCAGGCGGTAAATGCTTTGACTCATGCAGAAATGCCAAGAGAATTCCACTTTGAACTTTTTTGAAGCTGTCATTTTAAATTGTTATCTTTGTTACATATCAATGTATTTCTAAATTTAAACTAAGATTCTATGCTAAAAGGCTGCCACTTGCTGGAGTCTCGTCACATTATTGAAAAACAAACAAACAACTTTTAAAATCTTGGTAAAGGAGTCCAAACATTTCTACCACTGTGCATGGAATTCTATTTCCAAACCTATATTTGTTTGCACTTCTCTCCCTATGGATGATTTTATTTCTTCCTTTACTGTACCTCTACCCTTGACTTTGACCAAGGTTCCTTGCAGTTTGTTACTGTTGATTGAAACTAGATTATGGGGTTGAAATTACGAAATGATGGAACAAGAATTTGCTTAATAAACTCTCTTAAAGAAAATTTGAAGCAGATCCATATATTTATAGCATCCTTTATGCACCTAAACCTGACTTTCGTTATCCAACCTTTCACATTTATGGCAACTGTAAAAAGATTCTCAGGTGGCACTACCAATGGTCCAAGCCAAATGAAGGGTCACAGGGCAGCCGAAGGTACTTTCCGTGGCCGAACCCCAAAGAATATCCTGGAGGCCTCAATGATGACTGGGCCAAGATGAGTTGCCCCCTCCTGTTTGCCCATGACATCTCCAGTCCATGGAGCGTATGGGGAAATATCAAGATGATGTGAGCTCTTTGAAGGCATGGGGAGGCCAAGACAAGCTCAAAGGTACCAAGGAGGTCACTGGGGGAGGCGAAGGGAGGGGGAGAGGGAAGCAGACCACATGAGGTTGCTCAACCACGAGGAGAGAGGACATGAGGGCTCCTGAGTATGGGCAAGGAGGAGTGGGAAACCACTCCTACCAGCCCACTCCCCTGCAGACACCACAGTACTGGAGAAGGGTGCTGGGGCATGGGGAAGGTGCTGCTGTACCAGACATACCCGAGATGTGCTGGGGATGTCGGAAGAGTGGTGAGTGACTGGGATGGGAAATGGATACAAGAAGGAGCACAGCCTCAGATTCATAACGCCAATTATGCATAATGTTCTGATCTTCGGAACTTACCGATGTCGATAGTGAGAAGTGGGATGTAGCTTAATATTTAATAGAATAGCGTTTATCAAGCAGAAATATATATTAAAATTGTTAGCTATCTCCAATAATATTATAATCAAAATTAACTACCATTTGCTCTAGTATCACTTACCGGCTGGATAGTAAATAAGGAAGACAGCCGAAGAACTGATGCATTTGGCTTACGGTGCTGAAGAGGATTACATATACCAGGGGCTGTCAGAAGATCACACAAATCTTCCCTCAGAAGATGCTCTTTAGAGTACAATCTTTAGACGGGTTATCAGGAGGGATACATTTCTAGGAAGTATCATGCTTGGTAAAATAGTGAAAAAGGGGGAAAAACCCCAAGGTGATGAATTGACACAATGGCTGTAACAACAGGTTCAAACATAGCAACAACAGGTTCAAACATAGCAACAACAG
>NW_022111369.1:14878626-14881498 GCF_000313985.2 Echinops telfairi
AGGTTCAAACATAGCAACAACAGGTTCAAACATAGCAACAATAGGTTCAAACATAGCAACAATTTGGAGGGTTACACAGGAGTGGAACGTTTGGGGTCTGTTTTCCATAGGTTGTTCTAGCTCAAAACCAACCAGAGGACGCCTCACAAAAATGAGGAAATGTTTCCCTTAAGCTGTGTGAGATGGGTCATCTATACCATATTTTGAAGAAAGGAAAAATCCCTTGATTTAGGCCACACAACTTTTAAGGGTCAGAGTGAGGATTCAAGATCCGAGGCACTCTGTTCTCTCCTCTGAACATCCAAGATTGAAGAGATTTTTATTGAGTACTTATTCTGTGGTGCAGTGACACTCCTGGGCTGTGAGAGTTCACTGTTTGGTAATAAAATCGTAGGAATCGGTATTAAAGAGTGATATGTGAGAAGAACACCTATTAAAGGACTGAAAGAGACTGCTCATAGGAGACAGACCAGGGCAGGAAGTCCTGGCCAGCAAAGACTTTAGATTGAGAGAGAAAGATGGGAAGGAAGTTGGTTAGACTGTGGAGGCACTGGGAGAGAGTAAGAAGACCAATTCCAAGCAGAGGAAATCTGACTCTAGAATCCCAAGAGCAAAAAGAGCTTGATGTAATAGAAAGGTAGGTGGCTCCTGAAGGTGGGGGCTGGGCTGGAGAGGAACATTAAGTACAGAACAAGAGGGTCTTTACGTGCTCTGCTAAAGAGTTAGGACCACCTCAATGCCAAGAAAAAAATCTCTATCATGGGGTCTTCGGGGCTGCAAGTAATGGGCTAATTGGCATTACAGGTCTTCCCACTTTCCAGTTCCTCAATTTGCCCAACTCTGTCGCCCTGGTGGTGTAGTAGTTGGGTGTTGGGCTGTGATCCGCGTGGTCGGCAGTTCAAAAACACCAGCAGCTTGGCGGGAAAAAGACCGGGCTTTCTATTCCTGTAAATAGTCTTGGAAACCCATACGGCATGGCTGTGAGTCAGCATGGCTCAACGGCAGTGCGTTTGGTTCTTACACAGCGAACAATCCATCTTCCATTAAAGACATTTATTTTCAGTAGTTGTCTTTTATTTCTGCCTCCTCTTTACTCTAATTTTTGTAACCATGTGCTTCTCTTGGTGATCATTTTATTCAAGGGAACAAAAAAATGGGAACAATTGGCCCTGGGAACCCTGAAAGCAAAATCAGAGTGCTTCCTGAATGTTAATACCTATGTTAATAACCGTGCGTATTCTCAGCACTGCCCTCCTGCACACTGCAGTGCCTGCTTCTACCCACTCTGCCACCACTCCGTAATTACACTTTTACAAAAACTCAGGAAACAACATGAAATGCAGGCTGTTGAGGAAATCAGTAACTAAGACCATTCAGGAGTATATTGCTTAATTTTCATCATGCCCAGTGGTTTTTCAAATAAGTACAATTTTCTTCATAATGTCTACTTTTGAGCAGATAGAATCCACTTATTTACATATAATTCCTGTTTTTAAGATGATACATACTCTGTTTTCCCTTGGGTAAATGTTCAAAGAGTGAAAAGTTACCATGTAAATCAACAGTAACCTATGGCTATAGATACTATTGTAAATGTTCACTGCTATAGAAGTGGCTCTTGGCTCACTGTAAACCCAGGTTGAAAGGGACAGAATTTCTTTATAGTCTTCCTAGTCTCAAAACCTGGAAACCACGTTGAAACCTGTTCAGCATTATGGTAACATGCAACTTCCCACAGAAGGATGGGAGCTGCCTGTGCATGAGGTGGCCAGCCGGGAACTCAAGCCTACAGAACAATTATACTCTGTCTCATAGGGCCACTACGAATTGAAATAAACTCAATGGCAATTTTTGTTGTTGTTTTTGTTGGTCCTACATGGAAGGTGAGAATTTTTCTACTATCTTCTAGGGCTACAGACAAAAGGAATAAAATTAACCAAGGAGAGGGAAATAGTAACACTGACCCCCCCACCCACACATTTTGGCGCCTCAAATGTTAGACTATTTATTGAGTATCTTTGATCTGCTGATTCCCACACTGGCAACCGTTTTCCCATTACAACTCTAGTTTTTTGACAGACACAACATATGCCATATACCACTTGTCACTCTGCTCACCCATAAAATATCAGGATATTTTAATAGAGGGTTAGCTAGCCTGAGATAGAGGAAACACATACTGGCTTTAT
Organism: Echinops telfairi; assembly: GCF_000313985.2. Taxonomy (NCBI): domain Eukaryota; kingdom Metazoa; phylum Chordata; class Mammalia; order Afrosoricida; family Tenrecidae; genus Echinops; species Echinops telfairi. Next base: position 14,880,816 of record NW_022111369.1, read on the forward strand.
GTAAAGTATTTTATATTGTACTAAACATTCCCATCAAGTTATACTTCACATGGGCAAAGACACTGGATGACAATGGGAGCCTAACATGCATCTGCAGAAGACCTAAGAGGATCAAGCCTCTGGCAGATCAGACAGAGAATATTGTAAACTTGACTATGGTAGATTGAACTAAGGGTGTCTTGTCAACCAATCTTCCTCTTGACCCATTCTTGAGTTTTCCTAGATTTAAAAAGTTCTTGCTTGTTTCACAATAGAGGTTTCTTCTCTGGCCTATTAGAATATTGCCGGTGGTCTTTTCCTTCCACTAGTTTTTGTCTTTGGTATGTATGCCAGTAAGTGAAGCACAGAGGGCAGATGTATAGGGGACACTACTCATGTAAAGGCGTGTCGGGTATGGGGGAGAAAGGCTGAGGGGAATTGGAGAGCAAATGGTGACTACTGGAGGGGGAAGGATGCACTGGAAATGATAGTTGTGATGTATACATAACTTGTTAAATACGACTGAAGTAGTTAAGTGTCTGATGTGTGAAATTTGTCTCAATAAAACTATTGGGGAACCCCCCCAACAAATATCATTTGAGAAATAAAAACTTGAACATGAAATAAAAACTTGAACATGAATTCTTTGTTTGACTACAGGAGAAAAATATTCTTAAAGGAATGAATGCCTCTGAGAAGTATTA
>NW_022111369.1:14882523-14884110 GCF_000313985.2 Echinops telfairi
TTATCCTCTAATTTTTGGCTCAGAAATATTCTCATATTTAAAACCAGGATGATTAATTACTAAATCAGTATAACTTAATAGCTGAAAACATAGTGGAACACCATCTCTAAGAAATTAGAAATTATGAAGTGTCCTGAATCAGCACCCCAAATACTCCCGGAAACAGGGCTAGAGTCCCACACACTAAGGAAAAACCCTTTTTTGTTGAAAATCCACAGTATCATGATGTCAACTACTAGTGTTGGTATTCTTTGAAACATATATAATGACCTTTAAAAATCTGCAATCTATTTGCCACAAGTGAGCACTGATGATTCCCTCAGGATTTTGCTTTACCATTTGTATTATTTAAAAAATAACAATTTATATAACTCTGTCATCTCTATTAATTTCTTTAAGAGTGATGTTGGGAAAATAAGATTTAGTATTTCCATTTTTATAGATCAGAGAAAGTGAATGACTGAGGAAAGTAACTTGTAAAATAATTTAGCAAGTTATTAGGCCTTCCTATGGTTCACAATTTATTGCTGTTGCTTTGTGGTTTGCTGCCCTGTAATAGATGCCCCTGTGTGTAGAGTAAAACGGCTCCCTAGAAATTAAAAATTTTTTAAATCAGATGATTAATACTCTCTCCCAAGGAGTCTCTGGGTAGGTTCAAACTGTTAACCTTTAGCTAGTAGTAGACTGGATAACAGATTGGGTCACTTAGATTTCCTAATTGATTACGAAGCTTGCTGTTGACTGAGTCATGTTGATTGAGTCATGCCATCTCTTTCTAACTTAGTAACTCAAATTCCAAAAGGAGGAGTAATTTAAAATTTGGTTACCATGTTTCTGCCATACACAGGGGGACTTCAGAACATTTGTGAGAAAACGGAATTAAAAGGTAATGGGATATGTCTATGAAATTTTTGAAGCTCCCTAGTTTAACTCAGTCTCAACAGAGCCATGGTGGTGCATGATTGCCAATCAAAATATCGGTCCTAACCTTTCCTCCTCTCCCTTTTCCTCTTCTTTTCTTTGCTCTTGTTAGGTGCTGTAGAATTTGGTTCCCACACACAGGAATTCGATGAATAACAGTACAATAATGGCTGGCCCTGCATCACCCTCACTGTCGTGACTGTGTTTGAACCTGTTGCTGCAGCCTCTGTATAAATTCGTCTCCTTAAAGGTCTTCCTCTTTTTCATTGACCCTCTACTACACCAAGTCTGGTGTCCTAGTGATAACATGTCCAAATAATGTGAGACAAATTTTTGGCGTCCTCTTTTCTAAGGAGCAGTCTCATTGTTGATATTCCAAGACAGATGTATTTGTTCTGTGGGAGTCCACGGTAGTTTCCATTTTATTCGCCACTATCATAATTCAAATGCATCAATTCTGCTCTGGTCTTATTGTCCAACTTTTAAATACATGTGAGGTGACTGAAAATATTTGAGTCAACATGACATCTTTGCTTTTTAATACTTTAAAGAGATTTTTTACAGATTTGCCTAATACAGTTTGTTGTTTGATCTCTTGATTCCTGCATCCCTAGGTGGTGATTGTGGATCCAAGTAAAATAAAATCTAATATCAGTCTTTTTCTCT
>NW_022111369.1:14887080-14888043 GCF_000313985.2 Echinops telfairi
GCTCACCTAACTGGGTGTGGGGAATGCATAAATGCCCTAGGCTAAGGGGAGTGGTCTGGAGGTTGGCAGCGGATTGTGAGAGAACAGTGAAGAGAAAATGAGGAAGAATAAATATTTTAAAACTAAGCTTGCTGAGAATGTGGGGTCATAGAGGAAAACAAAAGTAACAATAAAGCTGATCCCTGATCCCTTCCTGAGGGGCTGCAAGGGTTTAATCCCTGCTCTGAGGCAGTGGCAAGCTGTGGCTGTGTTGAGATAATGCCCCTGCTCTGGCTCCAAATGATCCTGGCTCTGGCCTAGACAGTGGAGGGGCTAAGGTCACGCCCTCATTGGCCTCCACTGTGGTAAGCCCAAAGCCCCTAGCCCCTCAAAACCTTGTGTATCTCTGCCTACTTATCTTTATGATGTGCCTCTTTTGAACCAGCAGTGTTGAATTTCCCTCTTAGTAACTCTCCTGGACTGATTTCTGTGGAGTCTCTCTGGTATGTGTTACTCAATCGCCATCTTCCTGGGAGTCCCCATAACTATGGTCTTACATTCAATTATGCACCCTCTACTCAGCCTGATTAGTCTTAACAGCACTAATGATGCTACTTCTATGCCCCAAAGCATGGTTAAGTCTGCTACTCTTACTAATTCATGCTGTGAAATAGCAAAGTCAATATCTACAGAATCACCACCTATAGATGAGGTGCTGGTTAAAGGAGAGCCTCTGAGTGAGCATATCTTTGATATTTTCCAGGAGTTTTTTCAGGATGACAGGTATAGCGAAGCTGGTTGGCTGGTCCTTCTTACAATGGAAAGTGTGATTAAGCAGAGGGATGGTCTCAGAGCCTCAGAAGCATGCCTCAGGTGCTGATTAAAAGATTGGAAACGCTTCCATCTGTTCTACAAAGGAGAGCTTATTCTCCTCTAGTAATAGAGCTGACATTGCTGAGAACCAGGTCCAGAGTCTCATTATGC
>NW_022111369.1:14890265-14896193 GCF_000313985.2 Echinops telfairi
CTTGATCGCCAGTCTATTCCACAAAATCTCACACTGGTCCATTATATTGATGACATTATGCTGATTGGACCCACTAAGGAGGATTTATCAAAGACTCTAGATTCATTGGTACAACATCTGCATATAAGAGGTTGGGAAATTAACCTAACAAAGATTCAGGCACTTTCACCTCAGTAAAATTTCTAGGGGTCCAGTGGTGTGGGACATGTTGAGATATTCCTACTAAAGTGAAGATTAAGCTATTGCATCCCCCACCCCTCCCAATGACTGAAGAGGAGGCGCAATGCCTAGTGGGCCTCTTCAGATTTTGGAGGCAACATATCCCTCACTTGGGTGTTCTACTTTGACCTATTTATCAACTAACATGAAAAACCTTCAATTTTGAGTGGGGCCCAAAACAAGAAAAGCCTCTTCAACAGGTTCAGGCTGCTGCAAAAGCTGCTTTGCCTCTGGGACCATATGATCCAGGTGATCCAATGGTGCTAGAGGTGTCAGCTGTAGATAAAGATGCAGTGTGGAGTCTTTGGCAGACCCCTATTAGTGAATCACAGCATAGACCATTGGGATTTTGGAGTAAAGTCCTGCCATCCTCTGCAGACAACTACTTCCCCTTTCAAAAACAGCTGTTACCTGTTACTGGGCCTTGATGGAGACTGACCACCTCACCATGGGCCACCAAGTCACCATGAGGCCTGAACTACCCATTATGACCTGGTTATTGTCTGACTCATAGAATCATAAAATTGGACATGCGCAGCAACACTCTATTGCTAAATGGAATTGGTATAAATGAGATCGGGCCAAAACAGGACTTGAAGGGACAAGTAAGGTGCATGAAAAAGTGGCCCAAAGGCCACTGTGGAGTCTCCACTCCTGTCACATTACCTTCTTTCTCCCAGTCTGCACTTATGACCTCCTGGGGAGTTCCTTACCATACTTTTACTGAAGACCAAAAAAGTCATGCTTAGTTTATGGATGGCTCTGCATGATATGCAGGTGCCACTTGTAAGTGGACAGCAGCAGTACTACAGCCCCTTTCTGGGATCTCCCTAAAGGACAGTGAGGGGAAATCTGCCAAATGTACAGAACTTCAAGCAGTGTACCTGGCCATTCAGTTTGCCTATAAAGAAAAATGGCCAGATGCACTGATTCATGGGCTGTAGCTAATGGCTTGGCTGGATGGTCAGGGAATTGGCAGGAACATGATGGGAAAATTGGTGACAAGGAGGTGTGGGGAAGAGATGTGTGGATAGGTGTCTCTGAATGGGCCAAGAAAGTAAAGGTAATTGTATCTCATATGAATGCTCACCAAAGGTTATCTCTGAAGAGGTGACACGTGCTGTGGAGACTGGTCCTCCTCTTTCCTCTGTCACTTCTGTTATCGCCCAATGGGTACATGAACAAAGCGGACATGGTGGCAGGGATGGAGGTTATGCCTGGGTGCAGGAACATGGACTTCCACTCACCAAGGGTGACCTGGCCACTGCCACTGCTGAGTGACCCATTTGCCAGCAGCAGAAACCAACATTAAGTCCAAGATATGGGACCATTCCTCGGGGAGATCAACCAGCAACCTGGGGTCAGATTGATTACATAAGACCACTTCCATCATGGAAAGGGCAGTGTTTTGTTCTAACTGGAATAGACACCTACTCTGGATATGGATTTGTCTTCACTGCACACAATGCTTCTGCCAAAACTACCATTTGTGGACTTACAGAATGCCTCATCCACCGGCATGGCACCCACATAGCACTGCTTCAGATCAAGGAACTCACTTCACAGCAAATGCAGTGTGGCAATGGGCCCATGCCCATGGAATAATCCACTGGTTGCATCATGTTCCTCATCATCCTGAAGCTGCTGTCTTGATATTATGATGAAATGGGCTCCTAAAGACACAATTACACTGCCAACTTGGTGGCAACAACTTGTGGGGCTGGGGAAATGTTCTCCAGGAAGCTGTATACACTCTCAACCAGCAGCCAATATATGGTGCTGTGTCTCCAATAGCCAGAATTCATGGGTCCAGGAACCAAGGGGTGGAAGCTGGAGTGGCACCACTCACTATTACTCCTAATGATGCACTCGCAGCATTTTTGCTTCCTGTCCCAGCAACCCTGTGTTCCTCAGGCCTGGATGTTCTGGTCCCGAAGGAAGGAACTCTCCCACCCGGAAACACAGCACGATTCTACTGAACTGGCAACTGAGAATGCCCCCTGGCCACTTTGGGCTTCTCATGCCTTTGGATCAACAGGTCAGGAAGGGTGTCACTGTACTAAGTGGTGTGATTGATCCTGATTACCAAGGAGAAATTGGATTGGTGTTACATAATGGAGGTAAAGAAGAATATGTCTGGAATCCAGGAGATCCCATAGGCCGACTCAGTGCTACCATGCCCTGTTATTAAAGTAAATGGTAAATTAAAGCAACCCAATCCTGACAAGACTTATAATGACCCAGACCCCTCAGTAATGAAGGTCTGGGTCACCCCACCAGGCTAAAAACCACAGCCAGCTGAGGTGCTTGCTGAGGGCAAAGGCAATACAGAATGGGTAGTAGAAGAAGGTAGTTCTACCCATCAGTTACAACCATGTGATCAATTGCAAAAAGTGAGGTTTGTGATTGTCAGTTTATTTTCTTTATATGTGCTTATTGAATATCCTTCCTTTGTTCATGTATGATGTAACAGATACAATTGGACTCAGTGTGTTTTCATTTATATGTATGATAGATGTTTGATGTTAAGTATAAGTGTGATTTCATTAATGTCCAGAAATTATATACGGCTAAAGAAATGTGTACAGGTGCCAAGTTGGTAAGGGGTGGATTGAGGTTAGTTTATTGTGCCAATCTGGCCGATAAACACATGTGGGATTAATTGAAGGGCGGAGAGATAAATGGCTCCACGGGCCTCGCCTTTCTTGTCTCTTGTTCTTTGATCATTGGACCAGTGTGTGGCTACCTTAGCTTGTTCTTTGCCTCAATTTACAAGCTACACTCCCTGTGGGACACCCAACCTGTAGACTGTGTCACTGTAATTTGAGGTTCCTTTAAGACCTGCTTCGCCATACCATTGGAATGTATACCTCTTGAGCTGGGGACTGTTGGGCCCTGTCATCTAGTTGACTGTTGGTGACCTGCCTTGCTGTTTGCTGCCTGTGCCTGGATAGCCTGAATTGCTCTACAGAGGACTACCCGGCAGCCCTCTCAAGACTTGAAGGATATATATATATTATTAGCATTCTGGTTTTGTTTCTCTAGAGGACCTTGTCTAGCACACCGGGATTGGCTGGGCACGGGAAGGTACGTTATGGCAGCCTTGGAGCTGTGGTTTGTTATCATGTAATCAGCCCTATGAGGAGATCTATTGTGAGGAGTCAATGCATTGGGAGATGTTTTCTCTCATGTGTACTGTCTACCCCGTCTATGTAAACACTCTTTCCACAAAATCTCTCTAGCTTTTTGGGGATCTTGTCCCTCCATCTGACCCACAGGTCTTGGGACTAGAGATAGCCACTTGCTGCATTTCTTGCTTTTCTTGGATTTATCGGCTTCCAAAACTCCAGAGGAAGCAGCCTGTCATCTTACTTGTCCATCTTACTTGAGTCAGGTGAAGTGTCCCCACTGAAATATGAGTATCTGAGTGGGAAGTTGCCAACCTGTACAACTGTAAGTTCAAAAGAGGTATAATGTGACCTGAAAGTTCTCTGAAGGTTTCTGAGGAGCTATAGGGGAAGAAGGAACCCAGACTTTGGAGGGTTAGGATCAACAGCTCAGCTTCCTCGAGGTCTGAGCAGACCTAAATTACCTTCGCCACTTCAAGATACCTTCTTGAGCAGATTAGTCAGCATGAGCAGCAGAAACCCATCCAGGCTCTTGGACTTGACCATCCAGAATGCTGGTGTATTTGTCCACAGAACTCTTCCCACCCTTGTTGCAGGGCCTCTCTCTCCAGAAGACATAACAAGATGGTGCGGGCTACGATGGGAGTCTGGCTCTTCCCCCAATGTGCCTTATGGGCTCTGGGGAAGTCTTGGCCGTCTCAACAGGGCATTTGAAAGGGTGTGCTGGATGCTCTTGATCAACTGCTTTCTCTGTAGTTTCAACCCAGGAGATATAAGCTGCAGGTGCTAGCTGAACATTAACATCAACTTCTGGAACCTGTGGTTTGGAACACAATCCAGTGCCTCTGTGACCTCATCAGAAGAGCCAGGGCCACCCAGGACTAAGACTCCAAGCGGAGACAAATCCAGGTCCATGGAGAACCATAAGCCCTTTGCCCTGGAAGTGCTCATGGACTTTTTTCTCAGGGAACCACAGGGGATGACTTCCTCACATTCCTCAGAGGATCCAGCAGAGAAAGGACCTATCACACCTGTGCTTTAGGAAGTTGGAGTTGGTAGGAACTCCCCCAGAAGTTCTCATTGTGGGAGAGATCTTGAAAACAGCACTGGCACACTATGTCCAGGAGGTGGGACCGCATTGCAGATGGGACCTGCACAGTATAATCTGATTTGTTCATTAACTGGCCCAGATTGTTCACCTGCATACACTCTGGAATCACCCTGGGTTGCAGATTTTCATGGATGGAGGACAAGGAGGTCAAGTTGCGTGCCCAATTCACCTCTCAGCTCTGCTCCCAGGGTCAGCTCCAGCACCTCATGCCGGACTCTGGCGTGGTGCTCAGTGATCGCCTCTGCAAGGTTTTCAGATGCTTGCAGACACCCTGAAACACCCCCATGAAAACAGATTGTGTGCTTCGGGACTCTGACTTGAAATGCCATCTTTGTGTCCCTGCACCAGTTGCCTAAGGACTCTGGATTTGAGTGGTCTTTTCAGGGTTGGCTTAAGACAGTCCACTAGGGAGACTCTTGGCCACCTTGACTCATCTGAACTTAGGTGCCTGTGGCACTGGCAACTCCGAGCTCAGTTCCTTGCAGTGTGATCTGACTCCCTGCTTCCAGCTCAGCGTCTTGGTGTTTTGTGGAAGCCCAGTCTCTTTGCCTGTCATGGAGGGCACACTGCATCACACTATCCCATTGTGTCCGGGAGCTTCCTATATCTCTTCAGGGCCTGCCGGTCCCCAGGGATCTCCTCACCGGGGAACTTTTGGACTGGCCCTAGAGGCTGAAAGGCCTCTTTCTTTCACCTTTGCTGACAGGCCATATCACTGAGGATATGAATCATCACTCAGATAATTGACATCATAATACTCTCCTTTGCTACTTGTTTTCAGCCCTGGTTTCTGCCTTTAGGTATCAATCCCATTGATGAAAGACTAATGTTTCCTATGTTAGTCAAGTTTAGGGGTAGGTTCACGAGAATTAGGTTATGTTTGCTATGATAAAGAGGCACTTCGGAGGTGAGGATTGGGAGATGCATCTGACATCACTACCTTATTGGAGTCCTACCCTGGCTTGCTTCCCATCTCATACAAGAACCCAAAGGAGAAGAGAAGCCAGCAGGTTGAGGGGATGCTGACGACGACCCATAAACAAGAGCCAAGAGGAGCACAGCATGTCCTTGGGAAACAAAGTCCCTTCCCTGTGACTTTCTGGAAAGAAGGGAACATTGATGCCAAGGCACATGGAGATCTCCTAGGAATGCAGGCACCCCAAATGTTGAAGAGACAAGGACCCTTCCCCACAGATATCTAGGTGGGAAACCCATCCCCTGCAATCATGCCCCTACATTTCCTACCATCTCAAGTAGGGGATAATACACATCTGTTTTAAAGGCATCTACATGTAGCCTTTAGGTATCCTGTAGCATGATTACTTTTGTGTGGCATGAATACTTTGTGGTCATTCACTACATGGGAAATGGTGGCTCTACTCAGCAGAAATGGGGCATCTAGACTTGGCCAATACTATACTGGATCTCCACTATACCTTTTCCTCCTCACCAACTTTTCAGCCTGCCCTT
>NW_022111369.1:14896293-14913068 GCF_000313985.2 Echinops telfairi
CTCAGCAGAAATGGGGCATCTAGACTTGGCCAATACTATACTGGATCTCCACTATACCTTTTCCTCCTCACCAACTTTTCAGCCTGCCCTTTTGTATCTTCTCTACAAGCAACGCTTCGTTTGCTGTGCCAGCTCAGCTGGGCAGTACTTCTCTGTACTTGTGCAGTTAGGGCAGGATGTCATTTTTTGAATCTGAGTGGTGGAGTGAAGTAGCTCTGGTGCTGATACGTAGTAGTAAGTGCTATAAACCCAACGTCCATGGTCTACTTTTCTATCGATGTTACAATATTAGAAGACTTGAAAAAGGTAATTGGACAATTTTACGGGTTCTCTGGGTATAAATGAGCAGTCTCAGAAGCAAGAAGAGAGAAGCCCAAGGTCATTAAAAAGAATAGCTCCCAGCAGAATGTGTGCGTTAAGGGGAGTTGGTACCAGAGGCTGCAGTAGCAAGCCATGAAGGCAGAGGAGTGGAGTTTCTGGACCAGGGGAATGAGTAAACAGTGAATGAGTAAACAGGAGGCTGACTTGAAGAGTAGGGTGTATGCATGTGACTTTGCATGTAATTGACCTAGAAGGGCTTAGTAACAGGTTTCCCAGCAGGCCGGAGACCAAGGCACTGCTTGGCCCAGAGACTGAGGACCAGGAGAGACTTGCCTACTGACAGAGATGAAAAGAAGCACTGAAGATTGAAAGGACTGAACTCTCATTTTTCTGCTGACTTTTAATCTGTTAACATCCATCAGAACTCCCATAACCGGGAGCTTTGTCAGTGACTTCTGTGTGGTCATGGCAGCAGCTTATGGAAACCAACAGAGCAGCAGTGTGCCACGGAAGGGCTGTCAGAAGGGTTAAGGAAGAACGGCAGGTGGAGGCATAGCTGATCTCTGCCTCCTGCAAACCCTCCTTTGGCAGGTTTGGCATTGGATTCATCTTCCTTACAGAGTGGAAGAGCTGGTGTGGTCCCTATACCATTTTCTCACCTTCTGCACCAGGAGGATTGCGTTTTCTATAATGGGTCAAAATATAGTCTGTCTCCTGACTTGCCTTTCCCCCCCTTGTCCTCTTGCTATAGCGCATCACAGAATGTTAGTACGACACATGTCAACTCTTAGCCACGGGCCACTTTGATTATTGAAGCAGTTGAAAATCTCCATAGAAATTTGCTTCAGATTGCCATATTATAACACATCTAGCCGTAATTTTGTATTCTTTTAAAATGATTTTTAAGTTGTTGGATAAAATTCCTTTGGCTACTTCTCTGATACTTTCTTAAATTATCCTTTAGCTTCACCAAACATCTCAAGCATATCTCCCATCTGGCTCTTTTGAATTGCTATTTTCTGCGTCTAGAAGGTAGCACTTGTGGTGTAGTGGGGTGTGTGTTGGGATGTTCACTGCAATATCAGAAGCTCAAACCTACTAGCCTCTCCACAGGAGAAAGATGAGGCTTTCTACTCAGTAAAGATTTACAGTATTGGAAACTCACAGGACAGTTCTACTATGTCCTATAGCATCCCTGTGATTTAGATTCCATTTGATTGACGTGAGATTGATTTTGTTTTGTTTTGTTTTGGGTGGGGGGTGGTGGACTAAAAGCTCTTCTTTTAGATCATTCTATTTGGTTTTTAAATGACCTTTTTTCTTACCTGACCACAGTACAGGCAGTCCCTGGGTTAGAACAGCTGACCTATGGAGTGCTCCGATTGGCCTGTTATTGTCAGGTATGCTTGCCCTTTATTTAGAGTGATGGATGTCATTCCCTACTGGCAACAATGCCTAAATCACTGAAAAAATGTTGAACCTTTTCTTACACTGCAGTCAGGCTAAATAAGAACCACATGGACCTGTCGCAACTAACAATGTTTTAAAAAAATTTTCTTATGGTGAATTAGGTGGAGAGTTTATATTTCATGTCTTCAATCTTGTAACCGATAGTTTAAACTACTTATCCAATTCCCCAACAGTTTACCCTAGGCAGCCTTTTTAGACTTCTCTTCCCCCCATTGTAATTTCTAAGACACGGTCAGCAGCAGATCTCCCTTGTAACCCAAGGACAACCCGAGTAGGAAATGGAGGCTCTGTTGACTACTGTTTCTTCGGACCGATCTTGTTCTCCTTCATAACACTTGGGCCTGCCTCCTTGCAGGAGAAAATAAGGATCCAGAAGCTCAATATACTTCTGAACGTGGTCCATTACTATTTAGCCAATACTAGTCTAACACATAGTAGATCCTCAATCGTTGTATACCAAACAAGTGAACAAATGGACAAAATAAAATGATGAACTTATCTTAAATTTGCTTCAGGAATAATCCGAGTGATGTCTTTTCAGCACAGATTTGTAGGCGCCGTTGAGTTGGTTGAGAACCGTCGTGACAAGATGCAAAGCACAACAGAGCACTGCCCACTCCTGCACCCCCCTCACACTTGTTCTTGTGCTTGAGCCCATTGTTGCAGCCACTGCGTCACTCCCTCCCCTTGAGGATATTCAGTTTTTCATTACCCCTCCACCTTACCAACCACGGTGTCCTTCACCAAGGACTGGTCTCTCCTGCCAAGTCCAAAGTGCAAGATGAAGTCTCAACATTCTTTTCCAGCAACACCATTCAAATGCATGGATTTTTCTTTGGTTTTCCTTACTCAATATCCAACTCTTACATGCATGTGAGGCAGTGGGAAATACCATGGTTTGGGTCAAAGTAACATCTTAGTCTCAAAGTAACAGCCACGCTTTTCAATATGCAAAAGAGGTCTTGTGCAGCAGATTTACCTAATGCAACTTGTCTTTTAAATCCTGGACTGCTGTTTTCATAAACATTGGTTGTGGATTGAAAAAAAACAAAATCCTTGACAACTTAAATCTTTTCTCCACTGATCCTGTTGTGAGGCTTTTGGGCTTCTGTATATTGATTTGTAATCCAGACTAAGGCTGCAATCCTTGACCTTCCTCAGCAAGTGTTTCTAGCCCTCCTCAATTTCAGTAAACAAAATGGTGTCATTTGCATATTGCAGGTTATTAATAAGCCTTCCTCCAATCCTGATTCTTCTTGATGCAAGTCAGCTTCTCTGATGATTTGCTCAACACACAGCTTGAATAAGCACGGAGAGAGGATACAACTGTCACAAACCTTTCCGGATTTTAAATCATGCATCACGACCTTGTTAAATTTGTAAACCTGCCTCTTAATCTTCCTCAAAGTAGCATCATCTAAATGACTTGGATGAAGCATAAACTTTGGGACCTTCACTTGCTAAAGGAGCATGAATCAAAATGATAAGACATGCTGTAAAAATCCTGTAATAAGAGGATCATGGAATGAGTGAAGTATGAATTTTTAAAAATTGTAAGTCATAAAAAATGAAATAGACTTTATAAGCAGTAATATCCTAGACATTAGTTAGATGAAATGGACTGGTATTGAACATTTTGAGTTGGAAAATCATACAGTGCACTATGCCAAGAATCATAAATTCCAGACAAACGACATCATATTCATAGTAAAAAATGAAATATTTCAAGACCAATCTTCAAGTATATTGGTGCATATGATATGATAATATTTATATGCCTACCATTAAGACAAGTCAATAAATCTTTTATTCATATTTATGCACCAACCACTAAAAACAAAGAGTGAAAAAAATTGAAGAGTTCTGCCAAGTTCTTCAGTATGATAGTGACCAAACATATAATCCAGATGCATTGATAGCTACTGGGGATTAAAAGACAAAAGTTGAAAACAAAGAATAAGAAGTAGTTGGAAAATATTGCCTTGATAGTAAAGAAGCTGGAGTCCACATGATAGAGTTTTACAAGACCAATGCGTTTTCATTATGAATATCATTTTCCACAAACTAATTGGAGACTGTACATGTGAGTGCTGGTGGCACAGTGGTTATGCATTGGGCTGCTAACTTCAAGGTCAGTAGTTCTAAACCACAAAAGACAAGGCTTTCTAATCCTGTATGGAGCTCAGTCATTTGAATAGAAGTAGGGAATGCTGCCTGGTTTAAAATCAGAAAAGGTGTGTGTCAGATTTGTATCTTTTCTCCATCCTTATTCTGTCTGTATGTTGAGGAAATAATCTGCTAATCTGGGTGTGGTAGTTACATAATCTGGTAACAATTTAAGGATTCAGAGTGAAGAGGTGGAGTCTAGCCTGTAAGACAGGTAGCAATTTGATGAACACATTTGGAGGTGCTAAGGAGATCAGTAGCTCACAGGAGGCAGGGCACACGCTCACTCCCTTGGAGAATCTCTCTGCTCTATCCCTGAGAGACATCCCTGGGTAGGAGACACATGGAGAGAGGCTGATGGGTGGAGAAGCTGGAGACCCCTGCCAGCACTAAGATGCTCACAATGCCACTGGATCCACAAGACTTCCCACCCACTGGCCTGTGATCCTCCTGCATTCAGCATCATTGCATATGTTTCATGAGACGGAACAGGACTTTATAGATTGGTATCAGACATATGGGCTAATAACAGATTTATGGACTTGGTATGGACTGGGCTGAGATATTTTCTCAATATTCAACTGCTCTTGTATATAAAGCCCTTTCTTGACCCGTATGATTGTCCATGCATCTATTTCTCTAGTCTACCCAGACTAACACTGTGCTTATGAAGAAGGATGTGACATTAGGATCGGAGAAAGGCTCGTGAACATTCTTTGGTATGAAAATGACACAATCTCACTTTTTGAAATGCTTACTAATGAAAACAAAAGACTACAGCCTTGGATTAAAACTCAATATAAAGAAAACAAACCCTCTGGTTCCTGAATGCTTCCTCCCCCATGCCGCCACCCCCCCAACCCCCACGACACAGTTCTACCTTACAAATCTGGCTAGATTGGAGAAAACACAATGGTACAGAGAAAAGCTCTCAACATATAGAAATGTGGGTGAAGGGAGACAATGGATAGTGTAAGATATGAAATAATAACCATATCTAATTGGTGTGGGAGCAAAGGGAAAAAAGAGTAGCTTATACTAAGGGCTCAAGTAGAAAATGTTTTGGAAATGATGATGGTAACTTATGTATAAATATGCTTGATACAATTGATGTATGGAATGTTATAAGAGCCCTCAATAAAATTATTTAAAAAAAAAAAGAAAACAAACCAGACCAATAGACAATATTATGATAAAGGGAGAAAAAATTGGAATTTTCAAGGAGTTTATTTTACTTAGCGCCACAATCAACCCTAATGGAAATAGCAGTCGAGAAATCAAAGTCCATATTGCCTTGGGGAAATAGGTTGAACAAAGATTTATGCAGCATTAAAGAGCAGGGCTTTTAAAGTGTTAAAGGTCAAGGCTGTGAGGACTAAACTGTGAGGACAAAGTGAAGGCTGTGAGGACAAAGTGAAGTCATGTTTGCTTCAATTGCCTCGCTTGCATGCAAACTCGGGCAAGGAATAGGGATAACTGCAGAGGAATTGCTGCATTTGAATGACAAGTTTGTCAAAGGACATCGAACACTGAAAGGACTATGGGGCTCAGAAGAACAGTCAAACCTGTGTTGGAACAAGTGCAGTTTGAATGTTTCTTAGACGCAAGGATGGGAGACTTTATCTTACTAGAAGACACTCGTTTCTGGGAAAGGATATCATGGATGGTAAAGGAGAGGGTCAACAATAAAGAGGAAAATCTTGGAAGAGATGGACTGGCACAGTGGCTCAGCCCTGGGTGCAATGTTAAGGTTGGTGTAGGATCAGACATGTTTCCTTCTGTTGTATACACGGTGTCTCTGAATGAGCACCAACCATGTCATTGCACAGTGTGACGTAAACCGAATCACTTCTAAGATATCCTAGCCCCAAACCTCACTGCTACTGCGTCAACCCCAGCTCCCAAGGACAGAGTGGAACTGCTTCTCACGGTTTGGTTCCAAAGGCTGCACACCTTTACTGGAGCAGAAAATCATCTTTCTCCCGATGAAAGGCTGGCGGGTTCTAATTGCTTATGGCTATCAGACTAATGCACAACCAATAGATCTACCAGGACTTAGAGTTACTTTGTAAAACAAAAACAACCCAAAACACCAAGCCTAAAGGACAGAGTAGAACTGAACATATTGAGTTTTAAAGACTATACTCTAGGGAAGTTGACTTCACCCCTTCTCCAGCAGAGCAACTCATTGCTTTCCCTGAGTGATCTTTGGGGTAGCAGTGGAGCACTTAATGACTCCACTTGCTTACAAGGAGCTTTCTAATACAATAGAAGACTTTTCTCTTTGAATTATGATTAATATTTTTAAATATAGAAATTATTTAATACATTTACCATTTATAACATGTCTGGCATATGCTTTCTGCTTTTCTGTTTCTTTACTGTCTCTTTTCGTTTCTGGATATTTACATTGGTGTATCATTTTTGGTACCCTTTTCTTCTTTAGTGTTTGGATATGTAAAGTTTATTTTACATTTTATTGGTGTCGAGGTTCCCAACTGCTCTGCAGACAAGTGTGATTTTTTTCCACATACGGGTCCCTCGAGCGGGGGCATGCACTTTCCAAATTGTCACGGTTCCAACAGGTCAGCATTGTCTCACCCTCACTGAAACTGAGTCATCTGCTGTTTATCATCTCACTTTTACTGCCATTTTTCTCTCACATTTGGCTCTTTTCACTCTTTTGCGTTATTGTTTTTCCATTTGAATGTATGATACCTGGACTATAGGTGAGCTTAACGTTTTCAAAGTTTATTGCTCTATTTATCAGGGCTAAAAGTGAAATCATTTTCATATGCCTAATATTTTGGGTAAAATGGATACTAGAAGCCATCCTGGGAGATAATTACAACCAGATGTGGATAGACATAGGACTTGTACAGTGGTTTCCCAGTCAGCTGCTTTTTCTTCTCCCTCTGTCTCTTTCTCTCTCTCTCCCTTTCTCTCTATCTTCAGGCATAATAAACATATAATAAAATCTAGTTCATTTAATTGCACACACTTACTGAATAATGTCAAGGTTATAAAGTCACATAACGACCATAGTTGAGATCTCAGCACTTCCAAAGGTCTTCCGTGTCCTTTCACAGTCGCTCCCTTTCTCCTGTCCCACTTCTCTGGGAACCGCTGATAAGGACTCTATTCTTGCAGCTTTGATTTTTCCCTACAAGACGTACAGGTGTAAGTAGCCCCGGTGGTGCAGTGGTTAAGCATTGGTTCACAACATCACAGATCAATGGTTTGAAATCACGTGTTTCTCTTTCCACAAAGACTTGATGATTTGTTTCCCCCAAAATCAAACCAAAGCAAACAAATCTAACCCAAAGCCTTGCTGTCATTCCGGCATCTAGAAACTATATAAGAAAAGCCGAACTCACCGCCACTACTCAATGCCGACTCACAGGGACCCTGCAAGACAGGGTAGAACTGCCCCTGTGGACTTTCGAGACTGTAACTGCTAACGGGAGTGAAAAAACCAAAAATATCTTTCTCCCATGGAGCAGCTGGTGGTTTCAAACTGCTGACCTTTTGGATCCCAGGCCAATGTGTAACCACTACACCACCAGGGATTTTAGAAACACTCTGGGATGGGCCTCTATGGGTTCCAAGGAAGCAATATTTATGGAAGTAGACAATTGTGTCCAAACCACAAAGGCAGACCGCTCTTATGGAAAGAAAAATAAAATATTTTCCACTGAAATAAAAAATAGAAGTGGTAACAGCAGAAAAGAGCAGGAAATCACGAGAGCAGAAAAACAAGGTAGTCGGATCAAACATTCTCACCCATTTCAGGAATATAATGTCTACAAATTAATCACAAAACTGCAAGCAATCCCATAAAAGAACAGGAGGTCTTGGACAGACATTTGACCACAGAGGCTATTCAAGTGTGAAACGAGCATGTGATATAATGTCCACCAACATTAGTCACTTTAGGGTGCTGCCAGGAACTACTATCTCACCCTCACAAGAACGACAATGAGAAAAAAATGACAGCAGGTGTTGACAGAGTTGTGAAGAAATGGAGACTCTCATCCATTGCAGGTGAGGGCTTGAAAATGTAAAAATACTGTGAAAGCAGCTTGGCAAAATGTTGGGCATAGAACTTCCTGATTAACCAGCATTCTCAGTCCTAAGGATATACTCAGAAAGCGTGAAAGCATGATCTCATACAGATAACTGTACAGTAATTTACATTGTACCACATTTCACAAGAACCAACTTGAATTATGGTGCAAAAGAAGATGAAATATTCCATGAACAGCCAGAAGAACAAATAAGTCTGTTTTGTAAGAAGTACAGCCCGGATGCTAATTTAAAGCCTGGATGGCCAGGGTTCCTCTTACTTACTCTGGACATGGTATCCAAAGGAATCACCCCCGAAGGATGCCATGCTCAGACGGTCAACAAAAAAGAAGAACACAGTCAACAAACACTGACAACGGTTTCAGCAACGGGCTCAAACGCAGCAGTGATTGTGCGGACGAGGCAGGACAGCACTACGTGACGTTGTACATAACGTCTGCGCATCGGAATCATCGACAGCACCTAGTAAGAGATGCGTGTAGGATATACAGCTGCCAGAATGTTTCTCCTCATCTGTAGGTTGTCTTCTAAGGATTTAAAATAAAATCCTTTGAAAAAAATAAAATCCTTTGATTTAAAAAAAAAGATTTCATTTTCATGAAGTCTGTCTATTATTATTTTTGCTTGTGCTTTCATTATATCTTATAATCCATTGCTAAAAACTGGGTGCATGGCCTTGCCTACATAGCTTACATTTTCTACTGAAACTTTTACATTGTATGGCTTAGGTTTCCACATTTAAGCCTTTGCTCTATTTTGAATTGATTTTTGTATATGGTGTGAGGCACGGATTCTCTTTCACTTATCTGCATTTAGAAATGCAACTTTTGCAGTACCATTTATTGAAGAGAGTCTTATTTCCTCTGGAAATAAACTTAGCACTCTTGTTGAAAATCAGCTGACCATTGATGTATGGATTCATTTCGGGACTTTCAAATATATATCAGTAGTCTTTATGTCATTTATTGTGCCAGCATCAGGCTATTCTAATTACTGGGGCTCAGGAGCCCTGGTGGTTCAGTTCTTAAATGCTTGGCTACTAATAAATAGAATAGTGGTTAGAATCCACAAGGTACTTCATGGGAGAGAGTGGTAGCAATCTGTGTTCACCAATCTATATGACCTTGGAAACCTTAGGTGGCAGTTCTGCTCTATCTTATGAGGTCTCTAAGTTGGAGTCCGCTGGACAGCAGCCATGGGTTGGGTTTTGATTTATGTTTGGTAGACTATGCTTTGGAGACAGTTTACTCTGAATTCCCCTCGGCTTCAGGAGGAACGTAGTGAGTCCACTGTACCAACTCCCATTGCTGACTTCAGAATTGTTCCACGTGAACTTGATCTGGACTGTAAAATTTCTGCTACAAATGTGAATTGCTAGAGAATACTGTGCCTACTAGATTTGCACCAACAAAATGTGTGCGCTCTGCCCCTGCCACTTTCATCTGTTAACTCTCAATTCAAGGTTTATATGAAGGCATATGATCATCCAAAATGAAAACCCCAAACCCTTTGTCCAGCGAGTCTTGAGAATGAAATTTTAGCTTACTCATTTCTGCAGTGCACTATACCAATGCAGACACACTCTTCAAAAGAGAGATTCTGCAGGGCCTCATGTTGGAGAAGAGCCAGAGTATAATGGTTTTCCTGACACTTTTACATCAACTTTAGTAGAAGCCAATATGATACTTGAACATACAAAAAATCATTTATGAGTTTATTTACAAATATAGTTCCTGGTATATACTTGGAAATACTCTAATTCTGCTTCTTTCAGTTAAGTGTGATCTCGTACTCCAACCACTCAGTAACCACAGAAGGCTGTTCTGGATGGAGAAAATGGGGTAAGTGTGAACTCCAATTGGAAGCAGCTGATTTACCCTGCTTGGTGAAATGGAAAATGCAAGGGGAATTTCATTTGAGAAACATTTTGAAGTGTCTTTAGAAGTGAGGGAATTTTACCTCTTCAGGGTGAGTTATTTATTAATCTAAATCCATTGATATAGTGAATTGTAGGCCTTACTGTTACAACATGCTCACATTTTATTTCTTACTGAACTTTTAAGACAGTGTATTTTTGGTTGGCCACATAATTTACAAGATTTGCTTTTCAGGGGGAGGTTTTCCTTTTATTTATTTATTTTAGCTTTTATCATTTTATTGGGAGCTCTTATAGACGTCACAACTTTTCAGTGCAATCCCATCAAGCAGTAGTGCACAATTGCTACCGCAATCAGTGCCAAAACTCTTCCTCCTTGAATGCCTTGATATCAGCTCCACTTTATACCCGCCCCCACCCCCAACACCCCAGGGACCCTTTTCATTAATTTATTTGTTTATTATGTCGGATCTTACACCATCCACTATCTCCTTTCACATCCAATTCTGTTGTTCACTCCCCTTGAGTGGGGTTATATGGTCATCCATGCAGTCAGGTTCCTCCCCCCACCCCACACCCTCACGCCTGCCACACACTCTTTTCTGTACCCTCAGGGCTGTAATTCTGAGGTCTGGGGTTGCAAGGGGATGTGAGCACGGGCAGTTTGATCACCTTGCTGCCATCCACTAAGGATGTCCCCAGAAACGGACTCAGCTCGGTATCCACAGCCAAGGGAAGACAGGAGCTCTGCTCCGGATCTCCCGCCCACTCTGGGTCTCCAGCTAGCAGCCACATCCTCTCAGCTTTTCGGATCTTCAGTTCTGCACTTTCCACCAGTTTGAGTCCCTTAGTGCAAGCACTCAGCCTCCATCCTTTCTTATTTTGATGGAAAGCTGACCCTGCTTGGGACAGAGGATCACCAGGGCCGCTGCGGGCAGGCCACGGAGCTGCGGGCTTGGGTGTTTTCTTTTTGCTCTTCTTTTGATTATTTCCGATCTGTCATTGTCTATTGGTCTCTCTTTTTAAAAAATTATTTGATGATCTCTTTTGGTACTGTTTTCCTCCTGGAGAATGTGACATTCAACGTTGCTGGACTAATTGAGATGGTGTATACACAAGCTGTGCCGTGACACAGGTTATGTTTACCTTTGCTCTTTTCCTGCATACTGCTCTCTCTCTCTTTCTCTTTTCTCCACTCTTCCTTCTTGCGGAAATTCTCCCTTCCTTCCCCCATTTCCTTCCTCCTTTTAAAAGCTTCTTAAATCAACGGCCTTCAGGATTTTCCGTTTTCTTCTGCCAGTGATGCTCCTTCTGGTTTCCGCTCTGGAAACAGAACAAAAAGGTATTTCTAAAGTCAAGCCAGATAGTGTCTTGTTTCTTTCATAAAGGATAACAAGGGCGACTTGCTTTCTCCCACTTAGTGTAAGATGTTGATATTCAAAGAACCCGACAGCAATCATTTTTATTTCTTATGCTGAGGTTGGTCGCCTGCCTATTTTTGTTAATTTGGAAACGGAAGCGAGTCTTTGAACAGATTGGGAAGTTAGAAAATATGTAGACTTTTAAAAAGACAAAACATTTTGTCTTTTTGCTAATAATTTTGGTAGACGAGTTAAAGGCTGATCTAAAGCTTTTAATGAGCCTCATATTTCTGTTCCTCTAAGGATTATTCGGCATCTTTTGATGCCCAATACATGCAGTCTTAAAGTGAGTTCCGTGTTTTCCTCTGTGTTTGTGTCCTGCCCCCCCCCCCATAACTACCAGCTGTGTCTTGTGTGGGCAGGCTCTGGGGGCAGAGCGCTCCCCCGCTCTGGGCTGGCACTGTCTGTGCCCTCCAGTGCAGATGGCCCACAGTGGAGAGAGCAAGCACTTTCTTTGTTTTTGCTCCTACACTTTTCTCTCATGGAAATTCATCCTCAACACCCGCCACACTGCCTCCATTCTCCCTGCCAACAGAATCAAAGTTTACGTGGAAGTGAGACAAATGGATCATATGAAAGGATTAACCCAGGCAGGGAAGCGAGGGATGTAAAAAGAAAAAAGAAAAAGCTGGTGAATCAATGCTTGAAAAACACTTACTGAAAAGAGAATAGAATTGACTCTAAAAGATCTTGCCATGTGTAAATGTAAAGTCCTGGGTAGGTCTTAATGAATGCTTCATTTGACAGTTGTGAACACATGTATTATAAGTTTTGGTGATTTCCAAGCTCTGAAGCTAAAGTTAACCAAATGAAATTAACTTCTGAATATGCACTCAGCTCTCTCACCAGGTGTTGAAAGCCGCAAAGCCTGGTAGTAGAGCCTTACTTATGCCTCCTGTTGATAGGAAGCCCCCTGGTGGCATAGTGCATTGCCACTGGAGCTGCTAAAAGGAAGGTCGATAGTTTTAACCTATCAACCACTCTGTAGGATAAAACTTTAGGCTTTCTACTTCCTTAAAGATTTACAGCTGCAGAATCCCAAAGGGGCCATTCCACCCTGTCCTGTAGGGTCACTATGAATAAGAATCAACAGCTGCTCCACAGGATAAAGATGAGGCTATCTGCTCCTATATCGATCTGTAGCTTTGCTATGAATCATAATCAACCCAGTAGTGGTGGGTGGGTAGTGTTAATAGGAGCCCTGGTGGAACAATGGAGTAAGTATTAAACTGCTAACTTCAAGTTGGCAGTTCAAACCCATCAGCCACTCCATTTTTAGTTATAATTGTGTTTCCTAGTAAGGTTAGCAAAAAATTATTTAGTTATTGAATTAGTTATTTTTCACAGATATTCGGGGAAGTAGACACCATGGTGGGTTTGGACTTGTGAGAGATTTATTGAACAAACAAAATCCCACCACCATCGAGTCAATGCTGACTCATGGCAACACGAGGGGGCAGGGTAGAACCGCTCCTGTGGGTGTCCAAGACTAACTCACTATAGGAGTAGAAAACCCTGTTTTTCTTCAAACTCTGCTGACCTTGAGGATTTCAACCCAAGGTGTAACCACTGCACCACCAGAGTGAGCTATTTATTGGGCAAGGAGTAGCCTTAGACAGAGTGATGCATGTTTGGCATCTATGAGAAGACAGGGAAAGACTAGCCATTAGTTGGAAGAGTCCAAGACTGTAATGCTGCTCTCAGGCAGGAGTGGTGAGGCTGTTGGCCTGCCCCAAGCAGAGGGTGTGCATGAGAGGAAGCCTCAGCTTGGCTATATGCTCATTGCACGTCCTTATTGGCTGAAAAACATGGAAAGAGCATGTCCTCCATATGAACGCAGAAGTGGATCTCAAAGACGGGAGATCTGAAGGCGGTCAACTCATGCTCCTCCTTGCAGTCAGTTCTCTCTTGAAGAGACATAGGAGAAGTGCATCTCTGGGGCTGTTTGACCATGATTGTGCATGACAACTATTTGAATTCAAGTAACTTCATATACTTTGCCATTCATTTTTGCTAGTGTTAGTTTTTATGTTCCTGTATTTAAGCCTGAGGAATTGGACAAAATTCCATTGTACCCCAGCAATTTATTGATCTGTGATTAGCTTCTATACACAAATATCTCTGCTCATTTGTTCTTCTACTTCCATGAGATGAGTGAAGATCTTAAAGAAGATCTGCCTCACACGTCTGACTCTTCTTTACATAGCGGATATTGTGTAAAACAGTGTGTAGTAGTTCGTCGATACTTTTAAAGAAAGCATTTCTTAAGCCTTTCACTTAGATTGTGCCACATTTGCAAAGAAGTCCATTCTTTAAGCTAAGAGGAAGTTCTGGAAATGTGACTTCAAACCTGAAGCCTATTGGGAGGACACCTGGTAAGAGAAGATGGTTGATGAGCTTTTCAGCCCGCAATCCCAAGTTCTTCCTCCCAAGATGGTGGCAGCAACAGTCTAGTTTCAGTACAATTACATCATGAGGAAGCATCTGAAGTTCACAGACTCAGCTTTAAGTCTAAGCACATCCTTGGACCAGCAGGTCCGAGGGTGATGCTCAGCCTGCAGACCCCTACACATCTTCAGCTGCCTCTCCAGAATGGTGAAACAGGAAGCCTGCCCAGCAGGGCAGAGACAACGTGCCTCAAGTGACTCCTGGGCTTTGCTCACATTTTCCACTTAAGGCTCACCAAGGCAACGCATTTTCACTCTGAGAAAGAAGAACTGTGCAAAGGCATCAGGAAGGTTACTTTTAACATGAAAATGTCAACCTAAATATTAAAAACAAAAGAGAGATGCCTTTCGTGGATGTCTTGAGGAAAATGGAGTCAAGAAACTGAATTTGGAATGGCTGCTTTAAACAATCCCTTTCTTCCTTAATTTGTCTAAGGTAATGGACACACATGCTTAGAATTCAGTCTCAAGTCCACTAAGCCATGCCTTCCATTTTTTATCCTCATTTGCATAGACATACCTTAAAGATTTCCTGTTCTTTGCACAGTAGTAAAGATGCTTTCCACGGATGACACCATCAGTATGTGTGCTAAAAAATTACTTATTTTCACATATTACATTAAAAAAATAAGTGAAGATGATTAGTATCCTTATACTTAGAGTTTGGAAAACTGTAAGTAATACAGAATGCTTGTATTCATCCCAAAAGGCTGGTGTTAATTCTGCTTTTGAAGAACTCCCTGTGTGGTGCAGAGAGCTGAGCTCTGGGTGTGTAAAGGAAAGGCGGCAGTTTGAATACCCCCAGAGATCTCTGGTAATAAAGACCTGGTGATCTGTTTCTGAAAGATCACTGCCACGAAATCCCGATGGAGCACAGTGGTACTAGAAAACACGAGGTTGCCATGGTGGGAGTCAGCTTGATGACAATATGTTCATTCTCTTTAGGAATATAGAATTTGAATCGTTTCCACTGTTCCTAGTTTTTAGCCAAATGGCCCCTAAATGGGACTACACTGAAGTGTATTGGATGGGCATTATACCTCTCTGTTTTCTCTCGTGCACAGGTGAAACAGATTGTCACAACAATATGTGGAGTTGTTGCCCAGGGCAAACATTTGCTGTTGTTACAATTCGGTAAAAACAGGTTTGGGGTCTGATAGCACATTCCCTGACAAATGGCTGTGGACATCTGTTCAGTACTGCACTGAGAGTATGCGCTCAGGTTCACTCAGACATCCTGTTAATAGGAAGGGACATACTTGAGTGCTATGTCCATAAGAGTCAATACTTGAGAGTCTCTATTCCAATTACTACCCCAGGCAACCATTGAGCATGTTTCTTAGTTGTTCATCTGGCATTAAGAGTACACCATTTCTGTTATAAACCCAGAAGTGCAAAGGCATTCTGGAACTCAGTAGATATAATGAGAGAAATATTATCATGAAGGTAATTGCACAATAGTTCTAGGTAAACCTAAACTATTTACTTGAAATTGGACTCCCTCATGGAGTTAGTAAAACTCTGCAAGAAAAATGAAATTGATTCTTTACAACAGCACATGTAAAAGTAGGTCCTCATTTGCCTTTGTTCCCAAATCTCTAAATTGAGGCCATATTTTACTCTACGTAGTTTGCTCTTCTCCTCTTGGCGCTTTGGTAGGATAGTACAGATTTCAAGATTGGTATTTTGGAACTCTGCAAACCACAGAAGTGTTTTTGCTAGGAGAAGTTATTTCTGTTACTTGCCTTCTTTACTTACAAGTTGACTATAACACATCATGAAGTTTATGCTCTATATAAATTGCTTTAATTATGTTGGGCTTATGTAACTTCTGCTTGGTATAGACTAAATGTGTGCAAAATTTTTTTCTTCAGACTCTAGAAGTGTTGAATGTCACAGTAAAGAAAACAACTGCATTTAAATAAAAAATATTTTACTGGTTCTACTTAAGGCTATGTCACCAGGACGATTCTATTTGCACTTTTAGTAATTAAGTGAGGAGAACAGTCAGTATTTCTAATCAAAGCAATCCCAGATGGCAAGGGTAATTCTTAGACTTCCAGTTTACCAACATAAGCATCTTTCCTACCCTTTCCTCTGTGCCATAGAAACAAACATGGCCCAGATGCCATGTAAGTGTGTGGGATTCATCCTATAGTCTTGTGGGAACATTTGTCCCGGCCAACTCTAATTTAAGACCAAGAAATGCCTTCAGCTGTCTCCTTCCAGTTGCTAAATCAAATAGCAGTCCCAGAAAGAAATTCGAGGAATTTTTAAATGACTGAGGCATTGATATTTAATGAAAGCTCCAGTGAATTATAAAAACAACCACATGAGACCTATAATACACATTTTGTTTATTCAATTTGACTTTGTTGAGTAAAGTACAAGAAGACTAAAATCTAACTACATCTCACTTTCGTTGCACTGACTGCTGTCTCGTCAACTGACAGGATAGTTGCACAGGGTATTGAAGCCATTTTCTGGATAGCCTACTTTCTAGTGGGTCTTCCCCAGCCCTTTTGTTTAATTCCATGCCACTTTGCCCATCTTAATAGTTCATGGTGCATTGACTAGGAGAAGAATAGACCAGGGGAAGCATCACACTCACTCACCTTATTTGGTGATAATGTTTTTGGGAAGCTCCCTATCAGCTAACTATTGTGTTGTTATGTTGTATCTAATTCTTTGTTAGGGAATCAATTTGTTTTGGTAAATATTTATAGAGTGCTATAAATGATATGAGGGGCATTTTTCTCCCATAAGTAGATAGCAAGATATGTACAGGTTGAGAGGATATAATCTATAAAATATAGGATATAAAATAATATGATTAAAATAAAATAGACTATATATAGAAAATAATACACCAATACTATCCAGGTAGACCCACCCTACCCAGTTCTTGCTTTTCATTTGCAGGTTTGTATGTACTGATTGACTCCTTTTACATCTACTGTATGTTAATTTAGTTTGGTGTCAAAAACA
>NW_022111369.1:14914564-14916336 GCF_000313985.2 Echinops telfairi
TCTAACTATTTACGGTCTCAAAAATGCACAGGCTCAAAATCAACTAGATGACATTCAGTTTTTTTGTAGGTTTGCTATTTGGAATAAAAAAGAATATTTTTGTGTTCACCAAGAAATCTTAGAGAGCTGAGAGAATCAGGCTGTGTTGGTAAACACTGGTGAAATTCATATGCTACATGATTTTAAAGGTTGTCTGATCTATACATAGGTCATTTTAGCCTGGGAGTGTAAGTGAATACATTATAATGGTGCCCCAAAGGGCCCTTTAGCATCTCCCATGTTTATTTGGGACATCTTCATCATGTTATATCAAGCCAGCTGCTGCTTGTCTGCTGCCACAGGCCTTAAGAAGCTCCTGCTGTTCTGAGCTAAGGCGCCATCCACTGAGGAGGCCAAGTTGCCTGGGAGCAAAGGAGCATGGCCATCTCCACTGTTCTCTGCAGCGTTTTTGTCACCAAGACCCAGAACGTTTTCTACTTTCATGTAAAGTTCTCTCCTGACTTTCAAAGACATAATTCCTTCAACTGAAAGCAGTGGGGTGGGGGTGGGGGGGTAAGTTATCCTTACCTCCATGTGTGACCTATTAATGGTTTGTTTGTTTGTTTTCCTTTTCTCACTATCAGTCGCTGAAAGGATTGACTTTTCAAATAGCATTAAATAGAGTAAGAAGGTAACTTCATGTCCTCTGCATCAAGGAAGATGTCTGTTTCTGTTGGGTATGATAATGGAAGAGAGTTCATGAACATATAACATGGTTTGGTATAGGTTGATAAGTGAAAGAGGATGGTTACATTTGAGTAAACACATTGAGATTTATGCTTTTCAAATGGCTAATTCATATTCCTAGAGACTGAGGCCAATGTTCCCCACTGAAATAACTTCTAGTTGCTTTGTTTCTAAAATCACATTTATGGCTGGTATATTTTGGAGTAAGATGTGAGGCGGCAGATATCCCTGACTATTCAAAACACTAAAGTTCCAGCTGACCTCCAAGCTACATTACATGCATATTGAGGACCTTTCCAGGTGGCGCTTGGAATCGCATGCTCCCAAAGTTTTCCGTCTTTGGTTGCTTTGTTCCACGTGACTTTTTTTCGTGCCCATTTTTTTTTTTCTCTAATGGAAAAATAATACGATATTTAAAAAATTTTGAAAAAATAATAATTCCAGTTTTACCACCTAAGTTATTTATTTCATTATGTTTTTCTATACCCCCATCAATAAATACAAATATGTATATGGTTGTTAAAAGAATCTATGTAAAATGTGTTTTTTCACATGCTGTATGATTAGTTTTTTTTCTCATTATGCTTCAAAGGAGGGGGCTCATCAGTTTTGCCTGTTCTCAATGAAAACTTTTGTATTTTGCTAAATTATGAAATTTAAATTTTGTCTTAAATTAGCTTTAATTAATGTTGTTGGTTACACATTAAAATAAATATTTGTTCTGTTTATTTCATCATTAATTGCTTTTCCTATAAAGTGACTTCTCCATTCCTGTCTTCTGGAAATTTCTCATTAGATGGTTGATGAGTTTTAAAAATAAACTTGAAGGTGATCTTTATCTATTGGAGCTATGGAAATGTCTCCAAATGTGTCACTCTCATTTCACTTGGGTTTATACTATTTTCTTTTTTTTTAATTAAAAATTTTTATTATGTACATTTGCTATGTGGCTTTGTATGCATTCTAGTGGAGTGACAGATATTAAGGCTAGCCTCTCATAGGTTGATATTATGTAAATTGATCATTGGAATAATTGTCTTTTCACC
>NW_022111369.1:14917595-14919390 GCF_000313985.2 Echinops telfairi
GAATTCTTGAGTTAGTCTTTGCAAGAGCACAACGAAGATCATCTTCCACAACAAGCTTACTTCTGTATTTAGGCTTGATACCCAATAAGCTGGAAAACCCTGTTTCACAAAGATATGTTGTTGGAAATGAAAGAAGAAGGCTCAACTCAGTCTCAGACAGAACAGGATATGACTGCAAACACTCAGAATTTTGTAACTGACATTGTAGAGAAATCAGTTCTCGCTGAATTGCTGTTAATCAGTTAAATGAACTCCTCTTGTGCTCTTTCAGGAACATCTTTAACTTTGGCTGTGAATGGGCTTCTGACAAGTGCAACAGGGGTGTCAGGTAGATTTGGAAAGTAGGATGAAATTTCATCTACAAGCATGTTCAAGGGTTCTTTCACAGAAATTATCATCATAATCCTTCTGTCTGGTTCAATGTCATGTCCCTAAAGAAAGTACATAAGGTAGGTAACATGTAAATTTTATTTTCTTCCAACTTTTTTTTTTTCCAAAGCTGAAGTTTCATTTGGAATGATTGGATCCTTTCAGACACATCGAGGTATGTTGAACTTAGTTCTTGCAGTGGTAAATTTAACTCATTCATGATGACAAAGATGCCAACCAAGTAAGCTATTTTCTGCAGTTCACTTTTATCGCTCAAAAGTGCTTCAAACTGTGGACTTGCTTTCTGATTTAAAAACGTTTTGAGTTCATCAAGAAGCTCAAAAACATATTTTAAAACTTTCCCTCTCAGCAATCATCTCACTTCAGGGTGAAATAGCAGAGCATTATTCAGCACATCCAACTCATTGCACAGTTGCGAAAAAAGTCAACTGTTTAAAGTGCTCGCCTTTACTAAATTAAGGGAATTTATGACGCTTTTCATGACTTCTTGTAACTCTTATGGCAGCGTCTCTGTTGCTACTATTTGCCAATAAATCATACAGTGAGTTCTGATGACTTTTGGTGACTCATTCAGTATCAAACATTGAAATCCAGATCAACATCCTAGCATAGCTAGAGCACCATCTGTGCAAACACCACAAACCTTTTTCCAAGAGATCTTATGCTCTTTCAGAAATGAACCTGCTGTGTCAAATATATTATGTGCAGTAGTTGTTGTTTCAAGAGGTTTACAAAAAAGAAACTCATCTTTAAAGTCGCCATCATTAATATACCTCACATAAACCAGTAACTGTGAACAGTTTGCAATATCTGTAGATTCATCAAGCTGGATGCTAAATATTGGAAGTGGAGCAGATTTAATTTCCTGCATTACCTGATCAAGAATATCAGCAGACATGTCATCATTTCCTCTGTGGACAGTGTCGTTAGACAAGGAAATTGCACTTGCTTTTGTAACAAATTCGTCTCCAATCATAACTTGAACAATGTCTTTGGCTGCTGGCAACAGTAAATCCTCAGCAATGGTGTAAGGTTTCATAGCTCTGGTGATTCTGAGTGCCACCAAATATGAAGTTTCAAAGGCTGCTACATTTTGTTTGTGGTACTTGCCACCAGGGTCAAGTCTGGCTTTCCTGAGTCCATCAACTTTGTTTCTAAAATAGTTGGTATCCTTGCCAGCAAAGCTCGGATGCTTGTTATCAAATGGCATTTTAGTTTGTTTGGCTTCATATATTCGGCTGATAGAACTTCACAACAAATAACATATTGCAGTCTCTTAATTCCTGCTGTAATTATTGAAGTAAAGCCATACTGTAAAAAAATCCTCACTATATTTTCTTTTCTTAACATTCTTCTCTACACGATCCATTGTCATGGGATGGTTTGCTCATGAAAATAATATGTA
>NW_022111369.1:14920089-14927877 GCF_000313985.2 Echinops telfairi
AGAAAAGATCTGTTCCAATGAGGATCAGACCAATTCCTGAAGAACTACATCATGCTTGGTAGAGGGATAGTGAAAATGAAGAAAACCCAGGACAAGATGGATTGGCACAGTGGCTGAAACAATGGGCTCAAGCACAGCAATTGTAAGCATGGGCAGTGTTGAGTTCTGTTGTACATAGGGTCATTATGAGCCAGAGTCAACTGGATGACACCTAAGAACAACAATCTTTGCTATCTTTGTTGTTGTAATTCCTACTCTAAAGGTCTGCTCCACAAAATAAGACTACCTCAGGTGGTTACTGAGTACAGATACAGAAAGGGCTGCAAATGTTGCAGGTAGGGCCTAAAACCAGCTTTGTGATATTCTGCTGGGAGCCACTGGATCAGGCTGACAATACAGATCTTTGTCCTAAACATTTATCCCTTTAGAAAAGAAATATAAAACAAAAATTCAGGTAACACCAAGTTATTTAAATTGAAGCTCTGGGTATTATATTCAGTGTCAAAGGACCCAGAGGAGAAAATCCTGAATGTACAAGTAGAATATACTAATGCCCCAAGTATCAAGGTAAATTTAACTAGAAAAATGTCATTTTCTAAAACTTAGAAATTCCATTGGGCAGGATACACTGATGTCTGATTTCTCACAATGTATCAGACTAATCTGTTCTCTTGAATACTTAATGAATCCATATAGGCTTGAGCAAAATACTCAAAATTAATGTATGCATTTATGCTAGCACAGGGATTTCTGCTTTCAGAAAACTCTGTAGTTTTATTTTAACAACTTCTTGTTAAAATGTTAACCCCGTTTTACTTTATAATGCATCGGCAGCTCTGCCCTGCTAACATTTTGGACCAAGTAATTCTGTCTTAGATATTGTCGTATGTTTACCAGCACTCCTGGTCTCAACCGACTAGGTGCCAAGAGTCCCTCCTCCCCAGTCATGACAAGTTAAAGCAAACGCAGAAGTTGACAAATGCCTGAGACAAAGGTGGTACATTGGTTCCAGTTGAAGACCACTAGTCCAAATGCTTCCTCTGTTTCCCTAAAGCGTTAATTAGATAGAAAAAAGGAACTTCATATTAAAAATAGAATTATTTTGATAACTTCAAGTACCAATTCAAATTATCCCATAAGTCAGAGTGCTGTAAATTCAAGAGTTAGGGGGCTCTTGGTTAAAGTTAATAGTAATGGTATAGGGCAAAATTTTATTTTGAGGAAGGGATAATAGTATAAACAAAGTATATTAATTTCTGGTTACTCACACTTAAAGATTGAGAACAAAATATTCAGGTATCTGTAAGTAGACCTCTGTAAATTGGCAGTGAGACATAAATTATTCATAAGCAACCTTCCTAATTTCTGACTTTGAAGAAAAGAAGCAATATACAGGTAATCTCTGACCTTGAAGAGACAATTCAACATATATAAAGTTGAATGTAGAAAGTTATGCTTACATTACTATATGTAGTATGTTAAGTGTGCAGTCAAATTATGAAAACGTTTTAAATATTGTGAGAATTACCAAAATATGACACAGAGGTATGAAATTGGAAAAATGGCATGGACTGACTTGTTCAATGCAGGGTTGCCACAAACCTTCAATTTATATCAAAAAGACCAATCTGTGATGCACACTAAAGTCAAAGGTAATAAAATGAACTAGATCTGTACAAATCAAATTATTATTTCCATGGCTACTCTATGGAAGGCAGACATAAACTATTAAAGTTAATACTCCAAATAGGTCAATCACTTTGCTATGTAGCTGTTAACTTCTCTGTTTTTATTTTCCTTTGATTTTCAAAATGGAAATGAGCTGCTGAAGTGGCAAGTTTTTTTTTAAAGTCTAAGAATTTTCGGAGTACTAGAACTCTGTGGAATTCGATTTTAATATATTTGCCTGGAACAGGAATAATGCTAATGAAATTGCAGCAATAACAAATTCCAAAATCTAGAGACACAGTTCTGTTTTCGCAGTATACATTTGCCCTGCAGAGCACAGGTGAGCCCGATGCAAGCTTGCTTCACCCAGAAAGCACAGTGATTGCAGATTCTTGAGTTTCATGCTAATAACCTGAAAATAAGATCACAGGAAATGTATTCGTGAATAATAGATTATCAATAGAAATTGATTATCTAGCATAAAATTGATCCTATGTATAAATCTTTCTAAGGAACCATCACATTTAGTTAGAAAAAATACATATGTTAATCCTTTCAGAAGAAAACAATGAAATATTTAAATTGATGTTTCCTAGATAAATGATTCCTTTAGTTGTCTTACTAACCTAATTTAGGTTTTCTAAAACAGGTGTGTAACTAATATTTACCTGTTTTAGTACTCTTTCTTGCAAAAGAATCCAGATTCCTTTTCAACTTGAGTTCGAGCAGGAAGCTATAAAAGAAAGATTCAGAATTAACATTTCTCCATTTCAAGGCTGAACAAAGAATCACAAGGCATAGTTTCTCTTATTAGCAATGGGGGGTGGGGGTAGGAGGGAAATAGCTTTGTAGAGGTGTATGGCAAAACGATTCTCCATCATAAAGAAAAATATCATTTTAAGTTGAACTACATCAAAGTCCTTAAATTCAAATTTTATTTATGTTTTGAGTGAAATCAGCCTAATTTTCATAAATTTGTACACTTCCTGTTATTCAACACTTGCTTTCAAAAATTATGCTGTGTGTAAGTCCTTAGTCTCATGGGACAACTCAGTTAATTGGCACACAAAATTTATGTTCTGCATCTAAAGGAAAGGAATGAGCATTGGGATTACTTTTGGGGTCTCAAAGCTTGGGAGCAGTTACCTCATCAACGGTTGGTATCTACTCATTAGGAGTAAGAGAGAAAGAAAAATCAGTCTCAAGCAAAAAACCAATCAACAGAGCTAACAGTTCACACAAACCATTGACCAATTTGCCCTGAGACCAGGATAACTAGATGGTGCCCCGTTACCACTACCAACCATTCTGGTGAAGGTCACATGATGGACCAGGCTAGAATGGGAGAAATGCATGAAACAGAAGTTAAATTATTATCTAGTCCAGACTTACTGGACCAATTGACACTAAAGGTTTTCTGGCACCGTTGTCCTAAGTTAGTTTTTAAACCCTGAACCAGAACTTTAACATGTGACCATTTTTAGCCAAATAACAGAGTGGTCAGCAAAATTAAAGGATATTATACATGAGTTCTGGGTCCACTAATAATCTACACAAAGGTCAACAGTTATTTTAAGTAAAGATGAGATGACAAAAGGAAGAAAACTAAAGTAACATAATGAGAAAACCAAAATGCAGTTCATAAAAAGGCCAAAATTTTGTAAAAAATTAACTAATGTCACTGAACAACTTTTATAGCAGATAAAAATCTAATATGCTGTGTAAACTTTAATTGAAAACACAAACTTTTTCAATGTAATGATTGTATCTTTTGGATTATGTAAGAAGAATATTTGATAAAAATCTTAAAAACTCATAGATCAGTGGCATCTCATAATTCTACTACAGTTCAATGAGTCTAATGATATTTCCATTTCAAACTCATAAAAGTGTAGGGCTTATTTTCAGGGTTACTTATAACTTACTGGTAGCATACCTTAGCTTAAAAGTTACTAACATTTAATAAACTACAATTACTCCACTATAAGGATACACCAAAGACTCTAATAAAAGATTTTCCTAGAAATATGGCTGTCATATGACCCTTGGTAATACTGTCAAATTTCTGTATTACGTAGATAGTTGGGATAACCTAATTTTATGAAAGACAATTTGTGGTCAGGTCATTATCAAAGTTATCTTGACTAATGTTGGTTTTCAATAGCTGCTGTTCTTTATTAGTGTTATTATTAGTCTCTTAATAGCAATGTCTTTTTAATTATGTATATACTTGTGTATAAGCCGAGTTTTTCAGCACATTTTTAATGCAGTTCTTGTGGTAAAATTAGGTGCCTCAGCTGATATTCGGGTTGGCTTATACTCGAGTATATACGGTAACTCCTCAATGTGACGTTATGTAGATTTGTATCAATGGTATTTTGGAGATATACTCTTTTCTATAACTAGGTTATTTCACATAAACTTCCCACTGAGTTATTACTAAAATAGATGTAGTTGTTCACAACTTCTTAAGACTTTCTGGTTGTGCACAAGTTGTATTCTAGTGGTATACAGGGTTACACATTGAGTTGTTAGCCTCAAGGTTAGCAGTTTGAACCCACCAGCTGTTTCTTGGGAGAAAGACGAGGATTTAATGTCTTGGGAATCTAAGGGGCACTTCTACTTTGTCTGACGGGGTCCCCAGGAGTCCAGATCACTCAATGACAGTGAGGTCTGTGTTTGTCTTGATGTTTTGTTCTTGTTGCTTTTAAGTTCCATTTTGCTTGCTTTGTTCTGAATAGTTAATTTTCTGAAAGTAGGGCTCATGGATTTTTAAAAAAGCAGTTTTATTGGCATTTAATCCACATTATCACGCAATTCAAAAGAAGAGTGATACAATCCTTATCACAGTCAATTTTAGAACACCCCCCCCCCCCAGCCTGATGGGCTCATGGGTTTCTGTGTGCTCTTGTAACATATAGGCTCATGTCATCTCTTTTTTCCTTATTTGTTAGAAAGTTTCAGCCACAGGTAGGATAACAGGTTTGCATATTCTTTCTTGAAAGAAAACATCTTTCTTTATATTAAAAAAATGAAGATAAATACTGCTTACCTTACTGCTGAAAGGTAGGCTATATGAAACATTTTCATTTTGAATAACTTCATTACCTAAAAACAAAGTACATTACCATCTTTTCAGTTATTAACACATGTAATGGATTCATTTATTAAAATACATTTTAACGCTATATTTGAGTGTTGGGTAACAGAAAACTATAAAGGAATAAAACTAACATGTTGAAAAGGGACCCTTGGCTAATATGCTATTAATTTTTCTACCTCTAAGGATTGACTTGGGTAGATGAGTTACAATTTACTTCTAGTTCCAATTTATCCAGGTCACTTAAACTCAATAGTGATCATTCTGACAGCTTTGGATAATGACCTCCACTTGATTATTTCTGTTGTCCTTCCTCTCCTTTTATATTAACTTTTGCTCTCTTCTTTTAAAGATTTTCTTTCCCCACTTACCAAGACTGACCACTTACATCTGACCACTATACTTATTTGATCCATGCTGCTAGCAGCTCCTGGAAGGTGTTTGCCCATGAATTGAAAAGTTGGTTTCCATCCTGAGGCAAGGTGTGGAGGTCCCTATGGAGCACAGTTCAACTCTGACTTACGGACTCATTATGATCTGCAATCTACTTCTCAGTCACCGGTTCATTGATTGTATGACTCCTCTTACATTTATGAGACTTCTAATTAAAAAAAAAATTATTTTGGGGGGGGCTTGTACAATTTTTATCACAATCCATACATCCATCCATTGTGTCAAGCACATATGTACATTCGCTGCCTTCATCATTCTAAAAATGCCAGCAACATGGCTCCGTTCTACTGTTTCTCCATTGCCACAATCAATGTTTTAGTACAGGCCCAGGTGTCCTCAAACTACACCTCGCGGGCCACATGCGGCCTACTGAGGACATTTATCAGGCCCACCAGGTAATTTTTCCCCGTTTGTTTTTTTACTTCAAAATAAGATATGTGCAGTGTGCATAGGAATTTGTTCATAGTTTTTTTTTTAAAATATAGTCTGGTCCTCCAACGGGTCTGAGGGACAGTGAACTGGCCCCCTGTTTAAAAAGCTTGAGGACCCCTGCAGCTGCTTCCAGTTTACTTACCAGCCTCTAGCAGGCCTTCTGCTCCAGTGAATGACTTTCACAAGTATTATTCAAATTTCATTTCAATTTCTCTATTACTCACCCCAATTAGCAAGCATCAGCCTCCATTGATCATCAATATTTCTGACAATTTTTCATTGTAGGAATTATTATTTGTACTTTATATGTGAGGAAACAGACCTAAAAGCTTAAATGACTAATGGAAGATCATCACAAGTAAATTGTGAAGAACCTGCCAACCCAAGCTCAAAGCACACATTACAATATCCCTAGCGTTAATACACGGAACATTGATGATACAATAGTAAGCACTTGGTGGTTATCCCAAAGGTTGTAGTTTGATTCCACCCAGTGGCTCACCAGGTTTTGCTTCCATGAAGACCACACCTATGAAAATCCAGTTCTACTGTATCACGAGGGGTCACTGTGAGTCAGAATTGACTGACTGACAGCACACAACAACAGTATTGGTCATCTTCATGCCTTTAGGTTTTTTAAAAATATCAAAGGATCTTGCATGTAAATACAATATAAAACCATGAAGTTTTATAATGACCACCTTAACCATATTATGTTGATATTAAACATTGGTTTACTGTGTGCTTCATTTTAGTCCCGAGTCCTTCAGTAGATTCCAAGAACTTACATGGGTGGTGCACAATGGTGAGTTTCTCTACAAAACAGGAAAATAAAACGTTCATGTTAGTAAGTTTTGTTAAATGTTTACCCTAAACGCCCTTCTTTTTATTGTTGGGCTATTTTTTGTCTTTGAGCTAACTATGAAATCACAATATGATGTCAAACTCTAACACTAAATTTATTTGCTTGCAAATACTGAGTGTGAAACCCTTCCCTCTACTGCTTTCATACTTCCTCTTCTTGAACCTTATTTGCAGACACTTAGGATAGTGGTTTTAGGTGCATTTCACACTTAACAATACCCTACTAATTTGTTTTGTTATTCCTTTAGTGAGGACTGCTGAATTTTTTTAAAAATCAGGAATAATTACATATAATACAATTCAAACCTTTGTGAGTATATAGACTAATGACTGTTGACAAATCTGTGTAGCCACTAATCAGTTTGAGGCAGGACATTTCCAGATTTTCTACAGAATGTTTCCAAATGTCTTTTACACCAGTCCTCTCACAGATGCCTCTATCAATATCTTCTCAGAAATCTATCTTTATGGATTGGTTTGGCACCGATTAGCTTTATTACAATGTCAAATAGAAGAATATACACAGCACACACTTCATTGGGGTCTGATATAATTTAGATGACATAATGTCTTGAAATGCATTCATGTTTCTCTGTGTAATAATACTTATTCATTTTTCACTGCTGAGTAGTATACCATTGTATGACTGTACAAAAATTGAATTTTCTATTTTCCTGTTGGACATTTTGGGTTGTTTCTAGCTTGGCATAAAATAAAATATGTACATATTTTATTCAGGGACTTTGAATATCTCTCACGTGAAAAAAAATTTTCAAAAAAATCAGTGGAACATTTCCATATATAGTGCCAGCATATACACCTCTGAAGTTGGAAGCCTCTAAAAATATAACTGAGGAAGAGTTGTGCAATGCAGCGAACTATTTAATATGGCTTTTCGATCCACAGCCTTTCTTATTCCTACCAAATGACTCCTATGTGACAGGTCTGGGTAAGAAGCTAGAATGATCTACTGATTATATTACGTGATTTAGATATGAGTGACACCTGCTAGATATAAAGTGAGTCATATTAGAAACAGGAAGGCAGAACCTCAGTACCACTAAGAGCTAAGGGTAGAGTGTTTCCTATGGATTCTGAGATCCCTATGCAGTGAATTTTTTTTTAAAATACAGAAGACAGCTTCGACACCAAAGAAGTGACAGCTGAGCAGCAACAGCAGAACCAGGAGGCAGTCATTAGACAAGGCAGTGGCCTCCCCAGTCCAGCGAGCAGAACCAGTCATGAGACAAGGCAGTGGACTCCCCAGTCCA
>NW_022111369.1:14928507-14937335 GCF_000313985.2 Echinops telfairi
CCCCAGTCCATAGAACAGAACCAGGAGGCAGTCATGAGACAAGGCAGTGGACTCCCCAGTCCATAGAACAGAACCAGGAGGCAGTCATGAGACAAGGCAGTGGACTCCCCAGCCCAAAGAGCAAGGAATATTGAACACTTTTAAGCAGAAGAGTGGCTTGTGGAATGAATAAGGTGACTGGGAGCTGAGTTTGATGACTCACAGAGCTCGATCTGAGTGACTGTGGTTGTGACTTACAGTGGAATAACATGCTTTTTGGATATATATTAACAGCTCTGAAAGAACTTTATAACATGTCCCCAGTGAACAATTGTATCATGAGCATTTTGTAACTGGATTACAATCTGTTCATCATATGCATGTGAAAGTTGGACAGTGAATAAGGAAGATCGTAGAAGAATAGATTCATTTGCATTGCTTTGCTGGAGAAGAATATTGAACGTCCCATGGACTGCTAAAAGGACAAACATCTTTATTGAAAGAAGTAAAGCCAGAGTACTCCTGAGATGCAAGGATGGCAAGACTTCATCTTAGATACTTCAGACATGTTGTCAGGAGAGACTCGTTCCTGGAGGAGGGCATCATGTTTACTATAGTAGAAGAACAGCAAAAAAGAGGAAGGCCGTTGCCCGATGGATTGACACAGTGGCTGCATCAGTGGGTTCAGGAATAGGAATCATTGTGAGGAGGGTGCAGGGCTGTGCAGGGTTTCCTTCTGTCGTGCACAGTGTTACTGTGGGTCAGAGCCAACTCCATGGCAAGTAAGAAGAAGAAGAAGAACAACAACATAATAAACTCCGTAACTGCTAGCATTGGCTGTGGGTCCTGTGTGGCCACTGCAATAAATGTGAGGACCTCGAGAATGAGCAGTGAGGGCTAGGGCAGAGAGCACAAGCTGTCTCCCCAGAATGGAATTGGCTGTAATGATACAGATGGACTATAAGGTGGGGGCTCTCACTTTATGCTGATAGGACATGACTTAAAATGAAAACAAACATTTACAAATATCCATTACTAATTGCAACACGGAATTTACAAATCTAGGAAAACTTGAAGTTGTCAAACATGAAGTGGAACACAGAATGACTAAGACTCCAGGTATTGACTAAAGTGGACCAGCATCGCACATTTGGAATCAGAATGCCCTTTGGTTACAGTGCCAGGAGTCACAGCTTGCAGAAGAATGACATTGCATTAATTCTCAACAGAATATTTCAAGATGTATCACAAAGTGAAATGAGGTGTGTGATAGATTACTATCAATACACCTATAAAGAAGTCCGGTTAATATAATTACTATTCAAATTTATCCACCAATCACTAAAGATAGTGATAAAGAAATTGCAGAATTTCACCAAGTTGTTCAGTCTGAAATTGATCAAACATACAATAAAGATATATTGATATTTACTAGTAATTGCAATGGTGAAAGTTGGAAACAGCAAAGGGAGAATAATTGGAAAATATGGACTTGGTGATAGAAATGGAGCTGGAGTTCACATAATAGAAGTTTGGAAGATCAGTGATTTCTTTATTGCAAATACTTATTTTCGGCAACAATAAATGGTAATTATCCAGAGGCATTTCACCAGAAAGAATAGGAGTTGATAAAGGTCAGTATCAGTAGCCAAGACCAGGACAGGGGATGACTGTGGAACCGAATATCCATTGTTCATATGTCAGTTTAGGTTGAAGTGGAAGAAAATGAAAATAAGTCTGCAAGAATCCAAATGTGACCTTGAATGTATCCCACTTGAATTTTGAGAACATCTCAAGGATAGATGTTCTCACGTTGAACACCAAGGATGGAAGGCCTGCTGAGCTTTGGGATGACGTCAGGAACATGAAGAAAGGGAAGGGCCATTAAAAAGCCAAGAAAGAAGGAAAAGATCAAAGCGGTTATCAGGAGAGACTCTGAACCTTGCTCTTGAATGTAGAGTAATTAACATAAATGAAGGTAGACATGTAAATTAAAAAGGCAAATGCCATGGGGAAAAGAATGAAATGCACAAGGAACCCAAAGTCAGAGAGCCAGAAGGGAATGGGTGTCCCGTTACCTCAAGCTGAGACAACTGAAGGAAAAGTCAGGCCTCCAGGTACAATATTAAAAGATTCTATGGACAAGATATTGAATGATGCAGGAAACATCAAAAGAAGATGAAAGATATATACATAATCACTATATCAAAAATAAGCTGTAGTTTTAAATTTGTATGTTTGAGATTAGTTTTTTTAATTCTTCAAGTCTGTTGACTTATTTGTAAATTGGAAATAAGATCTAGTGAATTATTCTAGAAATTAATTTATCTTATTACCTTCAGAAATTAATAAGCCATATTAAGTGTACAGTAGGTATTCAATAAATATTTGCTAGGGGGACCATATTATTAATACTTGTTGTTTCTTACTAAAAATGATCATAGTGTATTCTTTAACTTTTCATATTAGTAAAATTTTAATCTCATTTAATGTTATAATGGTGAACAAAAACACAATCATTTGTAAATTAGCCATTTGTTTATGACAGTAATATGTTTCTGTTTTCGGAAACATTTCTGAATCCATAAATAATTATCTATGGAAAAGTAGATAACAGCTCAATTGTATTAAAAGGAAATGTATTTTAGTGTGTTGAATTTCAACATAAAGTACTGGCTACAAATATTGAAATTGGGAGAGATTAAAAAATTTAAACTTTGCTACTGGGTATCAATTTTAACTATCTATACAGAGGTCAAGATGAGGAAACAGTGGTATGTTAGTGAAAATATAATTTATTTTCAATTTTGAAGTGTGTCGTTTATCTTTAGAGAAGATTTACCAACTTAATGGTGTTTGGTTTATATTAACCTTAAAATAATTGTTTTGTTTTAGCTTTTTCTGAGAACAACTTACAATTAATTGTTAGCAAGGGAACTTTGAATTGTTAGTTGTAAGGAAAGCCAACATGAGATATTCAATTTTAAATGATTCACATGTGGACTATTGTGAAAATTGACTATACTGAGAATATTCTACCTTATTAAAATAGTATGAGTCTTTAATAATTTAATTCCCTATATGATGGTTCATATTAAACAAAAACTGCAGAACAAGTATCCCATTTGCAGTTGACAGAGAAATCAAAGTAAAGAAAATAACTAGCCTTTATTAAGCTTCATTATTGGTCACAGAATGTCCTTTAATTATATTATATGTTAATTCACAAAATCCACCCCCAAAATAGATATAATTATTCCATTTTATAGAAGATGAATCTGAGTACTAGAGATTAAGACACAACCGGAAGTGAGAGCGTGTAGGTCTGAAATCAGCATTTGTTCAATTTGACAGCACTTGCATTTTCTATATTATTTCATATTTTGAATTGCAGTCATTTTACTTACCATAGGCACTTTCTTCTTCCGGTCTTTTCCCGAAAATGCAATCTCGCAGTTGACGTAGCTTTTCCTTAATGAGGAGAAGTTCAGAAAATAGATGTCAAGATGTACAAATGTGTCATGGATGAAATTGAAAACATCCACTACCACGATCACTCTACTACTTCGTATGCAATTAGCATTCATAATGTCCCAATCACCATTATTAATATTTTACATATATTTTCTCACTCAGTTTGCACAACTTCATGTAGTATCACAATCCTCATTTTACAAACATGAAAACTGAGGCAAAATATGGATTAAATTACTTGTGCAAATCACACATCCTGGCAACCTAGCACCCAAAACATTTTGGAATGTTTTCCCATACTAACACTTGTCCAAATCAGGAGCATTGATTGTGGATCCAACTAAAACAAAATTCTTGACTTCAGTCTCTTCTCCATGTATTGTGTTCCCTGTTGGTCCAGTTGTGAGCATTTGGCTCTTCATTATATGGCGTTGCAATCCATCCCAAAGGTGGTAATCCTGGGTCTTTATTAGCAAGGGTTTCAAGTGCTCCTTGCTTTCTGCAAGAAGGTTGCATGATCTGCATGTTGCAGATTGTTAATAGCCTTCCTCCCATTCTGATGCCAGCAGATTGTCAATAGCCTTCCTCCCATTCTGATGCCACACTCTTCTTCATATAAGCCAACTTCTCTTATGACTTGCTCAGCATACAGATTGAACTAGTCTGGTTGGAGGGTAAAACACTTTCACACACCTTTCCTGATTTCAAACCATGCAATTTTCCTTTATTCTGTTGCAGGACTGCCTCTTGATCCCTGTACAAATTCCAAACGAGCACAATGAAGTGTTTTTATATTCCCATTCTCCTCAAGATTATCCATAGTTTGGTAGGCTTCACACAGTCAAATGCCATTGCACAATCAATAAAACACAAGTGAACATCTTTCTGATATTCTTTGTTTTGAGCCAAGAGCCATCCAACATCAGTAATTATATCCCACTGCACATCAGGTATTCTGGAAGCAGCAGTCAAGAGCTCAACAGATGGTTTGCCTTAGGTAAAACTACCGCAATAGTAGAGTATTGAAAAACATGGATGCTACTTTGAGATCCATGGTGCACCTGACCCAAGCCATGCTTTCTACAGCCTCATAGGCATATGAAAGTTGGACATTGAGTAAGGAAGGCTGTAGCCAAATCAATGCATTCGAATTGTGGTGCTGGAGAATATTGAAAGTACCATGGTCTGTTAAAAGGACAAACTAGTCTGTATTGGAAGAAGTAAGGCCAGAGTGCTCCTTAGAGGCAAGGATGGCAAGGCTCTGTCTTATGCACTTTAGAAATGTTGTCAGGAGAGACAAGTTCCTGGAGATGGACATCTTGCCAGGTGAAGTGGATTTGCAACAAAAAGAGGAAGGTCCTCAAGAAGATGGATTGATGCTTTGCTTTCTCTTGCTGCTCTTTCAAATGTTATGTTAAGCTCCTTGATTTAATAATCTCTTCAATCTGTCTTCGCTACTATATATGATCAAGAGCAAGTGGTAGAGTCTGTTCTGACATTCACTTTTATAGTTTCTTTCTATCAACTTCTTTAAATGACTTTTTGCTTTCTTAATGTCATTCCACTGCACATCAGGTATTCTGGCATTATGGTTAAATGAGTCAAATCTCCTTGGGAGATGCTCCTGAAATTCAAAAGGAATACACTCATGGTAATAGTTTGGCTCTTGTGGAATTGTTTTACTTTCTTCGGCTTCAATCAGAACTTACATTTGAGCGTTCTGGACGGTTTCACAGTCAGCCCTGGCCTGGTTTTAGCGACAGGGATTGAACTTCTCTAACATCTCTTCTCACGGATGTAGTCAGTCCATTTGATTTCTGTGTATTCTACAGGATGAAGCCTATGTGTCCGGTCACCATTTGTGTTGTTGCAGAAGGAATTTGCTGTGAACAAGTGGATGGTGTTGCAAGATACTGTCTTGCGGTCTCCAGCTTTGTTTCAACATTGAGACTTCGTTGTCCACTTGCTGTTCCTTCCTCTTCGTTTCCAACCTTTTCATTCCATTCACCAAAATTATCAATACACCTGGATTACATGTTTTATCAATTTAAGACTGACATTTTGGGTTAAATTCTTCAATTTCTGCACCACTAGGTTCACTGGTTGGTGCATAAATTAGAACTATAGTTGCATCGACAGTAATTTCTTGGATGGG
Source organism: Echinops telfairi (assembly GCF_000313985.2). Taxonomy (NCBI): domain Eukaryota; kingdom Metazoa; phylum Chordata; class Mammalia; order Afrosoricida; family Tenrecidae; genus Echinops; species Echinops telfairi. Next base: position 14,934,116 of record NW_022111369.1, read on the forward strand.
GACAAATATAATCCTATCACAGACAACACTTTACTTCCAGACAGATCTTCAAATGACCTTCTAATGATGTATGGAATGTCATTCCTCTTGAATCTGTCATGCCTGGCAAAGGTAATCAGGATTTTCTCATTCAGAATTGAATGCTAGTCCCTTTCAGCTCACTAAATCCTAAAATATCGATCTTTATGTGTTCCATTTCATTTTTTACAACTTACAATTTTCCTAAATTCATATCGCAATTTTCATAAATCCCTGAAGTCATTCCAATTCCCATGATTGGTTGCTATTTGCAGCTGTTTCTTCTCTTTGTGAGTAGGGTTCCTTCAGCAACTGAGGGTCCTGAAAGCCTTAGTCTGTCCCCCTTTACGGTTGGCTCTCCTTGGGGACAGCAGCTTCTCCTCAGTCACATTTTGAGTGGCTCCTCTTCTGGCACTCTCTCTGACCATTTTCTGTTCCTATTCCTGAGGTTTTCAGTATCTGACTTTGTTTCAATGTTATCCATAAGGATTTTATTGCCTAATTCCTCAGAAGGAGACAAGCTGTTCCTTCTTTGTGGCGTAGTCCCAGTCTGGAAGCACAGTGGAAACCTGATCACTTTGGGTGACTGTGCTGACTGGAAATACCAGGGATACAGCTTCTAGCATGGAAGCAACACACAAACTACCGCAGTCCGACAAACTGACAGACACGTGGTGCACCTATTGTTAGTAACCACCTGTATCTAAGGGCAAGTCTCATGGTGGCTTGGTGACATGACCTGGCTTATCTGTTGTAGTATCAAGCAAGGGCAACTATTTTGCTTCCTCTAAATGCTAAAAAACACCGATCATAGAGTTCTGCAATTATTCATTGTTCAGGATCAGAATGCTTCTCCATTTGTGACACTTTCGTTATAAAAATCCCTCTTATCCTGAAATAGGGCAAATGTCCTGAAGGATGGATCTGTAGATCACCTTCCTAGTAACATAAGTGTTGCTAGCAAACGTTTTACTATAATAAGAAAATTGTGCTCTATCCTCCTTAGTCCATTTAATCAAGTTGTCAATTTAGAATAATCCCACCCAAATACATCCTTAGAAATAAATTTCATAGCAATTTTACTAAAACCCTGTGTGTTTTAATTTTACTTATATATACATATTTTATCTTGTACTACAAAGAAATGAAAGGTGTCCATAATAATTACTTAGGGACTGATCTAACTTTTATATTACATAGGGATAATGAGATGATGAGATAGTTAATGTAAAATTAATAAATAACCTGTAAATGCTGGTTGTAGACATCAAGACTATGAGCTAAACATTTAGCAACTCTGGCTGAATATAGTCAAGGTAATTATTCAGGTCTTAACAGAAGGGCATAGACAAAAATATGACCAGACAATGAGTATTCTATATATCACTGGGAAAATTGATAAACAAAATAAGAATTATATATATGGAAGAATTTCAAAAACTCATGATAAGATTACATTACCTTATAATTCTATTCATATAGATGTTTTAAGGCCTTATAACAATATTCATATAATGATATCATTCAGTCAAAAATGATAAATTAAGTGCTGATCATACTAATGTTCATCCACATGAATGAACTTTAAAAACATGCTAAGTGAATTGTTAGGCCCAATAGAAATACTGTGTGAATCTGCTTATAGGAAATATCTAGAATAGGCAGAGAGAGAGACAAAAGCATACTCATAATTAGGAGGGTCTTGGGCAAGAGAGAAATGGAGAGTAAATAAAACAAATGCCTTTCTAATTCCCCCAATTCTCTCTCACTCTCTCTTTTTTTCCCCCTCCTTCATGCAGTCAATCTCATGCACTTTGCAATATTCCTCTTGGAGTTAGAGAAATATTCATATGTTCCCTGGGGATTCACACAAATCATTATGAAGTTATATTAAATTGACCAGGAAAATGATACAAACATACAGAGTTTCTGGAACAATGAAGGCCAAGGTGAAGTCTCTTTAACTAGAGTTAAAGATGAGATAGTTGAAAGAGCAAAACCTCCTCGTCTTGGCACTTCTCGCCTGCTCGTTTTCAGTGAAAGCCGGAAGCAGGGTATATTAGTTCCTTGGAGTTGCTATAACCGAAAGACCATACGAAATGACCTTGGAGAACTGACATGCATTTTCTTGCATTGTGAACGCTAAACTCCATCTCAGGAACTTAGCCCCAGGACTCATTCATTGTAGGCATTCCAAGACACTTCTTGCTCCTGGGTGTTCCTTAGCTTCTAAATAATCCTACTAAGACATCTGCTGGCCCCCTTCGGTGTGTCTTTATGTCAACTGTGGTCTTTTTCTAAGTTTTGTGACTACGCATAGGATTCACCCTACATTAGTATGACTAATTAAGATAACAAAAACCTATTTCCAAACATGATCATATTCATAGGTTCCTGAGCCAAAAATTGGACACATATTTATGAGGAACACAATCATATGCATAATAGTGCACACTTTGGCTACCCAAAACTTAGGTTTCCCCTACATGCAAAACCACATTTATTCTATCAGATAATTCTCAAAATTCTAAACCCATTCAGTATCAAGTTTAAGTACAAAATCTTATGAATCATTTAAATCACATATGGGTACCACTCTGTTTTGTCTACCCTTAAGCAAAAGTCTCCACTTGTAGATTAAAAAAACCAAAATAAAAGGCATAAGTTTCTAACATACAATGATGGAACAGGTCTAAAGTAGATATTCTGATTCCAAGTGGGAGATTTAGGGGGTAAAGAACATCATAGATCCAAACTCAGCAGGCCAATTATTAGCTTTGAAAATTTGGAGACAAATCTCTGGTTTTAGAAATACCTGACGAATAATCCTGCCTCCCAGGCTCTTGGAACTTGCCATTTCTAGATTCTAAGTGGAGGTCAGTGACCCCTAGGTGTCAGCCTGTTGTTGTTGTTGTTGGGTTCCTTTGAGTTGGCTCTGACCCACAGTGACACTATGCACACAGAATGAAACACTGGCTAAGGAAGATGGAAGCAAAATGGATGCATTAGAATTATGGTGCTGGAGCAGAATATTGAAAAGTACCATGGACTCCCAAAAGAACAAATACATATGTCTTGGAAGAAGTATTGTCAGAATACTCCTTAGAGGCAAGGGTGGGGAGACTTTGTCACATGTACTTTGGGCATGCTCTTAGGGGACGCCAGTCCCCTGAGAAGTACATTATACTTGGTAAAGGAGATC
>NW_022111369.1:14940232-14949707 GCF_000313985.2 Echinops telfairi
ACATAGAATATAGCCATGGTACATCTCACTGAGAAAAGTCATAAAGTACATATAAAGAATTTTGTTTTTGGTACCATCAGAACTCTCTCAATCTATTTTTAGGATAGAAATTGAATTTATAGAAAGTAAATAAAAGTTTACTTTAATTCTCTATAAATCCTCACTGCTCTTCCGATATATAAGATCAGACTGATCTCATTCATCTAAAAAATAGAATTTGTGATACAATTAATATGGTTAATATTTATGCAAAACAAATATGGTTGACATATAGATGTATATAGTTTATATACACATTCACACTGCCATTAGGTTGACTCTAATTCTTAGTGGTCTTATAGGACAGAGTAAAATTGCCCCTTGGTTTTATGAGTTTGTGAATTATTCTGAGAGCCAAAAGCCTCATCTTTCTTATGGTGCATTTGAGTGGCTGATCTATGGGTAGCAGCTCAGTATATAGCCCCCTATGTCACCAGGACTAACCACCCCACCCGCACACAAATACACATATACATCCCACAGGTTCAAATGCTAAGTGGAAAATAAGAATACAACTCATTACATTTCTTTTAAGACTACTGGGTCCTAGAGATGAGTTTCTGAATGGTTTACAAGCATGAGATATAGATATTTCACAACTTTTAATTGGTAGTTTGAAGATATCTTGATTGTGGCTATTTAAAATGAAAGAATGGTAGTAAACCTTTTGTTTCTTGTTGAAAGTAAACATTTACAATGAGGTTCTCAATTCATTTCCTGCCACTGGTGCCCATTCTGACTCATAGTGACCCTGAAGACCAGTGTAGTCTTGCCCCAAGGACAAGAAAGCTCCCTCTTTCTCTTGAGTAGGTGGTGGGCTGGACCTTCTGACTATGTGCTTAGCAGTCCAGTAGTGGAACTTGCTATTCCACCAGGGCTCTTGGTGAAGAGGGTAGACACTGCTAAGAGAAGCAAGTGCTTCAGAAAGAACTGGAGTCAACATTACCTGCTGCATTATTCCCAGGTCACTCTTTGTCAACTGCCAGTGTTTAAATTTCTCCAGTGCTTCATCCACAGACAGTTTCCCATTCTTGACTTTCTCTTGCAGGAGGATGAGTTCCTCCTGACCAGTAGCTAGGCAACAGTTTAGAGTGGAAAAGGCTTGACTCTCCATTCGAGCTCTGTCTGTAATTGGAAGGAAAGGAGCTTTAGCAGTAAGTCAACATATGGACACGGAGGGAAGAGGAGATAAAAGAGCATTCTGAAAACACCACTGTGTGTTTCTTTTCCTTTGTTTGTTTGTGCAATATTGAAGGATATTAAAAGTACCATAGGCTGCTAAAGGACACATGATCTGTATTGGGAGAAGTAAGGCCAGAGTGCTCCTTAGACGGAAAGCACAGCAGGGTTTTGTCTTACATATTTGAGACATATTGTCAGGAGAGAGCATTCCCTGGAGAAGGATATTATGTTTGGTAAAGTGGTGGGATGGCCCCAAAAGAGGAAGGCCTTTTGTGGTAGTTACATAATCTGTTGTCAGTTTGAGACTTAACAGTGAAGGGGTGGAGTTTAGCCTGTCAAACAGGCTGCAACTTGATGACCACATTGGGAGGTACTAGGGAGCTAAATAGCTCACTGGAGGTGGGACACATGCTCACTCTCTGAGAGACATTCCTGCAGACAAGACACAGGGAGTTACTCTAGAGCCCTGGAGCTGAAGGAGCCACGAGGCGACCCCTGCCAGCATGGAGATACTTCCACTGCCACTGGATACACAAGACTTTCTACCCATTGGCCTGTGATCTTCCTGCATTCGGTGTCATTGCATGTGATTTGTGAGTCTGAAGAGGACTTTTTAGATTGGTATCGGACATATGGGCTAATATCAGACTTATGTACCTGATCTGGACTGGGCTGGGATGTTTTAATTATGTACCATTATTCTTTGTAGAAAGTACTTTCTTATGCACATATGAGTGTCTCTGAATTTGTTTCTCTAGTCTATCCAGACTGATACACCTTTGGTAAGATGGATTGACATCATGGTTGCAACCATGGATTGAGGAGTAGGAACAATTGTGAGGATGGCACGGGGCTGTGCGGTGTTTTGTTCTGTTGTGCATGGGGTCGCTATGGGTCAGAGAAGGCTCAATGGCACCGAATAACTGCATGAAAAATAAAAAAATAAATGATTGCGTACTCTTTATCATTTTCTCCCTCTTAGGGGATGGTGGTACCTGGTTCCCAGGGTCACTAGTTTTATGAAAATGCATTTCATTACTGAGAAACAAAAAGGAATAAGGATAGATGAAACAGAAGCATAAAAAAGAAAAATGCTGGACTGAACAAGTCGAGCTGTGTTTTATATTATGTTATGAGGATTAAAAGAGATCATGTGTCTACTATATTTAGCATAGTACCTGCCACGTTGTGGGCTAAATAAATTTTAATGTTATAATGAGTACCAGACATTTTTGGAATACACCTCATCTCTATAGTTTTGGGAGAAGAGATCTCAACCAACTTCCAAGCATTGTTATAGTTTAAGGAACTATAAAATTTATTCATGAAATACTTAAATAATTTCTTCTCATTTTGTAGCGAGATCTTTTTATTACCTAAGTTGATTTTAAAGCATGTAATTATTTATAGGCTGAGGACAATAAACACATCAGATAATCTTATTTCTCCTGTGTAACTGTTGCACCCACCAAAGGCTAACTTGAGGTAGTGACAGAAAAATGGCAGACCATATGCTACATTCAGTGTTTTGTTTGTACAAGATGATATATAAAGGTATACATGGACCTGCCTGCCTGTAGGGATGGCAGGTGGTCACTGGATTATCACAACCTACCTTTCTTTGTAGTTACCAGGCAACTTACTATATGTCTGTTATCTGTCTGGCTATAGAACTCATTTGACGTTGTACCCTTTCATCTACATATATCCATTAGGTCCAGCATGCTTACGGTACTATCTCAGGAGGGGAGGGATAACAGTCCTAGCACATCTTGCTACCCTTTTGTCCAGAAACCAAGGACTTTCGACTGTGGAAGCAGTTATCTCTAGGAAAGTGTTCCCAGAATGCCATGGCAGAGGCTGGCAAAAACAACAGCCATGACAAATACAGTCAGAATGCTTCGTAGTGGTAAGGGGGCAAGATTTCATCATGGACATGCTGTCAGGAGAGACCAGTCCCTGGTGAAAGACATCATGCTTGCCTAAGTAGAGGGGCAGCAAAAAAGAAGAAAACCCTCGACCAGATGGATTGACGCAGTGGCTGCAAAAATGGGCGCAAACCTACGAATGGATGTGAGGATGGTGCAGGGCTGGGCAGTGCTCCCTTTGCTGTTCACAGGGTGGCCATGAGGCAGAACACAGGCCCAATGGCATCCAACCACCACCACCACATGCCAGTTGCAGTCTTATGTATGTGTAGATTTAGATAGGGTCACACGAGTTTGCCTGTATTTAATGGCATCTACCTCAATTCACGTTTCAAATTCTAACTATTAAGATATAAGTAAAGTGTCTTGAGTCATTGTACAGAGAAAATGAAAATAAAGAGAGGCAGTTGAAGTCATCAGTATCAAGTCTTGGAGTTAGTTTTTCTACAAGTGGAACTATTTGACATATAATTTCACTATTTTTACTTTTTATCCCTGCACTAAGAGGACTAAACTATTTTGCCTTCATAAATCACTATCAGGAAAGATCAAGTTGAAAAAAACAATGATGTAGGTGTGTCACTACTTTTCATCCTAAGGCTGACTAGTCAAACAAAAATATGTAACTTCTAATTATTTGGTAATGTTTGTAAAACTACTGATTGCATCACTATTTGATGAGGAATAGGAGGTAACTTTCCTTTTCTCTCTAGTTTTATATCGTCATTATTTTATTTTCTATAGAAAATACTATAGAGATAGTATGAGTTGAATATACCGTATATACTCATGTATAAGCTGAGTTTTTCAGCACACGTTTCCTGCAGTTTTTGCGGTAAAATTAGGTGCCTCAGCTGATATTTGGGTCGACCATATTTGAGCATATACGGTACTTTTAATCCAGTCCCATTTGCCAGTCTGCTGTTTCACATCTTAGGGCAGCCTTTTGAACTCAGTTGGAAAAGCTTCAGGGCATTTCTGTAGTTTCCCAATGTTGTAGTTACTTGCAAACTAATTTTTCTCTAAAAGAACCTCCCACTTGATGAAGTGCTGGTGAACTTCACATCAGATATTTGTTGTAGTGAGTATATAAACTAAGAGATCAGATAAATATTCATTAAAATTCTTTCCATTCCTGGGTGACTGACTAACATAATATCATTAATGAAAATTTGAAAGCAAGTAATTGGATTATGCAGGAACAGAAGATCTATGGTATAAAGCATTTATTAGATAATTATGGTATCATGCTATGGACTGAGATATGCCTCCCCAAAATGTATGTTGTAAATTCTAACTTTTGTGGCTGAAATCCCAGTTCGGCTCAGGTCATGTGTATACGTTAATGGGCAGGGTCAGTGTAGAATGTATTTTGGGTCAATTCCTTAGGAACTATAAAAGAGGTAGATTGATGGGAGGAGAGAGATGTCAAGCCTCATGGTGATCTCTGTGGAACCAGGAAACAAAAGCAGAGGCGACCAGGAGCTTCCTTCTGAACAGACTGACAGAAGAAAATCGTTCCCTAGACATGGGACCTTGAATTTAAATTTCTAGCCAACTAAACTATGAAAAAATACATTTGAGTTTATAAAACTCATCCACATATGGTCTTTTAGTTACAGTAATACTAGATAACAGACTTATAGTTATTAAATTATAATAATAAAGACAGCAACAAAGTGGTTATTATATGATAAAACAAAGGCAGTATACAAAATTTTATATATAAAACATTTTAGCTAGTCAAACGTGGTACATGTAATTAAAAAATATACTAATTGTTGTATTGTGATTATATCAGAAATAAATGACCTTATAGTAATAATATTCAACTTTCTGTAATAATACTATATTGTTTCCACAATGAACAAACACAACCTTGCTAATAAGTTTACCAATGGAATACATACTATTCTAACCCATGCCACATGCACTATGCCACACAATGCCACACCATACCACACCACATTGTAAATATCATACGATACTATAAGTTCATATAACGCCGTACTACATCATATTGTACCATCTTACCAAATTACTTTATGGGCAATTGAAAATTAATTATCAGCAATGAAATTTAAACAAGTAGTAAATATTTAAATTTGGTTTTGTTTTGTTTGGCAGGGCATTGATGGATAGACAAATTTACAACCATTCAAAAGGCAACACATGATGAATATGGCGTAGGGCATGAGAGCATTTCATTCTACTAGGCCTGGGGTTGCCACAGGCGCGGTACGGTCTACATGAGCTAAGAGCAACAATGATCTTTTCATCGAAACCTGGTCTATCTGTTGCTTTCTCTTGCCTTTAAAAGACTGTTGCTTTCATAGTCGGCTAAGTGATATGTAATGTATCACACATGACAAGCCAACGTGCTTTAATCTTTCCCCCTAAGTAATTGGCTTATAGATTTGGACACATTCTTCCAAACTGTGGCATTTTTTTCACAAAGGGACAAAATTATTAAGATTTCGTTAAAATTACAGATTAAGGAATAATTATGACTATTTAGTTTCTTCATCCAGTAAAATAGGGTCTCTCTTTGTTTTTAATGGATACTTATTCAACTGGAAGGCATATGAAATGAGTTATTTTTTCATGATGTCCCATATCTAATATTGTTGGCATATTAAAAAAATCTCCTTTTCTGTATTATACCTACCCATTTCAAATAATTCTAAAAATATTATAATTGATTCTATGGAATTTCTAGGCATGTAAATAAGCATATGAAAATAAAGAAAACACAATCTTATTTTTACCAATAGACGTTTCATTTTATGTTAATATCGATTGTATTTGCTAGCTCTTCAAGAAAAATGACAAATAACACTCTTGATGAAGGGTCTACCTATCTTATTCTGCCCTTAATTGAAATAACTCCACTTTTGAACTACTACGATGCCCCTTATCATGCTGAGAAATCATCTTCATTCTCTGAAACTTAAGCTTTGTTTTTTACCATACCCAAATGTGTCACTTTGGATATTTCTTCCTGTCATATTTGATCATATGCTGCCCCCTCACCTCACCTAAAAAGTCTTTCATCTATTTTGCTTCCATCTCATACTGACCAGCACCCCTATCTTTCTCTCCTCCCACTTTTCTGGTTCCAATTTTTGAGTTCACTCTTAGATCGACATGCAATTACTAACCTCGCGCATAAATTACCAGCAGAAGCCTCCTTCACCATCAGTTTCTTCACCAGGAAGCTATACAGCAAGAAGCCCTAATCCTCACTCCCTCCTGGGAAGACTGGTTCTCACAAGTACAGAGAATGACCACCCCTGGAGTGATTCCTGATTTGAAAAATTAACATCTGTGTAATACAGTGGGGTCAGTGAGTGAGAGAGGGATTAGATAGCTTCCCACCATCTTTCATGAGCAAAAGTGTGTTTTATTTTACAAACTGCAAGGGTAGACAACTGGCTTTATATGTCTCAATCTCATGCCCTCCCACTCCCCCAACCTAATTCTAATTAATTAGTCCTGAAGTACAGAATTCAGTTATTTGCTAGTTTCAGTGCTCATTATTATTATTAGAAACTTCATCTTTTTGATGCCTTCCTTCATAGATATTTCTGGAGAAAGGCTACAGTGTGAGCTGCTAAATTATCGCCATTTTAGAACAGAATTCAGTTATTACCAACTTTTCCCAGATATGACATTAGCAAAAAACTTTGTGAGAAATATTACAAATGGATATATAAGTTATACTAGAAAAGGGATCTGAGATTATTACTCTTTTATGGAATACAAATGACCACATTTTGACACGTCCCCCTCTTTTCTTTGTAATGTATTCAGTATTGGCAAAAACAACCTGCTGAAAATACCTCTGAGACCAGCATTCTCTTTCCCACATAACGGTAGTGCTGTCCACATTTCCCCAGGTCTCCTGCTTAGAGAAAGCTTTATTATTTAACATTTATCAAATTTCTGAAGTATTGGGCACTTAGAAATCCCATAAAAGCCACATTCCTTCAGTATATCTTTCCCAGGAGCATACACATTCCTCCAACGACCAGCCAATAATGATCTTGCAGTCTGGAGTGAAGAATTGGTAGTCAGGGACCATCTCAAGGGTCTATACAGATGGCATTTATGCACAAGGAAGGCTTACTCATTGCTCTTGAGTAGAATTCTTACACCTAATGAACCTGGAGGACCGAGTGCACTTCCCAGTAGGCTTTCCCACACTGTATCTCTTTATGGAGGTCCCCTGCTGCATCCTTTTCTTTGGAGAAGTTGGCGGGTTCAAACCCTGAAGTCTGGGTTACCAGTTGAGTGCTTAATCACTGTGCCATCAAGGATCTTGCTTATTATGCATACTGCAATAGTGATCACTATCACAAATACCACTGTATTCTCTTCATAATAGGATTCTTTTCTTACCATATTAATTTCTAATGTTTTATAGAATTATGTGTCTAAAGAAACACAGTGGTAAGTTAATAAGTATTGCTATAAAACCTATGTACCTGTGGACTGACTTCAAAATATACTCTATGTACACCCAAATGAAGCACTGCCCAGTCTTGCCCCTTTCTCACAGTTGTAGTTAAACTTGACCCTGTTATTGCAGCGACTGTGTCAATCCAGCTCAGCACGGCTCTTCCTCTCTCTTGCTGACCCTTTACCAAGCATTATGTTCTTCTCCAAGGAGAGCTCTCTCCTGAAAATATGTCCAGAGTAGAGGAAACAAAGTCTTGCTACCCCCAATTCTGAGGAGCATTCTGACGTACTTCATCTAAGACAGATTTGTTTGTTCTCTGGCAGCCCTTCCTAATTTCAGTATTCTTCACACCACCACAATCCAAACGTGTCCATTCTTCTCTGACCTATTCCCTGACCAACTTGCATATGAAGAGATTGAGCACACCTTTTCAGGGACAAGCACACCTTTGTCCCGAAAGATATTTTTGCTTTTTATTTTTTATTTTCATGTTTGCTTTTTAACATGGTAAAGAGGACTTGCACATCAGATTTTCATTTGTAACTGCTATTTACAGAACGTTGATTGTGGATACATGAATCCTTGACAACTTCAATCTCTTTTTCCATGATCATGATGCTGTATTGTGGGTCGATTTTGAGGGTTTGGGTTTTCTTTACATTGTGTTGGGACTCCTACTAAAGACTGTAATCTTTGATCTTCATTAGGACATGATTCAAATCATCCTAGTTGCATCTATCAAACTTATGTCGCCGGCATATCTAGGGTTGTTAAGGAGTCTTCCTCCTATCATGATGACAAGGTCTTCATACAGTCCGTTTTCTTGGACTATGTTATTGACATACAGATTGAATAAATATGATAAGACATTACAACCCCAGTGCACAGCTTTTCTGATTTTGAACCACGCAGTATTACCTGGTTCTGCTCAATTGACTGTGTACAGGGTCACAGGAGCACAATTAAGTTTTCTGGAATTCTAATGCTTTGCAATGTTATCGATAGTTTGTACTGCATCACACAATCAAAAACCTTTGCACAGTCGAAAAAACCCAAGTAAACATTTTCCTGGAATTCTATTCTTTCAGCCAAGATCTATGTGACCTCAGTAATGATATCTCTCATTCAATATCCTCTTTTGATTCTGGCTTGCGTCTCTGGGAGTACCCAACCCATGTATCACTACAACTTTTTTTAAAAATGATTTCCAGCAAAAGTTTACTTGCACACCTCTCACTGCCATCAGGTGCATGCCGACTCATAGCGACAGGACGGACTCATAGAATGGGATAGACTGCCCCATACGGGAGCCCCGGTGGGACAGTGCCTTCACATGAAGTGGCTAACCACACGATCAGCAATTTGAAACTACTACCTGTTCTGTAGGAGAAAGACACAGCTCTCTACTCCAGCAGAGAGTTACTTGCATGACATTGCTTGCTAAGTTCCACATTCTGTTAGGCCACTTTTCTCTGGAATGGGCACAAAGATAGACCTTTTAGTCAGTTGGCCAGGTAACTGTCTTCCAAATTTCTTAGTTTAGATTAGTAGGTGCTTCCAGTGCTGTATCCGTTTGTTGAAACATTTTAATGGGCAGTTATCAATTCTTAGAACCTTGTGATTTGTTAATGTCTTTAGTGTGGCTTGCTATTGCCATCAGTTCTTGATCATTGGGATAATAAAGGTTTTTGTTAACTGGTCTGGACCCAGGATTATCAGCTGCTTGACTGCTGTTGTTCGGTGCCATCCAGTTGGTTCCAACCCATCGTGACCTTATGCACAACATAATAAAATGCTCTCATCCCGGGACATCCTTACAATTGTTCCTGTGCTTGACCCATTCTTGCACCCACGGTGTCCATCC
>NW_022111369.1:14952935-14995798 GCF_000313985.2 Echinops telfairi
CAAATTTTACATGTTCTACAGAGAGTCCTTCTCGTCATCTGGAGTTGGAGTCCCTGATACAGCAGTTTGATTATGGTGGATGTATTCCTTCTTCAACCTATTCCTCAGCACTCACCCGGATGGCTTTCCCTCTAAGAGTGGCAGCAGCCCCGCCTCCTCGGTGAGATCCATTACTTTTCTGTGTGTCTGAGAAGACTTGTGGATGAACTATTCTAATCAAATTCCTGACCAATGATCAAGCTACAAATGCTTAAACTGAATTCGTTGTCATGTATTATATCTGGATAAGATTATGTTCGTAAATGATCATGATACTAGTGAGGATCGAAAAGGATCCTGTCTAGAAAAAGAAAATGATTTATCAGGTGTGAAAAGCATGAACAGTTTATTATAAAATTTTGTGATGGAGGACAAGTTCGTGAGATTTTTTTGACCTTGGTGTTTGTCCTTATGTTTGACCTTATATCTGTCCACTATATTTTGATTTTATCTACGTTCACCTAGTGATCTTCTAATTACTAATTTGAGGTTTCTAGAAGCTTTATTTATCAAGAGTCCAAAATAGAAGCATTCTATTAATTGAGAAGTAATATTTTCTTATTTTAGTTTTAAGAGATTGAAATGTAAAGTTACAAATCAGTTATTTGTAAGTGAGGTTAACATGACTCAGAATAAAAAACTTGATCACTTCCTACACAGTGATAAAATTATGTTCTCTGGTTTCAAAGTTGAAGAGAGACCCTTGACTGTGAGGCTCTGTTTGGGCAAGAGGCATGATGGTGGCAGTGGAGACAGGAGCACATTCTACATGTGGCATTGCTCTCTGGCACTTTCTCATTTCTAAAATAACTTGGAAATATATATTTTATAATTATATTTTGATGGAAAACTTTGTGTGTGATCCAAAGTCCTCAGCACGTTCATTTTCATTATTTTTCTTAAGATGTGAAAATTTAATTGAAGCAATCAATTGAGTTTCTATGAAGATGTGCCAATTAGCTTTTTTATGTTGCTCAGGAAAATTCCTTGACGTAGCAATATTGTAACTTCCTGGCAATCTCTTGGAAGTTTTGAACCTACGGCATTTGAAATATTTACACTTTTAGTAGAAAAAGAGTTGCCTTTTATTATTCCTTTCCTTCCATTATATAGTGGAAGAATTAAGTAATTTCTTTAATCATCCATGGAAAGTATCTAAACCCTTTATAAAATACTAGATTAAGAAGTTTATACTTCTCCATTGCTAGTCTTTTTACTTGGTAGAGAAGAATAACAACAAAGAAGAATAATTTATAAAATGGTTTTTGGGTCAAAATTTTATAAATTCTTCACCCAAAAACCATTTTATAAATTATTCTTCTTTGTTGTTATTCTTCTCTACCAAGTAAAAAGATCAGCAATGGAGAAGCATAAATTTCTTAATCTACTATACTGGAAAATTCCAGAATGTTTGAAAATAGTTACTGAATAACCCTACTGTGCCCCAGCAGGAGACCTGATGGTACAGTGAGTGATAACATTACGTTGCTAACCAAAAAGTTGAAGTTTGAAACCCACAGCCTCTCAGCTAGAGGGTGATAAAGCTCTCTGCTTCTGTAAAGATTTACAGCCTGAGAAACCCGCGGGAGTAGTTCTACTCTGCTCAACAGGACTGCTGCAAGGACGTCCCATGAATTGGATGGTCATAAATATCTGAAAAAGTTTACTGAAGTTATCTAAAAAAAATGGTAACTGAAGTAAGCCTTATATTTCTAAGTTCTTTTGTTTTAAAATCTCTTTATTTTCTCATCTTAAATTCTGCTTTCCTTCCAATTATAAGCATCAGGAATAGATATTTTTAAAACCCTTAAGAAAGTTTAATATTCCATTAATTCTGGAAAATACAACAATGTTCTCTTTTACTCTGCTGAGTTACTTATGCTCAGAGTTAAAGGGATATAAGAAAATTGTTCAAAAGTCATTAATCAATAACTTCATTAACAGGTAAATTTAAGTAGACTAAGAAAATAATTCCTTGTAAAATTTGATTTAAAATTTTATTTTCTTAGTCCCTAAAATCTTAAAAATCTAATGATAGTTGGTTTTGATTAAACAAATTCGAAGACAAAATATGGAGACATATTAATTCAAGAAAATATTTTGTAGTTAGTCCTTAGTTTTTCTCACTGTTCTCTCCTGTTTTCACTAGGTTGAGTTGGATACATTTTCTATATTTGCAACAAAAATATTCAGCATCTCCTAGGTTTAATGCGTCCTAGAGCTTTTCATTATCCTACTCTCCATAAAACAGCCAGGAAAACATTAGATAATCAAGTATCCCTAAGATCTCTTCATCACATGTGATGCTTCTCACTTTTGCCCACCTCTGTTGGTCCTCTTTACATTTTCTCTTAATTCTAGGATAATTTAATTGAAAATCATATTTGAGACTTTTTTAAGAAAAAAAGTCTGAGAAATTTCCTTTCGAAGAGTTCAAATCATTTTCCATCTCCTATGTACAGTCCAAAATTCCGTGAGCTATGTACAGGAGTCCAGTCGGAATTATCTTAGCTATTTTGCTCAGATTTCTTTGTAACAATTCTGATCCTAATTTTTTCCTGACTCAACAATTGTGAGGATGGCGCAGGACCAAGCAGTGTTTCCTTCTGGCTTACGTAAGGTAGCGATGACTTCGAACTGTCTCGCTGGCACCTGATAGCAACAACAACTTAACTGAAGCTCAGTGCACTGCAATCTAGTCTACTTGAACTCATGGCGATCTTATAGGATAAGGTAGAACTGTACCTGTGGGTTTCTGAGAAGATTAATCCTTGACAGGAGTATCCACCAGTCCAGCTGGTGATTTTGAACTACTGACCTTTTAGTTAGAAGCCTAATGCTTAGCCACCTAATTGAAAGAGGGATCTAAATACAACATGGGTGCTCTAAGACATGTCACTTAATATGATGTCATTTAATAACATGTCACTTAATTAAAATTAATATGATATATTAATTTTATTTTAGTATACACCTTTGTCTGTAAAATGATCCTTGGTGGCTTAAGAGTAGCTCCTTTGTAGTTCTGCACTTAAAAGTTCAGTGGGTGGTAGATGTTGGCATGATCAATAACTAATCATGGCATAAAAGTTAACTAATAGTATTAGCTAGCTGCTTTGAACTAGTTTCTGGTTTTACATAGTGTATCAACAATTCACTTAAGACAATTTAAAGGTAATATAATTTTGGATTCAAGGTCTTTCAAACGTAGGTTACAGGATTTTTAAAATATGTTTATTGATCCTCATAGTCAGCTAATATTATCCATAAATGTTGCCACTTTTTACATTGAAAACAAAACAAACCAAAAAACCAGTTTATATAAGTTATTAATATCAGAAAAAACCCTAAAGTTTGGACACTGCCGATTCCTTGAAGATCAAGAAGTTATTCTTGTGTGTCATATCTTCCTGTCTATAGTTTTCAGTTTTTCTTTGCATGGCAAATAGTTTTTCAAAAATGTTGCCTAAAGTCATGAAAGAAAGAGAGATGTGTGAAATGTACAGTCTGATTCAATTCAATACAGAAGATAGGAAATCCTATGGCAACCCCCTCTTTGAGAAACCAGGCAGGATAAAGATGTGCTCCACTACCCAACTGAAGTTCCAAAACTTTCATGTAAATGTCAATGAAACTGTAGTTTCTGAGGCATGTTCAAGAACTGGGCTTACGTGCTCTTCCTACACCTCCAGCCATACCACCATCATCATTCTGACAGGGCTGTTTCCTGTCTTTGTTAATAAAGTACTATGCAAGAACCAATCTCGTGAAGAATTATATTTGGATGAGTCACACTGGAAACTAGAACTAATCAAGCACACCTATTTACGTCTCTCCCAGGATAACCGATTCAATATTCATAAAATTTCTTGAAATGTTTAGAGAAGATTAACTAAATTGAAATTAGGTTAATACCTTGTTTCCTAGGAGGTCCATGGGGCTTGTCACTATCGGACTGTCTTCGGGCTGTTTTTTGTTGGAACACTGTTAACAAAACAAAACAAAACAAAACAGAACCAATTATTTAATGAAGGTAAACATCCATAAAAAATATGGTGGAAATCTTCAGGGAGACTATAGTGCAATACATGATTTAGCTTAATAACAGTCCTTGAGTGGTATTATTTTTGAGTAGGAAGATTATTACATTTATAATTTTCTCATTTGTGCTGCTTATCAGTCATTTCAAAAAGCATTTTATTAACATGGAGAAGTATAATTCTGATTGAACACTTCATTAAATTACTTAAATAAAGATATGATTTAATCTTGGTATCCAGTAAAGATAAAAACTGCATTTTGTTAAGAGTGATAAATGTTTAAATCACATGAAAAATTCCACTTGCACAGAAAGTATTCATGTTAGACTTTTGGTGAGAAGCAAGAAAAATGACTGTTTCTTATTAAATAGATAAAAAGCTTGTTGTATTTCACAGATATAATAATCTAAACTGCACTTCATCTTTGCATCATCTAGCTATGTTTCCAACTTATTAAAGTAGCTTATACAAATTACTTCCCTATCTGCAAAGTTATTTGTTCTCATTATTTGTCACACGAAGCATTGTGAAGAGTCAGCATTACTCACCCCATGATGCAGATGAAATATAAAATTGATTGTTTAATATTTATCAAGTATCCACGAAGTTCCATACATATAGCTTCTGAAATTTGTTAAAAAAAAACTTTCTAACTTTACTTTGGAAATGAAAATCCAAGAGTTACGTTATTTTTTTGAATATGAACACTGGGATGTGGGAACTGAAAGTGGCATGAGAGATTTAGTCCGACCTCATGTGTTTATAGATGATAGGGATAACTAAAAATGGAAAGGGCTAAACAATTTTGCAATGATCCCAGAGTTCTCAATATTAGAGATGTAATTTAGACACTCAAGCCCTGAACTTTGCTCTAGTGCTCTGTTCTTCTTAGCATTGCCACCTCTTCCTTTCCACGAGCACTCCCTCTGTATGAAGGAAGGAGGAAACAGAGGTAGAGGATGAAAGCAAGTGCCAGAGCATTTCCAATGTGGGATGTCTCTTGTCCCTCTTACCAACTCATTCAGGATTTTCTGGACGATCTGGATGATGGTGAGCACCCAAATTTGGAGAAAAATCTTGTTACTTTGGGTCACTGAGATTTAAGGTTCTTTAAATCAATGTAAGCCTACACCACAGGGGTCTGGAATAACCAGATTCTGTTCCCAATCTGAGTGCTCAAAGTCATCCAAATGGTACCTTCTTGGTGTAGTGGTTACACGTTGGGCTGCGAACCACAGGTCATTATTCCAAACCACCAGTAACTTCACAGGAAAAGATGAGGCTGTCTACTCCTGTGAAGACTTTCAGTCTGGAAAACCCACAGGACCAGTTCTACACTGTCCTATAAGGTTATGGGTTGGAATCTACTTAATGACAGTGAGTTTGGTTATTTTTGGAAACCAATATAATATCAGGATTTATAAAAGACAAAACAAAACAAAAACCCATTGTCATCAAGCCCAATTCAACTCATAGGTGGGTGTAACGGTTAAATCACTTAGCTGCTAACCCAAAGGTCAGCAGTTGCAATTTCCCAGGCACTCCATGGGAGGGAAATACGGCTGTCTACTTCGCTCAAGAGTATAAATGTGGAAACCCCATGGAACAGTTCTTTCAAGGTATCTGTGAGTAATTCAGAATGCAACTTTTGAATAAGAAGAAAAGTGTCTCGACTCCTGTCACATCAGTGATGACTTATTAAGCGGTTACCATTCTCAGAGGCTTTCATCTGTTTTTGACAGGAGACACATGTGAGTTTTACACGGGTGATATCTTAAGAGAAAGTAAACACGTGGAAGAACATCTGTAGTTGAGATGACGGTTTCTGCTTAAGTGAATGTTTGGGAAGCATTCCAAATGTATTTTACTGGAAAGTTCTGAGTTTGTGGCTTACATTTGTCCCAAAATAAAATATATGGTGTGGTGATATATTTTGGGATATTGGAAAAACTTTTACAAGTGGTGCTTGATTTTTACCTCCATTGCATAGTCCTAAAAGTCTTTAAAAAATGAAATAGTATTTAAATTTTAGTAACATGTGGACTGTTCATGCATTTAACCTAATTCAATTAAGATAAAAGCTGAGAATGACTTAGACTAAACCATCATAGTCTGGCAGCATTAATATGGAAAATAGCCTGAATCCAAAAATTTATTCAGACAATTTTTAAAGATATGCTTTTAAAGAATTCTAATGTTTTGAAGCTACAGAGCATTCATAAATAAAACTTTCCCCCCAAAATCTTTGTAATTAATTTGCTATAAATCACTTTACACCTTATTTTTACTTAAATACTTAAAAAAACCAACTCTCTGATGACATCAAATGTCCTGTGCATGTGTGAAATAGAGGAAATGTTAAATAAATACTTTTAGTTCTTAGATTGAGAAAGAAATTATAAGTCATATAGTCATTAAGCTTTCGCTGGGGCTCCAGTCTACTTGTAACACAGGTGTGTGGTGATGAGTCAGACTATTTTCTACAGCACTGGCTATACATTAAAATGGCCTGGCATAGAAATAGAGTGTTGGATGGGAGAGTAGGATGCTCTGAGTGGGATGATGATGAAGGTGTTTACTATAGTATTTTTCTCTGTTCCACCCCCCCCAACCCTAATCCTATATAGTATTTTTAAGAAGCAGAATGTGCAGAAAACCATGCATATAGGCCAAAGTTCCATCCTACCTCCTTTTGGAATTCTACCTATTTTGTCTCCAGCTGCACCCATTACAACTATTTCCCCTTGCCACTTCTATATTATATGCAGAAGAATGTGGCGTCAGTATTGGAGGATGGCTTATTTATTATCTGTGATGTGCAGAAGACACAACCTTGCTTCCTGAAAGTGAGGAGGACTTGAAGCACTTGCTGAGGAAGACCAAGGACTGCAGCCTGCAGGATGGATTGCTGAATGAAACTCAATGTCAAGAAGACCCAGATCCTCACAACTGGACCAACAGGTAACATCATGATAAATTGAGAAAAGGTTGAAATTGCCAAGGATTTTGTCTTGCTCGGATCCATAATCAATGCTCATGGAAGCAGCAATCAAGAGGGCAAAAGGACAAACATGTCTTAGAAAATGTACAATCAGAATACTCCTGACGGCAGTGGTTCTCAACCTTCCTAATGCCGTGTTCCATTCATACAGTTCCTCATGTCGTGGTGACCCCCCAACCATAAAATTATTTTCATTGCTACTTTATAGCTGTATTTTTTCTACGTATGAATCTGGCGACCCCTGTGAAAGGGTCGTTTGACCCCCAAAGGGGTTGTGACTCAGCGGTTGAGAGCCACTGCTAGAGGAATAGATGGCTAGACGTTGTGTCACATACTTTAGACATTCTGTCAGGGGAGCCATGCTTGGTAAAGTAGAGGGGCATCAAAACAGAGAAAAGCCCTCAAGCAGATGGATTGGTACAGCGGCTGCACCCATGGGCTGAAGGTAAGAAGCCCTGTGAGGGTGGTGCCCGTCCAGGCAGCCTGTACTGCTGCTGTGTGCATAGGGTCTTTGTGAGCTGGAAGTGACTGAATGGAACCTCACTCCACTTTCAGACAAGCCAGACTTCATAAAAATACCCAATTAATGATTAGCTTATTGACAAATACCTATTTTCTCATCATGATCAAAGTTGAGGTGATTTTTAACGTAAGATAATCCTGGGACAAGACCGATTTGAAATTATTTCTTGAAGAAAGAACCAACTCATCAATGCTAACCCATGTATAGTCTATCATGGAAACACACTTCAGAAACTAACAGCTAGCTATAACAGCAACTCGTTAATCTTTCTTTTTCTAATAGTTAATTTTGCCAGGAAAATTTCAAATTGTTTCCACCAGTTAAAACTTTATTTGGAAGAGTTTCCAATTCTTTATATTTATCATGTTTATCAATTCAATGTATATAAAAAGGTAAAGAGTGGTACATATAAAACTCATGCTTGTATCGTGAGAACTGAGCCTTGGGTTATGAGTTGGTGTGATTTATATACAAGGCAAATTTTTATACTGTTTAAGATTTGTGGTGAATTAAATGACAGGTGGTTTTAAATAGATTTAATTTCATGGAAAAAACTAGACCAGAATGCTAGCAGAATGAAGGCATAGCTCTTTCTCTCTTTAAGAACGTGTATGACATGGTTTTCTTCAGAGTCTCTGTTTGCTTATCCACAAAGTTAGGACTCAGCTTGAGTAATCTAAGGTCTCCTTCAGCTATCAAATTCTAAGATAGCTATCAATTCTTACATCCCAAATCAGTTCAGGCCCAGTTGGATTGAATTTCATTAAACTTTGAAGTGAATGTGTATTCAAATAAAATGCTATGTTTTTAGGATGGGACTATTTTCGGTTTGCAGGTTAAACTAAGGGGGAAAAGCAGATTGCATTGCAGGACAGTATTATTTTTGTTTTCATAATATATTGAGACAATCTAGACCAGCGGTTCTCAACCTGTGGGTCGCGACCCCTTTGGGGTTCAAACAACTCTTTCACAGGGGTTGTCCAACTAATAACAGTAGCAAATGTACAGTTATGAAGTAGCAACAAAAATAATTTTATGACTGGGGTCTCCACAACATAAGGCACTGTATTAAAGGGTTGAGGCATTAGGAAGGTTGACAAACACTGCTCTAGTCTTTATGGGTACAAATCTTGGAGGATATTATTTATACATTTTTATGAAACCAACACCTTCTAAAAGTTATCTAGAGAATTATGATAATTAATAATATGACAATGTCAACTTTGATAACTGCGCCTTCGGGAAGAATTAATTTTTCTCTTCTTTCCTAAAATTAGAATTTGATAAGATCGAATGATGAAAAAATTATTAGTAGTTGTCAGTGCCTTTAAATAGAAAAGGTCTTCAAAAAAGGGATAGGAAAACCCACCAAAATTGATGTACAAAATAATATTAAATAAATCAAATGTCTTAAATACCACCCCCCATTTATATTAAATACAGGTGAAATGACCTCTTTAAATTTTCTCTAGAATGGAAATGACATAGAATCAAAGAAATTAGCATAGTATTAAGTATTTAAAAAATCAAGCAAAGCAGAACTAGGGGGAGAGCAGAGGAGGAGGAGAAAGTGAGGCGCAGCGAATTCATTTGCACAATTTTCCTCCCAGGCTGCTTCAGGAAGAACGCTGTTCACATCCATTTCACTTGTGGCCTTTTCAAGCAAAGGGATTCTTTCCTAACCACACTGCTTGGGAAATTTGATAAAGGTTATTTTAAAATTTTTTATAAGGGGGCAAAGTGATGAAACATAGGCAATGATAGAGAGCATTCATAAAAATCTGAATTAGAACTACAAGACCCCTTAATATCTCATGCACACAAAAAGTGCACAATGAAATGTTGATTAGAGCTATATCTTAAACACCATGGATTAAACCATTTTGAAAACTTGAGATTTCATATGAAATAGAAAAGGGTACACAAAAAACCATATTTTTTTCAAAGCTATGTATTTAAAAAAAATCATTTTATTGTGGGCTCCTACAACTCTTATCACAATCCATACATCCATCCATGTGTCAAGCACATTTGTACATTTGTTGTCATCATCATTCTGAAAACATTTGCTTTCTACATGAGCCCTTGATAGCAGCTCTTCATTTTCCCCCCTCCCTCCACCCTCCCCCTCTCTCCTGAATCTTTGGTAATTTATAAATTATTAATATTTTGTCATATCCCACAGTGTCTGACATCCCCCTTCATCCACTTTTCTATTGTCCATCCCCCAGGGAGGAGTTTATATGTAGATTCTTGTAATCGGTTACCCCTTTCTATCCCACCTTCCCTCCACCCTCCCAGTATCGCTACTCTCAGCACTGGTCCTGAAGGGATCATCTGTCCTGGATTCCCTGTGTTTCCAGTTCCTATCTGTACTAGTGTACATCCTCTTGTCTAGCCAGATTTGTAAGGTAGAACTGGGATCATGATAGTGGGAGGGAGGAAGCATTTAAGAACTAGAGGAAAGTTGTATGCTTTTAAATTTATTTTACAAAATAGCCTTATCACCTTCAAAATACCCTCTATTACACTTAATACATTTGTCAAATCTGAGATTCCCATTCTTAGAAACATTTTAAAAACTCATGTTTGGATGGCTGACAGCTCCCCAATTGTTTTCTTCACTTTTTCTGTCTTCAAATTGCTGTCCCCCTTCATTCACAGAAAGAAAAAGAAGTTGCCCTGAGTGAGGTCAGGTAAGTAAAGTGCATGGGTTAAGAGAGGCATGCTTTTTACCAAAAACTCACTCACTGAAATGACTGCCTGAGCTGGAGCATTGTCGTGGTGGCAAAACCAATCCCCTGTCTGCTACAAATCAAGCCTTTTTTATCACACACTGTTAAGCAATCTTTTCAGAACCACTAAATAGAAGCCTTGGTCAACAGTCTGACCTGGTGGAGTGAACTATAAATGCACTATGAGTCAACATTTTTGTCTGTTCAGGAAGTTGACAGGCATCCAGAAGGAGGTCTTTTCATCAAGCGACACTCCACCTTTTTTTGAATTGAGAAAACTACTCATACATTTGACTTTTTTTCCATAGGGTTGTCTTTGTAAGTTGTGTTCAACATCACAACAGTTTCTGTGGCAATTTTCGCTACCAGGAAACACAGTTTCACAGCCGCATGGTGTTCTCTTAAATCTGCCATCCCAAAAAACGAGGTTTGATAAAATTGCTTTTACGAAAAAATTCACTGTGACCAGAGAGAACCTTTCCAGGAGATGCCACTGGGTGCACTAACTCAGAGCAAGTTGCTTGATGCTCACCTAATAGGGAAAAATGTGTGCTAGGAAACTCTGCTGGGCGGAACTTTTCCTCTTTTTTTTGTGGGTACTCATTAGAATAATATACAGATTTGTATTTTGATCTGGATTTTCAGTGGACAGCAGTAGTATGTCTTTATTCATCCAGTAACCTTTCATTAGATTGCTAATGCTCTGGCCAACTGCTGTGTTAGTCTCTGATAAGGCAAAAGTAGGACACAATCTCCATACTATCTTATACTCTATCATATTCATTTGTGAATGATGAGAGAAAATAGAAATGTGAAGCAAGTAGTAAGAGCAGCATTATCATTCAGTTCCTATACCCTTGCTCTTTCCATCTCCTTCCCCTGATTTGTGCTGCGTGCTACTCACAAAAACGCAGAATGAAGTTAAAAGTATCAGTGTGTGTACCTCCTTGTCTAGCCAGAAAACTGGGAAGACAGTGTTGGAATCCTGCGAATATATACACTGGCTGAGCAAGCTGATGTTCAGAGGAAACAGTTCTCTTCTTTACAACTTGACCAAGACAGATTGAGTTTCTCTTGGGCTTAAACCACTACTTCATTCTTCTAGCAATAGTTACAGTTTATTAATTTGAGTAAATTTATTGAATAGAAGTTACTCTATTTGAACAGACACTATTTCAAATCGGCAGCCATATCAATCACACATATAAAGGCCTTTTCATCATGAAACCGTTTATTTTTTGGCAGAAACATGTAGACTGGAGTTGAGATACTATTTTTAGGGAGGGGGTTACAAGCAGACTGACAACACACAGATGTCTCTACTGTGTTTAGTTTGCTCTTGATGTTGGCAGAGATGGAAAGTTGAGGAATACACAACTGCAGATGTGGTGGATGTTCTAAATTAATAGATGCTTTTGTTTCGTGAGAACACATTATATTTGCTAACTTACACCTGGGATTTTAAGTCTGTTAAATGTAGTCACACTAAAAATATCAAGAAACGTACTGTAAATGATATCTTTATATTTATAAGAAGTTTAATGTTACTAGAGCACTGTCTTCATTTGTGTATTTATCTATTTTATTTAGAAATGACTATTTCTTCTCACCCCTGCCATCGAGGCAACGCTGACTCAATGACCCTACAGGGCAAAGGAGAACTGCCCCTCTGGATTTGGGAGGCTGTAAATCTTTAAGGGAGCACAGAGCCTCATCTTTGTCTTACAGAGTAGCTGTACTCTACTAACAAATTCAGGTAAAAAGATGAATTTAAAAGTCTAAAGCAGCGGTTCTCAACCTGTGGGTCAAGACCCCTTTGGGGGGTCAAAGGACTCTTTCACAGGGGTCTCCTGATTCCTAACAGCAGCAAAATTACTGTTATGAAGTAGCAATGAAAATCATTTTATGGTTGGTGATCACCACAACATGAGGAACTGTATTAAAGGGTCGTGGCATTAGGAAGGTTGAGAACCATTGGTCTAAAGGGAGAAAAGAGAATATGTATAGACAGATGTTTGGTACACTTATAAGTTCATCTCTAAAGTTCCAAATGTTTACTCTAGCTTAAAAGGAAATAATTTAGGCTGTACATTCTGAATAGTGACATTGTTAACATTTTGGACCTGATAACTCATTGTAGTAAGGTGCTGTCCAGAACAAGCATTTTACAATGCTTTGCAGCATAGTTGACCTCGACTCACTAGTTACCATTAGCCAATCCAAAACTCTCTGCCATGAAGTTGATGTTGAACCAGAGTGAACCCATAGTGGTCCCACTATGATGTTGAACCATAGTGATCCCATCGTGATCTCATAGGACATAGTGATCCCATATGTTGAACCATAGTGATCCCATAGGTAGAACTGCCTCTCTGAGTTTCTGAGACTGTAACCCTTCACAGGGTGGAAAGTCCCCCTCTTTCTTTCTCAGAGAGGTTGTTGGCCTTGAGGTTAGCAGCACAAGGCACAATGACCACGCCACCAGAGCTCCTTCCATAGCCTAAAGAACTCCCTTCTTCTTGACAACCCAAATGCAAATCATCTCCAAATGTGTCATGACAGTAAAGCACCTCTCTTAGAGAAGCATCCTTCTCAATCAATTCAATTTCTTACTAGAGATAGATTTAAGAGCCAGCCTAGAAAATCTAAGTGCACAAAGAGATATGCATTCATTTTTCTGTGTAATGAAAATGCTTTAATATCAATTCATACCAGAGTGGATTACTGTCTCCTTCCGACTTCACTAATATAAAGGAATTGAATCCCCAGGTGGTGGGTCTAGAGAAGTTCTTCTTGTTAAGCCAAAAGTCTCACAGATAGTCCACAATGTCCTTCGCAGTTCACATTCACTTCCTTTGTAAGGGAGCCAGGACATAATGGTGTTTTGCTTTGAGAACATAAAGAGCAAGTTAAAACGCCTGGGTTGTACAGACAGCATGATCCCTTTTAACGGACAGTGGGAGCTCACGTCAGCACAACAGTCTTTTTGGAGAGCCCCACAAGTTACCTATCACAGAAAGGTGTGGGGCAAGAAATCTTAGAGGAAGACAGTACCCTTGGCCTTACAGAATGATGAATATGTCTGTCTATCTATTCTCAGAGCACCTGCGATGTAAACATGAGGCTTTGAAGTGAAATGGTTTGTAAGTCATGCAGCCAGAGAGTATGATGACTCAAGGCACTTGATGTAAGGCCTACTTGTATCCATCTGACCATATCTCTACATATCATATTTATGATGATAAGGACACATTTTCCTATTTTTTAATATTTCAATCAATTTCAAGTACAAGTGAAATGCAAGTGGGAAATTTCAGAGAGCCACTGAGTTGTACTTGACATTTTGGGGTCCCAGTAGTTGAGTAGCTCTAAAAATGTCATACATAACTTTATTGTACTGCCAAAGGCCAAGGGCAACTTAGGGGCAATTGAAAATTGAAAGGGAAATTATATGCTACCCCAAATCAGACACATGAACTCTGAGAAACGATTTTTGCTCTATTAATTGTGTGAGGGGGAAATGAGAAATTGTCCATTGAACAAATTGTTTCAACAAATTGTTGAAAAAGTTCCCCCAATAAGCATTCATCTCTTTGTGTGATTTATGAATATAATTTTACAACCATCCTCTCAACACCATACCAAGTACTCATTTTCTTGTCTTGATTTATCTTAAGTCAAGAATTCTGCCTCTAAAGAGACCTATAAATCTATGTTAATTTCTGTAGCTTCTTGAAGCTTAATGAACCTGATCCTTTCTGATATTACAGAGTGAAAAGGGCAGAGAAAGTTTTAAAATCAGAAAGCACCCAAAACTTTTCATTTATGAAAAGCGATGTTTGGTGGCTATTAACCAAAGGCTGGGTGAGAGCATCAAGAATGGGATGAAAAATGAGAATCATGTATTTTGATAAAATTAACCAACGTGGGTTTCTTCATGCATTAATTATCTAATTTAGTGCTGAGGAAATAGCTCTTCTCTCTAAAATGCTGTTCTGTATCAAGACGTGGCTATGTTCTCAGTGTATGGATAGAAGGAACCCTGGTGGTATAGGAAGCTAAGCATTGGACTGCTAGCTGAAGGGCTGATCACTCAAATCAGTGGGGGAACATGGGCAGCTGGGCTTCTGTAAAGATGTACAGCCTTGGCAATCCTGGGGAGCGGTTCTCTTCTGTCCTTTCCGGTGGCTATGAGAAGGAATCAATTAGACAGCAGTGGGCTCTGAGTTTTCTATGAGCACATATTAGAGCTTTGATCTTGATTGTGTGGGTTCTGCTCTTCAAATTAGTTATTCTTCAAAGATAGCATGTTGTCCTTAAGTTTATTCCAACTTAAAAAAAAGGAAGAGAGTAAAACTGTTCTAGAGTTGCCAAGGCTGTAATCTTTATGGAAGCAAACTGCTTTATCTTTGCTCCACATAGTGGCTGCTGGGTTCACATCACCAATATTTTCAGTTAGCAAATAAGTGCTTTAATCACTGTGCCTTCTGGGCTCCTTGCTTCAGACAGCATGGTTTAAAATAGGAGCAGTATAGGAAATATTAGATTGATCATTGCTTTGACCGTTTTATAAGCAAAATGAAGTCACCTATCCTGCCTGCATTAATAAGATTCTTGTCAATCCTCTCATTCATTCATTATTTTTATTTTACTCAATTACTTATAAAATATTTAAGTTTTTTACTATGAATTTAGCATTGAGATTTTTACTAGAGACACAATTATGGGTGAAAAAATGTTGAAATGGGTTCTTCTTTTAACTTTTGACTTAGAAGAAATGCATATTAATAAAATAATCAGGATATAATATAATATATATGATATATAAGATAAATGAAACAATATAATATAAATGAAAGAAAGTAGCAGTCAATTCAGTATAGGCACAGGTAGTAGCCAGATTAATAGATATTCAAGTTTCAAATCTTCTTCTTCCTAGTTTTATGATCTTAAGAAAGACATTGGAACTTAATGAGTACCAGTTTTATTATCTTTCCAATGAGACAATTCATTTATATCATGGGATTATTTCATGACTAAGAATTTATTATGGAAGTTGCTAAAATAATAATAATTATTTCTAATAATATTATTATCTAGGCCATCCTATCCCTTACAAGGACAAGTTCTTCCCCTCGCCCCCACTCCAGCTGTGTTATCTTTCTTACCTTGGACTGCAGGAAGCCATCAGAAGACCAGTTAATGGTCTATATAGAGTTCTGACCTGCCATCCAGTAATCCCTCTTAGTTTCCCCTTCACCTATTTCTGTCATGGCCATTCTTATCTTGCCATTACTTGTCCATCTTACAGAGACTTTTAGGATAAAATCTCTCCTCCTTTCCATGTTAATGCACTAACTCCTTGCTATACGTCTAAGTGGGCCCACGGTGAAGGTAGAAGAGGGCAAAACTGCTCCTGAGTTTCTGGGACTGTAAGTCTTTATGGGAGCAAAGAGTTTTTCTTTACTTTTTTCCCTTTCTCCCTAAGAGTGGCTGGTGGTCTTAAACTGCTGACCTCTTAGGTTTCAACCCAAGTTTTAACCACTACACCACCAGGGCTACACCTTTGTAAGTGATAAAGAAGACTTCAGTTTGTACTAATGCCACCCTCCCCCTCCCCCACCGCCATCCCCCGGCCTCACTTGTTATAGCTAACCCTTTAGGACAATTCCAGCTGGTGATTGTCTCATCCCTGTGACAAATCGCTGTGCATTTCAGTGTCCAGGTGTGCTGCGTTGTCCTCACTGGGATCTGTAGATACAACTGCTGGTTTGTTTTTTGGATGTCCTGAATAAGCCTCACCTTCTTGTGCAGCACTTGACAGATAGCCAATGATACTCATAGACATCTTTGTATCAATTTTGTTAACACAGGTACTTTTAGTGTGACTTAAAGTTAGTAGTTTATCAAACTCATTCTCAGCCCAGAAGCAGAGCAAAGATAAAGTAGAATTGTTTGTAATTATAATTGATTGAGTGTATACCACTTATCAATTCCTGGGCTGGGTATGTGCTCATTTTATCTCATTTAAAAATTAAAACAATCCTTGAGCTAGATATTACTTTCATTCCTGATTTACAATGAGGAAATTGAATCTCAAATATCTTGTTACTTGCTTAGGAATATAGGCTGAATTTGATCATATGTTTTTTTGCAAAGTCATTATGTTTTTCCTATACCTTCCTAAGGAGCCCTGGTGAGGCAGTAGTTTCAAGTTGGCCTGTGATCCTCATGGTTGGCAGTTTGAAACTACCAAAAGATCTGTGGGATTAAGACTGAGCTTTCTACTCCTGTAAACAGTTACATTCTTAGAAACCCACAGGGGTTCACTATGAATCAGTATCAACTTGATGGCAGTGAGTATACCTTCCCAATTTAGTTCTTTATTTAGTTTCTTTGCAGTTTTTCCTGAGTTTCTGAAACAAGTTGGAATTTTGCATTCTTCCTCTGTTCCCTATTCCACAGCCTCTTTGAGTACTCAGCTGCTACTTCTGTTCTCTGGCAAGAACTGAGGGAAATTAATGTTCTTCTAATTGAAAGAGTGACTTGCTGGGAAGCTGTGGCAAATCTACTTAATAGAGCTGCCTGGAAAAAAGTAAATGAAAAGGAAAGCTATGATGAAAGTCTTTTACCCTCTGAAATGCAAAGAGCATCAAGAAAGAATTAGCTGATGAGGCAATCCTTATTCCACTGTGGGAACAGAATTATCAGTAATCAATGGCTTAAAAAGAAGCGGCAGGCAAGCAAATCCCAGCGAAAGAGAACAGACAAACAACGGAAGGGAGTTGGCAACTTCATGATAGCTTAACTCTTTTTACTGATTTCGAATCTGGGTCTAATAAGCATACCCGTTTCTACATACTTAAGGTCAAATAATTATAATAACAACAGTGCCCTTTCTATATACTATAGACATGGTATGAAAATTACATTTTGCTATTGAATTAGAAAGACATCTTGTAAATGTTTAGGGTGTCAGGCTTGGGATGGGTTGTTGTTGCTGCTACTGTTGTTAGGTGCCATCCAGCCACCAGGTGATATAAATAACCTTTATCGTTTTTCAGAAATTGGATATTTCTAATATTCCTTAACATGTCTAAGTGTGCAATATGTATACACGTGACAAATTACACCATTGTCATATAGGGAATTTATTTAATTAATATGCAAAAAAGGACTATCATTTTGTACTCTATAAACCTTTGTGCAATTAATAAATGAATGAGAGGGTATATAATTCAACTTCACTTAATTACCCCGAGGATTAGTTAAAAGTGAAAAGCAGTTACAGCCCACAATTTTTCTTCTAATCTTGCACAGAAAGGCAATCAATCATGACAGGATTTTTATTCTTTGGAGAAACTGAACATGAATACCTCAGGACATGGCGCAGGATACACATCATACGTCAGGACTTTCACAATGCATTGAAAACAGGGAGCACATGATCAGCTGTACATTCAAAATATGGATATAGCCCAGTCTCCTTTCCTCATACAAGTCTCAGAAGACTGACAG
Source organism: Echinops telfairi (assembly GCF_000313985.2). Lineage (NCBI taxonomy): Eukaryota > Metazoa > Chordata > Mammalia > Afrosoricida > Tenrecidae > Echinops > Echinops telfairi. Next base: position 14,970,792 of record NW_022111369.1, read on the forward strand.
CCTAGGTGTGGACTAGAATTATTTGGATTCTACTCTAGAAAGAATTGAAAGTATTGGAGGATGCAGTGTTGTGCACTGTCAATTTGATTCTCCCAAGAATAGGAGGAAATTCAGTGAGAAAGCACATATCTGTCCTTTACCCTTCAAATTAACAAATAGTTTCCACTCAGGATTTTTTGTTTTATTCTTGAATGTGAAATAATAGTTATTTCTGGATATTTGATGGAAGTATCAAGCATTAAAAACAGAATCCAAAACAAGCAAGTAAGCAAGAACAAAGATAAGACAATACGAGATCAGAAGATAAATAAATATCAGGAAATAAAAGTAATATTCAAAAAATATTTAAAAAGTATAATAAATATTACAAAAGGCCAAAGTTAATTGATATTAAGTGACATCACTACAACCCTCCCCCACCTAAATGCGAAAAGAATGCTGTATAGATGAACGAATAGAGAGCAAGGAAAAGTCCTTGGAAATTAACAATGAGAAGTATACCGTCACTAGAAGGACAGGCAGATAAAGCCAAAGGGGAAAGGCATGATGTGAAAGTTGCTGTTGATGCCTCTGAGAAAAATCCTTAACATCGGAGTAAAGAAGACAATGGACATCTTTAGAATGTAACTAAATATTTTGTTAAATGATGTGCATTTTCTCTCTTTAAAGCTTTCTTATTGTCATGAACCTCTGCAAAGACCTGGTTCCCAGATTTTAAACAGTATATGAGGGGGTACTCTACCCCCAAGTCAGAATGTTTTGTTAAAAGCTATGCATTTAAATTCTTTTACAAAATAACCTTATCACCTTCAAAGTACTCTCCATGACACTTAATACATTTGTCAAATCTGCGATTCCATTCTTGGAAACATTTTTCAAACTCATCTGTTTGGGTGGCTGACAGCACCTTCCTCACTTTTTTCTTCACCTCTTCTTATCTTCAATCACTGTCCTTTCATGTCCCTCTTCATTTGCAGAAACAAAAAGAAGTCGCATGGAGTGAGGTCAGGGGAGTAAGGTGTGTGGGGCAAGAGAGGGAGGCAAGCTATTTTTTGCCAAAAGCTCATGTACTGAGATGTCTGTGTGGGCAGATGCATTGTCATGGTGGAAAAAACAGTTCCCCATCTGCACAAATCAGGTATTTCTTGTCGCAGACTTTTACGCTATCTTTTCAGAACGTCTAAATAGAAAGCTTGATTAAGTTTGACCTAGTGGAATGAACTCCAAATGCACTACAAGTAAGCATTTTCATCCATTGGAAGTTGACTGTCGTCCAAGTGAGGCTTGTCATCAATTGACTTTTCACCTTTTGTTGAAATGAGAAAACCACTTGTACACTTAAATTTTTCCCATAGCATTGTTCTTGGAAGCTGTGTTCAACATTACAACAGTTTCTGCGGCCATCTTCCCGAGCAGGAAACAAAATTTCACAGCTGTTCACTGTTCTCTTAAATTGGCCATCAAAAAAGAGGGAAACAGCTTTTACCAAAACATTCACTGTGACCAGACAGAACCATCCCAGGAGATGCCACTGGTTGCACTAACTCAGAGGAAGTTGCTAGGTGCTTACCTAGTGGGGGAAACTGTGAACCATGAAAGCTGCTAGGCGGTGCTTTGGGGGGTACCCCTTATTATACTGGTATTTGGTAACCTTGTCAGAGACATAGTGAGGGCCTATGACAGATAGTTACTATAATAGATCTGATAATTTCTAATTAAAGCATATTCTCTGCCTTAATACTCCACAAATTTGTTTCAACACATGTTCACTTTCACTGAAACATTCATTTATTTGTCCATTATTGTTTACTGATTTGTTTTAGTTTCCTGAAGATTATCACCAGTTGATTATTGATAGTTATGTTTTGTTCTGGTAGATAACTTTTTTATACTTGATAAATTTTCTTATCCTATTTAAGTAATAGAATATTTTGGTTAGAACCCTAGAGATGAACATGTACATCCTAGTTGGATTTAAAGCATATTTAAATGTTCAATTATAGAGTTGATTTGAATTATTTGGATTTATAATATACTGCCACTCAAATATAGTTATACAAAAATTTTGTTTAATTCAATACATTTTGCTAAAAATTTTTAATAAAACATCACATTCTATGTTCTGTATTTATTTGCTTATCTGTCTCTTGGAATTTCTTTGAAGCACTTCAAAGCGGGGAACTCTTTTTATTTCATATTCTCAGTCCCAAGTATGGTATTGAGCCCCTAGAAAGCATTCAATATGTGTGTGTGTGATACACCCATAAAAACAATCTCTGAGGCACTATGAACTCATGCCAGGTACAAAACCAATATGGTTCACAAGGATGTCATAAAATAATTTGAGGTTTAATCCACCCAACTGGGACTGTAAACGTTAAAAAGCTCCAAGGATTTGTTCCTTTTTTCTCCCCCTTTATATCCAGCTGAACTGAAGAAGAGAAAGAGCTGAAGTCTAGAATGAAGTGGTCCTCTAAGATAAATGGAGTGAATCACTGAGGTAAAGTGACATTTCAGCTTAATTGGAGCAAGGTTTTTGCACAGCTTAGATCCTAGTATTCCCTCTACTTAGAAAGTTAAAGCCATTTTAAATCAAATTAGGGAAAAACTCTACCTTACGGTTTGCTACCTACCTTCTTTTCTTGTGTTGCAGATTGTCAGTAAGAATTGACTTCACTCGTATAGAATTATAAATTAAGTTGCAAATGGAATTTCTTCCTATTTACTATAAGAACAAGTAAGTTTCATGGGTGGTTTGTCTAAAGTTTCCTTATTAATGATAAGTTTGATATCAGAATCTAGCCCACCATCCTTCCTGTTTTGTTTCTTCATGTGTTTCTAATTTTAAAGATGGATTTACGCAATTCACTTTTGACTTGAAATCTCTGTTTCACACATTTTGGGGCGTTTTTAGATCCAACCATTAATGCAATCACCCCATACTTCTTATGCATGCATGCGCACACACACGCACACGCCATTAAGTATAACCACCACCATTCAATAAACAAATATACAAACAAATAGAAACAACAAGATCATTACCTTGAGCTATATAAGGTGTGGTTTCCTGTTTAGGGGGGATATTTGTGGGCCGAGGAGTGGGAGCAGGAGGACGGTTTATAATGAAAGATCGACTTCCAAATTTTTTCTTTATGCTCCTATTGGCCAGTATTGTATCGTACTCGTTGTCATCAATCTCGGTGAAAGTGTACGGGTCTTCCTCCGCCTCCTGCTCCTTTTCAGCTCCTTCTTCCTCCTCCTGGGGCTCGCTTCCTGTATCTGGTCTTCCACCGGGATCACACCAGTTTTTATGCCTTAACATTGGGCCTTGAAGTGCTGTTCCTGTTTATGAAACGTTTAGATTGTGTTTACTCTTTTGTTATATATAATTCTATTGATGTTCTTCTTTCAATTGCCTAAGCAAACTGGTTTAATCAAATGGCACAGGAAACCATATAAGGCAGTGGTTCTCAACCTTCCTAAGGCCACGACCCTTTAATACAGTTCCTTATGTTGCGATGACCCCCAACCATAAAATTATTTTTGTTGCTACTTCATAACTGTAATTTTTCTACTGTTATGAATCAGGTGACCCCTGTGAAAGGATCGTTCGACCCCCGAAGGGGTCGCGACTCCCAGGTTGAGAACTGCTGATATAAGGGTTCCCGTGTCTTGAAAAGTAGTCTGTGCGTTACCTCTTAGGTCCTGTAAAGGAAAGAGACAGCCATCATTCCTGCTATAACCTTCTGCTGTTTGCAATTCCTCACCTTGCAAAGGGAAACGCTTGCTTACCATGATTTTTTTCTGTGTGTATTAGCATTTTCATAGAATTTTATATGTTACAGTATATCAATGACTTGAAATCAGGAAATTGAATTATAATGTTTCTAATTCCAAATACTTTTATATTTTTTTAAGAATAAAGTTCTGCAATTCCCTTTTCATTTGAAGTCATTTGATATGGCATAGGGATGTTGGCTGCAGCGCAGCGTCTCTGGATGTGACAGGGAAAGAACCAGAGGCGCCATTAGTGGTTCTCCGAGCGGCATTCTTGCTCTGCGGGTGAAAACCAGTGTTCAAAAGGCCAGCTCTTGAATTTTTTACAACATGAGCTTGATTTTTAACGGAAGGATACTTTCAGAAGTAACTTCGAAAACTTCTTGACATTCAATATAGAGTAAATAATCAATGGCTTGGGGATGAATTCAAATAAAAAATAAAATGACTGCTTTTGTATTCTTTGATGATTTTCCTATTCAGTTAAATCTGTATACATTTTCAGACTAAATAAGTAAAATATCTCAGTGGCAATTATTTAGAAGACAGATATTTCAGAATATACTTGGTTGATAAAGAATTGAGAATTTTGTTGTTTCTCTATCAAACCGGTGAAGTTCTTTTTTCCCCTTTGTCCTTTGACAAGTATTTTGTTTAAGGTGTTAATGAAAATAACTAAATGGGAAGGATTTAGCCATTGACTACCAAAGCAGTACTTTCCAATGGTTCTGAGAGATTCATGTTTGTTATCTCAGAGAAAACAATCATCTTCTCTCTTTGTTGGTAAAGGAGGGACTGAAAAATTAAAACTTAAGGATATTTTGGTGGAAAAATACGCATGTTAAGAAGTAAACCAAGCTGTAGAACAAAATAAGAGGGTATTGTCAGAAGATTAATCAAGAGTTTTAGTTGGCTTTATAAGGAGAAGAAGACTAGAATAATTTCCTAACAGGGTATTAGGCCTAATTGTTCCAGTTATTTTAATCGAAGAAGATGCATTGCCTGTGTGTCTAGCACTAACTTTAATATCACCTTGACTTGCCTTTTTCCTCTGAATAATATTACTTTGATATTTTGACTTCATGACTTGTATTTCTTGGGCAGCAGGACCGGGGCCCCAGATTCAACGTGTGGGAGATTCTCACACGTGTTTCAGCATTAGCGGGACGTGTCAAGGCTCTGCTGCTGTGCACCGATTTTCTGAGGTGTGAGCTCCCTTCATTTCCCTTCCTGCCTCCTTTCCCAACTTGTCCTTCGTTGGAGTTGTCCTCGGATGAAACGTGGTGCTTCATTTTCCAGTGCATCACATTATCCTTTTCATTTCAGAGCAGGATTTGAGCTTTTTCCATTCACATGGTACATTAATCAATAAAGATGAAAATGACTATAATTTCAGTTTCTGAAGTAACTAGGGTGGCAGTGTATTCTAGAGACAAGAGCCTTTAAAGTCCAGAGACTCATTCACGTAAATGAGCATTTGACACATTAAAATGATACATTCTATAGTCTGGGTTCTGAGTCAAGGCCACATAAGCGTCATTTATAAAACCAAACACAAGAACCAATTGCAGTTGAGTTAACTCCTGCTCACGGTGGCTCACGGAGTGTGTCAGAAACAACTGTGCGCCATGGGACATTGAATGAGGTTTTCGGGTGGTGGTGGGGGCGTAGATCATCAGGTCTTTCTTCCGAGGTACCTTGGGTAGACTGGAACCTCCAGCCTTTCTGTTACCAGCCAAGAGTGATACCGGCCTTGTAGAGTGGTTGTGAAAATAAAGGGGATCCATGTGTCATTTACAAATTGAAAAATGCTCTACAGTGTTATATACGATTATTTTCCCTAATAAACATGTCCATAAAAACATCGTCATGACTTTGACATTTAGGCCATGAATATGGCAGCTTATTTTCTTACTGAAAAAGCTATACATAAAAGAAAATTCCTGAAGGTATCACCTAATGTCAAGAAAGCCACACATATTCACTGGTTAAAAAAAATGAAATAGATTGTATAGCCTTTTAAATGTCTTAGCAACATCAAAAACAACAAACTTCAGATAAAAAAAATAAAACCCACTACCACGAAGTTGATTTCAACTCATAGTGATCCTAAATACAACTTTTGAATTTCGAAATCTTTATGGGAGCACATAGCCTTATATTTCTCTCTTCTAGCAGCTGCTGGTGCCCTGGTGGTATAGTGGTTATGTGTTGGGCTGCAATCTGGATGGTCGGTAGTTCAAAACCACCACTGTTCAGAACAGCAGTGTTGGGGGGAAAAAATGGAGTTTTCTCCCAGTCTGAGAAACCCACACCCTGGCAGCTTTGAGTCAGTATTGACTCAGTGGCAGTTAGTTTGTTTGTTTGAGTAACTGTTTGGGGGAAACCGACAACCTTGTGTTTAGCAACCCGGTGTGTCACCAGGACTCCTTTTAAGGAAACAACAGCAGAACATTATATTGTCCCTTTATTGCCAATAACAGCTCTCTGGAAAAAGGTAAAATTAAAGACATTAATACTGTGTGCACAATATAAAGAGAGAGTAATGGATTTTAAGCTAAGGGCTGGGTTTATATTACATTTTGCTCTTTAGATTTGGTACTTTCCAGGGAGCGTATGAGCTAACATTATGCCTCCGGTCTTAGCTAGCTGGTGACCAGTGTTTGTAAGGTAGTAGTTATACACGTAATAGCAAATGTAACATGCCCAAAGCTTTACTTTAAGAACCTTACATTTTAATATTATTTCCTTTAAGAGAAGTAACTGCCACATGATAGCTGTGTCTTCTTAGTAACTGATGTCAATAACTAAAATTGTTTACACCTATAAAAATTGGAAATATATGCTAGCATTTGCTTTGTATATACTACTGATCATCTTTGCTTTCCCCCAAGTAATAATCTTCCTATATTACTGATACATCCCAGACTCTAAAAGAACATTGCACATAGTAGGTAATCACCTGAAATTTGTTGAAAGAGTAAATGAATCACAGTAGTGTTTATTAGGTATTTTATACTTTCTAGTAAGCAATACTTTCTAAATATATTGTAAAACCTTAATTAAGATATGGTATATATAGCCTTAATTAAGGTTTGTGCAGATGCACTTAAGTTTTTATGGAGATGAAAGATTCAAGGACACAGGTAGGCAGTCCCATGCCTTTAGATTTCAGTCTTGGAAACTGGGTTTATGTGCTTTCTCCGCAGGCTCACAGGGTCCAACCAGCGAGGTATAGGAATAACTGCAGTTTCATAATGGGTATTAAAACAATTCTTCTTGCTACATGTGTTGTAAGAACACATTTGAGTTTGGGAAGTAAATATAAAACAAAGTGGGAATAATTAGTCGCTCTAGAGACTCCCCAGTGGCCCAGTAGGTTAATCATCAATTTCTCCTCTGAAGAAACGGAGGCAGTCTGCTTCCCTAGCTGTTTGCAGCTTAGGGAGCCAGTGGAACCCTTCCGATCTGTCCAGCGTGTGCTGTGGGTCACAAATGATTTGAAGGCATTGGGTTAATTCAGAGGTGTAAGTGTGATCCTGGGGTTGCAACTTCTCAGGCTGAGGAACACACCAATTAGATAAGCCCAATGGGGGCTCCCCTCTTCCTGCTCCCTAGGGAAACCTCCTTCCAATTGCACTCCTTCAGGAGTCTCTGGTGGTGGTACTATTAATGGGAAGGTTGGTGTTTCGAACTCACCCACAGGTGTCTGGGAAGTCTTGCCTGATCGACTTTGAAAGGTCGCAGTCTTGATGCTCCTGTGCAATAGGAGTTCTTTTGTGCATGACAGGCTCACCATGGATTGGCAGTTCCTCTACAGAAACTAACATTGGCCCACGATTTTTCTGCAACAAATGTGATCACAGCCACGTCAACTGTTCTTCCACTTTAGTGCTAAGAGAGTGTTCTTAGACGTTGACTTCAAGAAACTGTTACACTTGCAATGTGTGATGAACACTTTATCACCGAATCCCCAACAGATACCACTTGAAAAGTGGTCCAAGTCATTTTCAAATCATCTGTAAAACATTAGTCTTTCTCTTTGGCTTTGGCCAAAAGACGAGAAGCATTATTTAAATGCCTGATGTCCATTCTATGTGAAGAGATAGATTACTTTCAAGTTTTATTTCTTTACTTAAGGTTTAGATTAAGATTTTTAAACTACAGGGCCAGGTATTTGTTGATTCATTTTTTATCCCTATTTACTAAAGAGATTGCAGTGGTAGTTCGTGGGTGGAATTCTCTTCCCGGATCTGCACCTCATGTGCTACCACCACTTACTTGTTAGTGCAGTGTGCGGTGTTGCTATTATTCTATGAAACTATTTCAAATTCTGCACAACTATGGGCTAGGGAGCATGGCCGGGTGATCTACCGCTGACAATCAGCTGAAGCACGCCCTTTGGTGACAATAGTCAGATCTTCAACCTATCATGAGGATGGAAGAGGACTGGGTGTGTTTTTAAAATTTATTTGTTTTATTTTCTTCAACAGTTGTGCATGAGATCATAAGTCAAAGTCTGAATATTGCAATTAACAGCAATAATATTTGTTCATGAACAGGAGAAGACTGTAGATTGGCCCTCGCACTACTACTACCTATAGAAGCAGAGCCCACTAACATTTTTGTTTTGGATCTCCAGCTTACCTGGTAATGTCAGTTGAGGTATGTCCAGTTGGGGGGCAGCAGCTACAGGTCGTGGTGGGGGAAGAGGTGGTCTGTTGCCCAGAAGTGGCCCTTGTGAGTTATCTTCTGGTTCATCTCCAGGCATGAACACATACAAGTCATCGTACTGGTTCTCAGAATCCTCACTGCCAACCTCGCTTGGGCTCTGCTCATCTTCCTGGTCTGAGTCATTTCCAGCTTCTTCCTCTTCTGTTGCTTTGTTTGCCTCAGCTCTTTCTATATCCAACTTGCATGTCTGCCAGCTTTCAGGATGAAATACTGCATTCTGTGTAGCTGTTTATGATAAAGATTGTATTATTTGCTTTAAACACACCATCTGGAGGCATTTCACATTTTGTAATTTCACACAGAAGTAGTAATACTGCTAATAAAACTTTTATGAATTGATAAAATGGAAAGCTGTCAAATGCCTAGCTTTGGTGAACACTCCTTTTTGGGTTTTTAAAATATTTACCAAATGAACAGTCCACGCTGCCATTATATCTTGCCATCTCAGAACATTATACACTCATGGATATAATAACATCCTGAGCTCTGGAATTAGTGTTAAGCAGATTCAAATGTTTGACAGTATTATTATATTTTTATTAGAATACAGAAGAACTTTTCTCATAAAATAGGCAACAAGTAAATGATAGAAAAGGTAAAGATAAGGAAACACAGAAAAATTCCCTTGACTTGCATACAAGTAATGCAATAAAAGTTAATCTGTGACTCATTTTTAGTTATGATTTCAATATGTATTTATCAACAGACACTATTGTAATTTGTCAAAATGCTATTTATAAAAAAAAATGATACTTTTTAATGCTGAAGCTACCCAAATCATCACTAATGGATAACTTACTGAAGTTCAATTTTCTCAGCTACCAATGTTCTCTATAAGGAAATTTTACCAAATAAACCAGTTAAATTCCCTTTACCTCTAAAACAGTGATTCTCCCTTTGTTTAATGCAGCACATTATGCATGCTGTTTAGTCTTTCAGAAAGAAAAGATAAAAATAATGAAATGCAAAAAGCTTGAATCTTAACAAATCCCTCAGATTAATTTTTGAAAATAAACTCTAAATTTTAAAAATTCAAAAGACTTTGGAGGCACTGCATCAGAGGAATTGTGAGTTGTCATTGTTACTGCTGTAGAGAAAGAAGGAACTTAAAAAAAAGCAACTACCCTTAACTATAGCTAAATAAGTCAAATAGTGAGTTCAGAGAACAGAACTTTGTTTTTAAAATGAAAAGACAAATTGCAGATATTTTTCATCAATGGCATATGGGAAATCTACATTGTTGTTGACACCCAATATTTCTACATAGATTTTTCTTTCCTTTAAAAAAAAAACCCAAACTTCTTTCATATTCAAGAAGAAGAATATTCAGTTTCCAATACTAGGACTGAATACAAAGATTCTTTTGATTATCAGTCAGGCTTTAGTTCTTGATATTAGTGATTGCATAGCTATTTTATTCACCTTTCTAACCCTAACACAAAGCAATGGTCCTGCAATGACGTAGTGCTTCGCTGTGTGAATGGAGAAGTGACGGGAGCGGGAAGACCGAAAAGAAATCATTGCTCATGGGAGGAAGTGAACTTCCCTGCTTCTGTCTGGGCAAACCAGACCTTGGATTGGAATCACACTTACGTAACAGAAAATTGCTGTGGCCACCCTCGTGTTTACAGAGGTCAGTAATTCTCAGCACTGACCAAGGAAGCAAGTCTCCATGGTGTTTGCCAAGCATGCCAACATTAGGAATCCAGCCCCGTGGCCCAAGTTTAATTGAGTGGGTCAGTGAATTTCAGCAAGTTACTTAGTAATGGTGAGACCAATAGGATCTGCTCACTTAGGGGGTCATATGCCTTCCTGCTTCTCTCCCACGAACGAGCCTGAAGACTCTTTCCACTATTACAATCACACGAGGTTTCCTATACGGGAGAGTCTCTGGTCCTGAAATGTTTGTCAATATGAGTTTGTTCTGAACAGAGAACTGAAAGAATGTTTACTTATTATTATTCAACCATTCTTCTGAGGAGTAAATGTCATGATGACAATACAGTCATAATCAATGGTGCCCTATCAAATCACTTTTGTTGTAGTTTCAAATTATAAATATATATAACCTTAAAACACGGGGCATTGTTTCATTAACAATCTCATATTTGAGGGGGAGGCATTCTCTAATAATGTTTGAAAGAGTTTGCTATTTTTTCCCAAATTGAAAGTATATTAAAAACATTGCATTTTTATACACCCTCTTTTTAGTTTGCAGATCAGCTAATATTTGATAAATGTGTGGTCAATAATATCTATTTGGGCATCTACTATGTGCTGTTAAAAGCAGTAGACATATAGATGAAATACTAAAGAAAATCCATTCTGATCCTTTTCATCACGTATACTAGAAGGAATGTGCTGGCAATACATCAGTGATCAAATACGTAAAATGTATATTCTAGAAGGTGAGCCATGCGGAGAAGAGGAGCAGAATAGGGAAATCGTGAGTAAGGAGGGGTGATGCAAAGAAGACGTTCAGAGGAAAGCCATAGGTACACAGAGGATGAGTGTGCAGAGATAGCAGAACATACAAGAAGGCTACTGTGACCATGAACAAGCAAGAGAGATGGGAACGCAGAGAATATCTTTAGCCTGTGGCTGCTGAAAACCTTGTGTTTTACTGAGTGTGATGAGCAGAGGAGGCTTAGCTGTTCTCTGGGTTAGGCATCTGGCCGATAACCACAGGTCCAGAATTCAAAACTATCAGCCACTCCTAAGGAAAAGTTGCGGCTATGTGCTCCTGTCCCGGATAATAGTCCGAAAAGCCATTTGTACGTTATCCCAAGTCAGAACAGACTGATGGTAGTGGGTTCAACTTTGTTATTTTATTATTTTGGTTTATGATGAGAAGGTATTGGAGCAGAAGAGTGATACATTACTTTAGTTGTTTGATGAAGCATAAAGTATGAAAAGTGACAAGTGCGGAAGCTGTTATTTCAAGCTTGTTTTCGTTATTCCTATTGCTTTTTAGCAGCAGTACTACTCCCATTTTAAACTGGCGAGTTCTTGGTTGGGCTGAAGGTCTGCCCTGTGCACTTCATTACATTTCACAGTAATTTGGTCTGGCATCTTACTTCAGCAACTTCCCCTTGAGCGCCAGATGTGATCATCAAAACTGTTTGTTTTCATTGTCAAAGGGCAACAAGTTGGAACTAGTGTGCTGGTGCATTGATGCAAGGAGTAGGTGATAGCAACTTGGACTGGGATAAGTAACAAAGAGATGAGAAATGGATGAATACTGATTATTCTAAAAATAAAGAGTCAACTCACTGGATATAGTAGATGAGAAAAAGCAACAAAACACTGATTTTTGGACTGAATTGAACAAAGGAAAAATAAATTTTCACGTCCTTAGAAGGAATTTCAGCTGGTGGAGTGGGTTTGGGAATGTATAGAATAGGTTTTTTGAATTAGGAATTTGTTGTGACATGCCTATATGACCAGCTAGTGAAGATGTTGAGTGAGTAAACGATTGTTTATCATTGAACTTGGCTTAATAAACAGAATTCACAAACAGTGGAAGAACATTCTGAATGAGTTGCCAGACCTTATGTTGTTATTGCTGTTAGGTGCCCTCAGATTGGACTCCTAGCTATCCGATGTACAACGGAATAAAACACTGCTAGTGCAGTGGCATCCCTAACTGTTCATTTTGAGCCCCTTGTTGCAGCCATTGCATCAATCCATCTCATGAAGGATCTTGCTCTTTTCACTGTCTTTTGGCTTTACCAAGAATGATGCCTTGTTCCAGAAGTAGGTGTCTCCTGGTAACATGTCCAAAGTAATGTGACAAAGTCTCCCCATCCTCACCTTTAAGGAGCATTCGGTTTGAAATTCTTCCAAGATAGATTTGTGTGTTTTTTTGACAGTTCATTGTACTTTCAATATTCTTTGCCAGTACCATAATTCTAGTGTTTTGATTCTTCTTCAGTCTTTTTTATTTAATGTCCAATTTTCACAGGCATATGAGTTGATCGATACTACAATGACTTTGATCAGGCACATCATAGTCCTCCAAGGGAGGACTCATGTTCTTCAACACTTTAAGAGGTCTTGTTCAGGAGACTTACCCATTCCTATACACTATTTAGCCTTTTGACTGCTGCTTCCATGAATATTAATAGTGGATTCAAACAAGATGAAATCTTTGACTTCATTCTTTTCTTCATTTATCATACAGTTACCTATTGTTCCTATTGCGATAATTATTGTTTTCTTTACATTGAGTTGCAATTCATACTAAAGGCTGTAGTCCTTGATCATCATCAGCAAGTGATTCAAGCCTTTATAGTTTTCAGCAAGCAAAGTTGTGTAATCTGCATAAAACAGGTTTTTAATAAATCTTCCTCCAATCCTAAAACCACATTCTTCTCCATAAAGTCCAGGTCTTCAGATATTTTGCTCACTATGTAGAATGAATAAGTATGTGAAAGGCTATTGTAGACCTTTCTTGATTATAGAGCACTCACTATACCCTTGTTCTGTTTTCAAGACTACATCTTGATCCATGTACAGTTTCCACATGAGCACAATAAAATATTCAAGAACTCCCTCTCTTCTTAATGTTACCCATAGCTTATGAGTTACATAGTCAAATGCCTTTATATAATCAAAATAAGATAAAAGTAAACAATTCTTTGGGATCCTCTTATTTAAAACAATATCCATCTGATGCCAGCAATAATATCTCTCATTCCAGGTCCTCTTCTGAATCCAGTTTGAATTTTTGACATCTTCCTATCAATGTATTGCTATAATACTTGTGTTATCTCCAGCAAAATTTTACTTGCATGTGATATTAATGATAATATTTGATAATTTCTGCGTTCTTTGGGAAATATATGAATATAGATCTCTTTTAACTGCCTAGCCAAGTAACTGTCTTCCAAATTTCTTGTTATATACCAGTAAGGGCTTCCACAGGCTCATCAGCTTGTTAATATTTTGATTGGTGTTGTGTTAATTTCTGTAGTTTAGTTATTTCATTATTGCCTTCAGTTCAGTTTGGCCCTGTAACGCTGAGTGCGACCTTTTTGGAACATTTAATATAATGTATATATTAATACATATATTGATAACTGAAAGTAAAGGATAAAAACAAAAAAAATTCCTGAAATTAAAAATTCAGGCATTATAGGGCTAGAAGGTAGACTATAGACTTAGGACTTTTTGGAGTCAATGAAGGAGTCATAGTACTGCTTAGGTCAAGCACTTTGTTGCTCTACTTCGCAGTGTTTTGAACCTCCCAGCCTGCTCTGCAGGACAATGGTTTAGCAGTGTGGTCCCTTAAATATTTTCATCCTTAGCTACCTTATTGGGTAATTACGCTCTATCCTAGATCATCTGTATCGGCCTGAATTGATTCACAGGCAATGGTTTTCCTTTATTTTTAGAGACAACGTGGTCCTTAGCATCCAAATCTCATTTGGTAGCTCTGAACACTAAGGCTTGAAAAGAATGTGACTTTATTTTAAACATAAAACTGAAAATCAGTCAACATATTTGCATTAGTGTGACTTATGTATTCTCCCTGGACAGGAAAAAGTGCTGTTTGTTTGGCTAGTAAACTTGGCAGTGGAAGTGATGTGCCAGGTCAATGATTGATATTTTTCTCTAACATAAAAAGACAATGATACCTTTAAGGTGAACCAGGGACATATATAAACCATATATGAAGGAATGAATCTTGGGCTTACACTTAATTCTATCCCCAATCTAAGAACAATTAGTTCTTATGATCTGGCCCTCTTTGAAACTTGCTCTCATGAAGAGATCATTGACAATATGGGTACTATAGTAAAGTGTGGGGAAGAAAGTAGATGGTGCCTGCCTATCATACAGAATATCATCTGAAGTCTTAAAGGCTTGTTTTCAAACATGCAGACATCTAAGTGAAACATCAATTAAGAAGTCCACATAGAAGAAGCACACCAGCCTGTGTGATTTATGGATTGTAAATAATATACGTAATCCAAATCTAAAGGAGAGAATGGTACAAGAGCTTTAATTGTGAATACCTGGTTTACAGAAGGCTATGGATGACAGTGGAAGCCCAAAATCCATGTGCAGGGTCCACACATGGAGTAAATGTCCAATGAATCCCTTCTGATGATAGATAAGGGATGTGAATCATCCTTTTCTCAGACAAAGAGCATGTAAAGTCAAGTATGGCAGATGTTGTTAGGTAAAAATGTAATATCTTATCCTTTTATTCACCTTTTGACTCATTTTAAAGTTGTTTTAGTTGAAGAAAGGAAAGGGGAAATCCGTATAGATTAAGGCCCTGGTGACTCCCCTCTGAGCATGCAGCAGGGAGGTGAACAGTCTTGCCATCATGCAGAGTGCACTGGAAAGGGGACTGTTGCAGATGTAATTAGATGAAATTTTAGCACCCTATTGTTTGATCTTCCTCTTATGATTCACTTAAATTTGTGTTAGTTTCTAATATTTCCTGTTATCTTTTCGATTGAGGTTTGTACCTGTTTTACTTTGCTATTCTTGTTGTTTCTTTTGGTTTGTTTGTAATGCTTTTTCTGCACATTGAATACAGGATAGAGAAATGTATACAGACAGTAAGTGGATTAGTGATTCCTTGAGGGTATGGCAGGGGAGATTGGGGAGAAATGGAGAGCTAATAATGATGATTACAATAATGAAGAAAATGTCCTAAAACTATTGTGGTGATTATTGCACAACTCTTCCTGATGTGATTAAACTATTGACTTGTATGATATGTGAGTTATATTCCTATAAAACTGTTAAAAATTTTAAATTAGCTACTTAAGTTAATATTATATTATAAATTATAACTTATTTGGATAATTAAATATCTGTCCACATTCCCTCTGAGCTGACTTTTCTAGTTATGTTTTTATAAAAGAAAACTTACTAGGAGAACACACATTCTCTTCATATTCATGTTCTTGCTCATTATTTCTGCTACTTTCTAGAATCTGAAAAAGAAGTATAAAAACATACTCAATAATATGTATAAATATTATTAAATAATCATTTAAATATAAACTGATGGAAAGTTGATACCTATAGAGACAAGAAATTAATTTCAACTTTTTGCTTAGAGTAAAAGTTTAAGTTTTTATTCGATATATTAATTAACTTGATTATGTTACAGATCTTGGATATTATGCTTTCATTTGTGCCATGTATAAGTACTCAATGACACATAGTAGCTCTGATATTTTATGAATTCACAAGACACGTTACAATAGATCAAGAATTATACTACAGTGAAAGCTAATGTATTCATAAAGGTTAGGAAGAATATCCATCCTTGGGCCGCAGCACAACCCGGTGCCATGGCCTTCACTGTCAGCAAAACACTGATGGTAGGTCAGTCCTAAGAAGTGTCCAATCTACTTTCCAGGAGCAGCGGAGAACAGACAGAGTCAATACACATATGTAAGTTCCATGTTTACTTAACAACCTTCATCCATTTGACCTCTACAGATTGATGTTGCTGGATTTTCAGAATTATGACGAAGACTAGGCAAGCAACAAAGATTGACAGAGAACTGAGTCAGGACACCTGTGGGAAGATGAAGTGGTGATCTTCTACACTGCAACGAGGGGTCATCCACAGGAATTGGCCCTGTGCTGACACAAGTGGTTGGAATATGCTGCTGATAAATCTTTTTGGAACAGAAAATTTTACACTCACAGCAATTTGGAAGTATTTGATTTCTCAATGGGGATGTCAATTTGGTAAAGAATGATTTTTTGTGAACTGACTGAGGCCATCATGGATGGTGGAAAAGGAGATTATACTGGCAAGGGTTTGCTCGTTCTCCGGGGTGGAGATGAGGCCGTATTATATGAAAT
The DNA here is from genome assembly GCF_000313985.2 of Echinops telfairi. Lineage (NCBI taxonomy): Eukaryota > Metazoa > Chordata > Mammalia > Afrosoricida > Tenrecidae > Echinops > Echinops telfairi. Next base: position 14,987,148 of record NW_022111369.1, read on the forward strand.
AGGTAAAGTGACACCAAAGAAGGTTACTGTGGTAGGGAGTGACCAAATGGTTATTGATACCTATTTATGATACATTTATGAGAAAAATCAAACAGCACTGTCATTAAAGTTAAAAAAAAGAGAAAAGAAAGGCACTGAGTAAGGGAAATGCTTGTTTATTTTTGTCTTTTGGGAATTAGTTCCACTAGACTTAGGAGTGATTCAAGTCAATAAATCAAACAATATACTTTATGGAGCAAATCAGCTTCCCTAAGCCCATTTAAAGTGTTAAAGAGTAGATACATGACTTAGAGGGCTAAACTGCACCTGATCCAAGCCATGGTGTTTTCAATAGCCTCATTTGAATGCGAAAGCTGGACAATGAATAAAGAAAAGAGAAGAATGGATGCATTGGGATTGTGGTGTTGGCAAATCATATGGGATCGCCAATAGAACACACAAATCTAGTAGGGATAGAATGCACCTTAGAAGTGAGGATGGTAGTACTTCCTTTCACATGATTTGCACAAAAGCTGGAGACAAGTCATTCTCAGGACTGGGCCACCATGCTTCCTAAAGTCGCCAGTGAAAAAGAGGCAGATCTCACTGAGATGGACTGACACAGTGGCTGCACCAAGGTTCTGAAGCTAGTGCAGGGCTGGGGAGGGCTCTGTTCTGTGCTTCGTACGGTGTGTCAGTTCACTGTGAGTCAGAACGGGCTCCAAGGCCCCTGACAACACAATAATACATAGTAGGGAAACCTACTGATAAAGGACAGAAACCTATGGAATTGTTAGCCTTTGCTAATAATTTTTAAAGGATAACAGAATCTAGACTTGTGGAGTGTACTAGTGCCCTTAGAGAAAGCGATACAATACTAGTGACAGTTCTATTTATATAATATCATCCAGGCAAAGGGATGAAGTTTGGCGGCATTTAATATAGGTCACATTTTGTTACAATAAACTCAAAGAGATGATTAAAATTATTTATGCATTGGTTCTTAATACAATTGACTAAATTCATGAAGTCATTTGTTCTATATGTAGATTGTCCCTTTAAAATTAGAAACATTCATATTAAATTATCAAGTTTCTAGTGGTCTTATTATGCCAAGGAGTTTAACCTACATATCAACATCATCAGTTTCCCCCCACCCTATTTTGGGTTATGGAAGCCAAGTGAAATTTATTCACTTTTTCAAAAACTGGAATATTCCCCATCTTAATAAAAGGGACCAAAAAAAAAAAAACCACCATAGTTTTAAAGAGAAAATTTTTTAGTGTTTTATAATGAACCTGAAACAGTCACTCATTTTCTCTTTATTTGTTTTTTCTCTGGAGAATCAACCAAATGTTAATATGAAAATTCATGTTATTTTATTTGGAAGGATTAACATGTTGAAGGATATTTGCATGATGTTATATTAAAACATTATTTTAATATAGTTATTATTTGTTTCAACAACTTGATTAATATGTGCAGTTACTATGCCAAAGCAATTAGTCAATGTTCAACCATTTTATAAAGTAGCGTACGATCAAGAACTAATGGTAATAAAGGATGAAGTCCAAGTTGTACTCAGAGAATAGACAGAAAAAATGGCTCCAAAACACGAAGTGATGCATTTCTACAAATGAATGCAACCATGGAAACTTCTACTCATCTGTGCCAAGCAATATGGAAATCACCTGCCTAGCCAGCCAATCAGAGGAGATATACCCTATGAACTTTGTGAAGAAAGGTGTGGCCCAGCTGAATGATTGGGAATGGGTCTTTTATGTATAGCTTTTATATGTAAACTCCATCAAATGACTAAGAAGGAACGTGCGCATACAGTGTAGAGGACATTCCTAAATTGACTGGGTAGCTTTGACATTCAGCTTAATAGAAAGTGAGCCATGGTAGAAGCATGAACTAAGAATGTGTGCCCCTGAGATCCCCGTGCGGAGAAGTGGATATGGTTGCAGGGGCACCAGAAATAGCAACAGCAAGACCATAACACAGAGATTGAAGTTGAATGATTTCAGGGAGGAAGCTGGCTTGCAAAGTGGGGTGCTCTTTGGGCATTTATCAATAACAACAGCATAAGCTTTGTAACACTTACATAATAAGCAAGGCAGAGTCCAAGTGGCTCCATGGCTGAGAGATCAGAGACTAGAGAGAGATGTGCCTGTGAGCACAACTGAGAATAAAAAATGACTGTGAATTAAAAAAATAATCATATCCTTAACATTTCTGACACTGACTTCTAATTCTTTAGCTTCCCTAATAAAATTCAAAATTGTGAGTACCATTTGTTAGCTCTTGTGACCACTCCAGTGGATTATCAAACACAACAGAAATCTAAAGCATCATGGGATGGATGCCTGCTATTCGAACAGAGTAAAGAAGCTTGGAGTTGGAAGGCCTGTCTGATATCTACTTTATAGGAATCTTCCATGAGCAAGGTGAGGTTAGATTGTCCTTCCTCCTGGTAGAGCGGGATGAAGACATAAAACAGAAGTCAGAAAGTATCGAACACGACAATTTATAACACATCCCAGCAAACTTTTAATGAGTATAATTTCAAGTGGTTATAACAATACATTGATTGGGGCCTACTAGAAATCCAAATGAGATTCAGAAGAGAATGTGGAATGAAGGATATCAGGGCAGCCTGACATCCATGGGTTCTTCACTAAAAGCAGGGAATGATCTAAAGATGTTTACCTGTGTTTTATTGACTATGCAAGGCACTCAACTAGGTGGCTTATAACCCTCTATGGATACCATTTTGAAGAGTAGTAATTCTGGAACATGTAATAGTGCTCACAGGCAACTAGCACACAGAACAAAAGTCAGTTGCCCTAGCAGAACAAAGAGAGCCTGCATGGACTGAATAAGGAAGGTGTGCATTTGGGTTGTACACTATCATACTTAGGTAACCTCTCTGCTGAGCAGACCATCTAAGATGACTATATATATATATACATGTATATATATATATAAATGTATTGGGGGAAAAGCTACTATATACATAATACATACATACATATATATGTATGTATAAGAATACAACATTAGGAGTTGGGGCGTTTAACCATTTCAGGATTTAACAGCCTGCAATATGGCGTAGTCTTGTTTATTGAAACTAGAAAGGTCTTGAAGCCCTTACTAGGGAAGATCAAATAATATTGTCTTCAATATGGATGACTCTTTAACATAAAGAAAACAAAACAAAACCCCCTCACAATTGGACCAATCAATAACATTATGATAAGTGGAGAAAATACTGAAGTATTCAAGGATTTTATTCTATGTGGATCCACAATCTATACCCATGGAAGTAGCAGACAAGAAAACACATTACATATTGACATGGGCAATTCTTATGCCAAAGACTTCTTTCAGTTGTTTAAAGGTACAGATACAATTCTGAGGAAGGAAGCCATGGTGGTTTCCCTTGCTCACGTGCTTGAAGAACTTCTGATGCAGAGTGCTTGGGTCTGCTCTGGGCTGGGGACCACAAGGTCGGTAGGTTGAAATGGTCAGGGGTTCTGCCAGAGAAAGACGGGACATTCTGGGACCATCTCAGAAAGTCACAGGGACAGTTTTACGCGGCCCAGTAGGTCCCTGTGCCTTGGAATTGATTTGATGGCATTGGGTTTTTTTTGTGGTTGTTGTTGTTGGGGGGTGTTGATCATATGCTTGAGAAAGTTCAACAATGAATAAGGAAGACTGAAAAAATATTGAGACCTTTGAACGCTCTTTGGCAAAGACTAATGAATCTACCATATATAATCAGAAAAACTGGAAGAAATGTAGCTGTAATGAACCTTAGAAGTGGGGACTGTGAGACGTTGTGTCACATACTTTGGACATACCAAGATAGATCAGTCCCTGGGGAAGGACTATTATGCTTCCTGAAATAGAAGCAATAAAATAGGAAAACTGTAGATAAAATAAAGAAGAAGTGCAACAAATGAGCTCCTCTTGCTTCCCTAGCAGGTAGGGAAATCCAACTTCACATCTATCCAAAGAAGACTCCTCGAAAGCAGAGGTCAGACAGACCTCTGTTCTCTAACCTTCTGGACCTTAGTCCGATGCCACTTGTTCCTTCCAACAGGACTCGATTTCTCTGCTGAGTTCAATATTTCATTGCAAGGGCCACCCAGAACTTAGAGGCAACACTCAGGATTTTGGACTTTATTACCAGCCTGGAAAATTCTCATGTCTACAGAATCATTTTCAGCTTTGCCTGCATGTATGCCTCTCTGTATCTAGTCCTCGATCGAACTTTGACTTTTGTTGGCCTCTTCCCAGCTGGGCCGAAGGTTTCAAAGCTCCTTCCGTGCTGACAAGTGCCCACTGGGCACTTCACTCTGTAAACCAGCCTCCTGCCGGGGAGCACTCCGTTTTACTTGTTCCATAGGCGGGATGTTTTCTGTTGGCTTTCTGCTGGTGCGAGCGTGTCTCTGTGCAGGGGTCTTTCATACATTCACTCATGTTAAATGAACATAATTTATATACAATAGGTTTTTGTCCATTATATAAAATATAAGTCTACTTTTAAGCATGCGTTATGACCAGTTCAATGTGGTGCGAAAACCAATCAATAATGAGTCAATAAGTGTTTAATTTATTCTCTTCAACTGCATACCTTTATAAGGCTGCTGCAACAGAAAAGAACTAGTGCATAGACTTCCTATCTATTTTCAGTGTCACAGCTATTACTTTGTTATTAAAAAATGTCACTACAATTTACAAGCTAATAGAGATGTCAAGAAGCAATAAAAAAAGACATCTAATTATTTAATAAGGCTCCTTTTGTCTGCATCTGGAATCTTACTTCATTCATTTAGCAAGCATGTATGCGGGTCTACTATATGCTATATAGTCTGTAAGCTATTAAGGAAAATAAGTTAAAATCTTAAAGAGACAAAATTTCCACTCACTCACAAAAATACCAAACATCTTTACTGGAGCAAAATGATGAGAATATAATGTAGTAAGAGCTGACGTAAGAGTAGGTTTTAGAACCTATTTTTATTTCACTTAAATAAACTCAGCCTGTATAGGTAAATGGACAATTAAGAAATAAGATAATCAAGGCAAAATATTTGTTCATTAATTTGGGGGGTGGAAGATGTTCAATTAAAAGTGATTTTCATAATTGTCTTGATCTTCATGCATTAAATGAAAGTTCAGCTTAAACAATAGTTGACAAAGCTTAAAGTGACATTGAAGTCCAAAGACAGTGTTTGCAGTATGCAGTGTTTAATGAAATTAAAATTATTTAAGATCTAAGATAAATTAAAGAGAACTTCTTATTGACTGAAGCATATAAAGCTCCACATGGCTTTGACAGCTGGTCTTGCACAAATTGATCATACTGTTCTGATTCTTAGGGAGTGGCTAAAAACAATCTTCATATGGCAATTTGTTTCCAAGTCTTTTTATGATATTTGAAGATACCATAATTGGCTCAAGTCTTGCCCAGTTCTCAACAGTGTTAATTAAAATTTTTTTTTACCAGCACTTAAAACAACAAGAAGAAACATGTATGTTTTAACAGTGACAGATTGATGCTATAATATTTTATATTATGCAAATCAATGCACACTATGCATATCGTTTTCCAAGCCTCTTTCCTTCGTAGTGGGGAGTCACGTTCTTCTCCATCTGTCTATGCCAGTAAATTTGGAAGGTAGCTAATTGGCCAACTGACTAGAAGACGTCTTTATTCGTAGCCATTCCTAATAAAGGTGACCTAACAGAATGCTCAAACTATATAACAATATGATTAATATCACACAAAAGAAAAATTTTGCTAAAGATCTTTCAACAATGATTGCAGCAGGACATTGGAGGGTAATGCCTAATGTTCACACTGGACTCACAAAAGGACATGGAACAAGGGTCATCATTGCTAATGTCAGATGGATCTTGACTCAAAGCAGAGAATATCAGACAGATGTTTACCTCTGTTTCATTGACTATGCAAAGGCATTCAACTACCCAGACCATTATAAACTATGGATGACTTTGAGTAGAATTGGAATTCTAAAAACCTTCATTGTGCTCATTCAGAGCTTGTACATGTATCAAGACACAGTTATAAGAAAGGTGTGGGTTAGGCTGTGTCCTCTCTCCCTATGTGTTCAATCTGCATGCGGAGGAAATCACCAGAGAAGCTGAATTATATGAAGAATATTGGGGAATCAGGATTGGAGGAAGGCTATTAACAACCCGAGATAGGCAGATGATACAACCCTGCTTGCTGCAGGTGAGCAGAGACTGAAGCACTTGCTGATGAAGATCAATGCTTGCAGCCTTCAGCGTGGATTACAATTCAATATAAAGAAGACCAAAATCCTCACAAATGGGCCAATATGTAGCATTAATATAAATGGAGAAAAGGTTGAGGTTGTCGAGGATTTTATCTTGCTTCTATCCACAACTGCTACTCATAGAAGCAGCAATAACGAGATCAAAAGATGCATTGGATTAGGCACATCTGCTGCACAAGCCCTCTTTAGAGATTTGAAAAGCCAGGATGTTACATTAGGACTAAGGTGCTCCTGACCCAAGCTATTGTATTTTCCTTTGCCTCATCTATAATGAAGGATAGACATTGAATAAGGAAAACTACAAAAGAATCAATGAATTTGAATTGTGGTGCTGGAGAAGAATATTGAAAGTACCATGGACTGCTAAAATGACACACTGACCTCTCTTGGAAAAATAATGGCCAATGTGTTCCTGAGAGGCAAGGATGGCAAGACTTCATCTTACATACTTCAGACATTGTCAGAGGAGACCAGTCCCCGGAGAAGGAGATTGTGCTTGGTACAATTGAAGGGCAGTGAAACAGAGGAAAGCCCTCAACAAGATGGATAAACACAGGGGCTGCAACACTGAGCTCAGGCATCAGAAAAATGGCCAGGATGGCACAGGCAGGGCTGAGTTTCATTGTGTTGTACACAGGTTGCTGTGGCTCATAACCGACTCAATGGTACCTAACCACAATATCAACAAACCGATGCACGAGGATGTAAAATCTGAGATAATATTCCAATGGAAATGAATAAAACTATTTATACTAAATCCTATGGATATTAAACAAAATCATATTAGAACATTATAACAGTACATCTATGCTCTAAAATGTTTTTCTCTTTCATTTTAAGGCACATGGTAGGGATTGTAATCTATTTTTATTCAGTTTCTTTTGAATCCTTTCGTTATCTAGGAATATGGCCAAACAACGAAATCACATGCTTTCCTATAAAACTTAAAAATTAATAATATTATGTAAGAATGTAAATCCCGAGTTCAAAGTTAAATAAGAACTGCACTCACGTTAAGAAGAAGAATAAAGTAGAGGTGGAGTTGTTAAACTCAGGGGTGGGGTGGGGTGGGGAGTGAGCATTTCACTTCATGAGGATCAATATTTTAATTAAAATAATACACAGTCATGTGCTCTATTTATAAAAGAGAATTGCTATAAAACATTAAAAAAGAACAAACTTTAATCATACGGACAAATGCTTGAACACTTATTCTACACAATGAGAAATTTAAGTATTTCATTATGACCCATAAGCCCAATCTGGCAGGTGGAAGGGACAGGTACCATGGCGACAAGTGATGACTTCAAGTGGTAGAGACGGTACACAGGAATGAGCAGCAGGCATCATCATCTCTTTACACTTAGTAAACGAGATATGAAGACATTTCCCTTTAAAGGTTTAGAGTTTGCCTTCTCTATGGCCACCATTCTGACTTCGGATCTTGGAATGTGACCTTGGGCTTATCTCAGGTTTCTTACTCACTTGAAGGCCATTCTCGAAGCAAAGTCCTGTGCTCTTCATCCAGAGGGTCCCTGGAACGGTCCGGACAGTTCTCAGTGTTGATCTCTGCCCATAATGCAGATTTAACTGCAGTTGTTAGCTACCAACTTAGCACCTGGCTAAGCTCAATGCTGCTAACGGAAAGCTAAGTGGTTTGAACACATCAGCCACTAGTTGTTTTGATGAGGTTGGCTAGAGGGATATGTATTTGAGTGTGAAGATTGGCAGGGTACTATGATTTTATTTTATAATGTTTTAATTGCTTGCGAGTATGTAATTATTCCTTGAGATGTCAAAAGTTACATGCGCCTTCCTATATTTTAGGAAAAGTAATTCTGGTAACTGTTAGTGGGAAGAATTGCAAGCTGAGAAATAAAGAAAGTAAATATTTAGTGGAGATGGCAATTATAAGAAATATCAACAGGATCAGATGGAATAAATTATTTTTATAGCTTTGATAACAAAGGCTGGAGTCAAACAGGACTCTGTAAATTTCCATCCAGCTTAATGCTGTATTGAAACCAGTTCAAATATTTACAATCCTTAAAATGAGTCCACAAATGCCAAATTACAACCTTGATTATATCCCATCTGAATTTGGAAACTATCTCAAGAAATATTCCATGTAATTAATAATAATTACACAACACCAGATAAGTTGTGGGATGATGTCAAGGACACCTTACTGAAGAAAGCATAAAATCATTAAGAAGACAAGAAAGAAATGGGTATATAGATGTCAAAAGAGTCAGAAATATGTTCTTAAATGTAGAGTAGTTCAAATGAATGGAAGAAATGATGAAGTGAAAATGTTGAACAGAAGATTTCAAAGAAAGA
>NW_022111369.1:14996402-15019919 GCF_000313985.2 Echinops telfairi
AAAAGAAAAAAAAAGGATTGTATGGGCAAAATATTTATTGAAACAGAAAGTATCAAAAGAACATGAAAGTCTGAGTACATTACAGTATTTGCCTCTGTTGCCTTTAACTTTTGCAAACCTCCCAGGGCAAAATATTTGGCTGGAACACAAGGCACCACACGAAGAAGGGAGGGCTGTGTGCATAACAGAATTTGCCTCTGTTGTCTTCAATTCTTGTCTAGCCCTGTCTCCCTCTCAAGAGCATTGCAACAGGTGAGTTGCAGCAAAATGTGTTTGAACTTTTTAATTTAAAACGGATTAAATGCTCTACAAAACTATAACCAATTTACAATAAAAAATTAAAAAGAAGATAAAAGGAATGGCTAGAGCGAGTAAACATCAAAAGAATAAGAAAACATTTAAACATTTTAGAAGATAGCATCTGATCCATGCAGCACTTAAGGCAGTGGTTAAAATCAAGAGTCCAAAATTGACTGAATATCAATGTAGATGTTTCAACACAGAGGTACGACATTGAAAGTGCCTTCTCATCTATGTCAGAAGATCTCGAAGACAGTACCTGGCTGATTCACTGGAAAACAGTTATATCTGTGTTCATTCCAAACAAAAGTGATCCCTGAGAATAGGGAAATCATCAAGCAATATTATTAATATCACATGCAAATAAGTGTTGATAAAAGTAATTAAAATGTTTGAGCTGTATATGAACCAAACACTTCTGAAACGTAAGCTGGAGTCAGAAGAGGACATGAAATGAGGGATGTCATTTCTGAGGTAAGATAGATATTGGATGAAGGGAGAGAATATTAGAAAGATGTCTACTATTACTCTATGCTGTAACTACGCAAAGGGATTTGGTTGTGTGAATCCTAACAAATTCTGGATAACATTTCAAAGAATTGAAATTCCAGAACTCCTAATTGTGCTCGTTTGGAACCTGTATGTAGAACACGAGGCAGCCATTTGAACAGAATAAGGGGATAGTACTGCATAATATGAAATCAAGAACGGTGTATATCGGGTTAATGTCCTTTCATCATACTTATACAATCTTGTTCGGAGCAAATATTTGGAGAATAGTTCCAGCATCAGGCAAGTTTACGAACAACCTGTGATATATAAATGACAGAACCTTGCTTTCTGAAACTAAAGAGGATTTGAATCACTTGCTGATGAAGACCAAAGACTATAGCCTTCATTATAGAGCACACCTCCCTATAAGGAATACGAAAGTCCTGGCACCTGGGCCGATAAGCAACACCATGATAAATGGAGAAAAGACTGTTTTTTAAGGATTTTATTTTAATTAGATCCACAACCACTGGTCATGGAAGCAGTAGTCAGGAAATCAAATGATGTGCTACATTGGGAAAAATTGTTGTGGAAAACCTCTTCAAAATGGTAAAGGCACAAACACAATTAAAGTGTGTCTGCCTTAAGCCATGACAATTTCTATCACGTTATATGTATGTGAAAACCGAACAATGTTTAAGGACAATTTATGCGTTGGAATTATGATGTTAGCAAAAATATTGAATATAGCATGCATTTTCAGAAACATGAACACATCTGTCTTGGAAGAAATCCGGTTAGAATACTCCCTAGTAGTGAAGAGGATGGGACTTTTCTCCATGTACTTTGCACATGTTATCGGGGGCACCAGTCACGGGTGAAAAACATCATGCTGGGTAGGAAGATTCTCAAGGCGATGGCCTGCGACGATTGCCTCGCCCTAGCAATAGGCTTACGCAAAGCAAGAATAGTGAGGCTAGTGTAGGATCAGGAAAGTGCCTGGTGCTGTTGTGCTTCTCACTGCCACTGACTTGATTGACTCACAGTGACCTTGTAAGCCAGAGTACAGCTGGTCCCTACAGTTTCTGAGGCTGTAGATCTTTTCAGGAGCAGTAAACCTCATTTTTTCTTCCAAGGAGGGCTTGTGGGGTAACTAGCCTTACAATTCATAGCCCAAAGTGTAACCCTACACCACCAGGGCTCATGTTGCACCTGGAGTTGCCTAATGAAAAATAACTCAATGGCACATACCAACAATATTGTAGGGCATTTTTAGTGGGCATGTCAGTTCAGTGTGTTTATATTCAAAAGTATAATAACTAAGTAGTGAGCTATCCTTACATATACATAACATGACAAGTAATGCAATCACAAAGTGGAGAAGGAAGGAGAGAAATAATATTAGAATATAAATTTGTTAATATTTTAGGTTCCTTGCTGCTTATATGCTAATTATGGGTATCAAGGAAAACAGAGTCTGAAATGGAATTTTTATGGTAAGGGCTAACAAAATTCATTAAAATAGGTACACAAGTAAGAAGGAATAAACCAGATAGACTTAACGTAAGAAAGAAACTTATCATAAATACTACTACTACTAATAAAACTCTCAAAAAGGTAGGGCAACGTTTTTATAAGCCAAAAAATGTATCAACATAATAGGAGTACTTCTTATCATTAATTTTACCTTAAATGTAAACGAATTTATCTCTCCACATAATAGGAATAGATTAGCAGAGTAATCAGTCTTGACCTACCCATATAATGTCTTCTAAAAACACATCTTAGGCCTAGTGGCACAACGAGGGTTAAGTGAAAGCATGGAGATAGTTATAGTCCATGTAAGCAGTCACCAAAACAAATACTAGGCATAGCCATCCTATTATTTAATGAAACAGACCTGTTTCAAAATCTACTGCAAGTACTGAAGAAGGGCATTTTATATTGATAAATTCATCCATGAAATATAATAATCATTAATATATAAGCAACAAACATCAATGCACCAAACTGTAGCATTAAAAATACTACAGAAATAAAATGAACAGTGGGCAATTCTACAATAGGAGACTTTTACATTGCCTTGTCAGTAATACAAAGAATCTCATAAAGAATTCCAAGAGGGAAATGGATGACTTGAATAATACAGCGAGCAAAGTACAAAAGAGGCATGCACAGAGTTCTCCAGGCAACATCAGAGAGACATATTTTTCTCTAGTGCACATGCAATATTTTCCAGGATACACCTTATCCTGGTTAATAGAACAAGTCCTGACAATTTTAAAAAGTGAAATGATACAAAGTATTTTTTCTACCCACAAAGGAAAAATACTAAAAATAAATAATGCAATACCCACCCACCCCCAAAAAACCAGAAAGCACACAGAAAGATATAATGCTATTAAACACCCTGGGAATCAAAGGAGACATCAACAGTGAAATAAAATGTATCTATTTAGAGTTAAATGAAAAGGAGAATATAATATACCAAATCCTATGGAATATAGTAAAATCAGTTATAAAAAGGAATTTCAGAGCAATTAATGTCTATATCAACACAAAATATCTCAAAGCAACATTTGAACTCTAAAATTAGAATAATTAGAAGAAAGAAAAACAAACTAAGTATCAATCTACTGGAGGAAACAACAACAAAGCTCAAGTTAATGAAATACAAGGAAGAATTTTAAAACTATGCATAAAAATAGAATGAAAAGTAATGACTTTTAAGACCAGAAAATTATAAAGTAAATTAATAGTTTATTAAAGAAAGTTGATTTTAAAAGATCATTAAAATTGTTAAAATTCAGAGAAAAATACATATTATTAATTCAAGAAACCAAAAGAGCCCTACACAAATGAAAGAATATATCATGTTCTTGGATAAGAAGGCTCAATATTGTATAAATGTTAATACTACCTAAAGCAATCTAAAAATTCAACACACTCCAGATCCAAATCCCAACATTATTCTTAAAAGAAATGGAAAAACTAATTACCAAACTCATATGGAGCAGGAAGAGACTGGACTAAGCGAAGAACTTCTCAAAAAGAACAGAGTAGATGTTTTTTCACTACTTGACCTCAAAACCTACTACACAACCACAGTTGTCAAACAGCCCAATTTTGGTATAATAATAGATTCATGGATCAATGCAACAGGACAGAAAATCCAGAAATAAAAGCATCTCCTTACAGACAACTGATTTTCAACAAAGGATCAAGAAACAATAAATGGGAAGGGAATGCCTTCTTCAACAAGTGGTGCTGACAAAATTGGATATCAATCAGCATAAGAATGAAACAGGGCCCATACTTCATCCCATGCACAAAACCACACTCAAGATGGATCAGAGACCTAAATGCAAAGCCCAGAGCTATCGGGCTCATCATGGAGAAAATTGGGACAAACCTAAGGGTCCTAGTTCATGACATACACTGACTACTAGATATAACAGGATGCACAAACAGTGGACGACAAAATAAATCACTGGCACCTCTTGAAAAGACCTTTGTGCAGCAAAGAATTCACCAAAAGAATAAAACAAGAAACTGGGAAAAGCAATGACATACCAGACAGAGGACTAATTACTAAAATCTATAGAATTCTGCAATATGACAAGAAAAAACAAACAACTCTCTTAAAAGGCGAGCAAAAGACATGACTAGACTTTTCACAAAGCATGACACCTGAATGGTTATAAGCACATGAGGAAATGCTCTCATTCGCTAACCATTCAGGAAATGTAATTGAAAACAATGATTAGATACCATCCTACACACAACACTACAGCCCCATTCACGAAAGAGAGAACTTCAAATGCTGGAGAGCGTGGAGAGATTGGGATGCTGGTGGGCTTGTAAAGATTGACAACCACTATTGAAAGCCATATGGTGATTCCTAAAGCAGCTAGCAATAGAAATGTTTTACGACCCAGTACTACCATAGCTGGGATCATAAATAGATGTTTGCGCTCCCATGTTCATTGCAGCACAGTTTACAATAGCAAGGAGTTGGAAACTGTCCAAATTCCCATTAGGAGAAGAATGGACAAAAACATTGGTATATACACATAAATGGAATACTATGCATCCCTTAAAAACAGTTAGGAAACCATGGAACACCTCATGATATGCAGGGATCTGGAAATCATTTTGATGAGTAAAGTCAATCACAAAACGACAAATACTGTAGGAGTCCATTGCTATAAGGATAAGCACCAAGATAAAGGTGAACTCATGCTTTCAGGTCATGCCATCTATTAGCCAAGGCTGCCCAGCAACCAGGTAGACAGCAAGACTAGTACCCACAAATTTACACCATCCGCTGCTCTCTATGTATGGTGTACCTTGAGTACTTTGACAGAGGAGTCCCCGCTTCAGCTGGGATAAGACAATCATTTAGTGGCTGGCATACAAAAATGTGATGTGGTTCTCCCCAAACCAGCAGGCATTCCCACCAGAGTGATGAGCTAGACTGATTTGAAAAATCAAGTAAAGAGGTGGGAAGGGGAACATGCTCATCTCAGCGAAGACAAGGGCATTTCTGTTGGTAGAAAAATGGGGAGCGCTAACCTCATACAGTGAAAAACTAAAGACTAACAATGACTTTAAGGACACCATAGGGAGATGATGAGTGGCCCTGTGCTCCTGATTGGGCACAATGGTCTGAGTTTCTGTCCAACAAACCCTGGGGAGTTGGGCCATGGACCTTAGAATACTGGGACATGGACTCCTGGGTCTTTGAGGGGCACAACATACTCCAAAGGCCATAATGGAGGAATATGATGTAGAAACCCCATTAGGTGGACTGGGCTCTATCTCAAACACACCTGTAGCCCAAAGACCTATGGAACATGAAGAAGCAAAGGACAGTTAAATGAACAGTATCGATCTGCCAGCAAGTGGACTAACACTACTTTAATGTCTTTATTGTTTTATTAAGAGATGTAGTATTATGCACAAAAACAAGACAGAGCAAAACAAAGAACAAAAGAAAACGAACAACAATAAAAACCAAAAAGAAAAGCCTATAAATAGGTCAAGCCCTGTTTATTGATATTTAGGAGTGTTTTTTGGTCAAGTCTGATGGGTTTTTTCTTTTGTTGCTTTGTTTTTCTCTGTCTTGTTTTTATGCATATTATTGTCTCTGCATGTCTCTAGATAAGATAGGCGGGATAAACATTCCGGAGGAGAAAATAACAGGATCATCAGGTCTGGGAAAACACAGGAGAGGAGGGGAAGGTGGGAGGAATGGAAGCGGGTGCTAACACAACCACCATTGTGATCCAAGGATTGCAAATGATATAATCCCAGTCGGAAGGCGGGAATGGTATTAGAGCTAGAATTGTGAAATTCAGAAGGCGTGGATGACGATGGAAGCCCAAAATACATTCACAGTATCTACCTATGGAATAAGCTTCAGGTGATTCCTCTCTAACCATAATTGTGAAGGATGGGAAAAACCTGGTTATCAGACAGAAACTATAGTAGAGATGAGTATAATAGATTTAAATGACAAACCTGACTTGAATAGTCAAAAACTTGTCATTTGATTTTCCTTTTGATACAGTTTGAGACTGATTTGGTTTTTCATATTTTCTGTTTGTTTTCAAATTAGGATTTATATCTTTGGTATTGTGCTATTGTTGTTAGACTTCTTGACTCTATGCTATGTATCTTTCTATATTTTTCAGTATATGTAGACACAGAGACTACTGAAAGATAACTGAGTGTCCCCAAATAAATCCAACTGATGTATGACAATGTGCAAACTCCATTAAATGGGGGAAACAATCTCTACACAAGTGATGCTGAAGAAACTGAAATGCTACATGAAGGAACATAAAATAACATCCCCACTTCACACCACACACACAACTAATCGAAAATGAATTAAGGATATAATGTTAAATCTAGACTCAGACCGTTCTTAGAGGAAAGTATAGTGGCAAAGTTATGCGACCTGTTATTTTTTAATGATATATAATTAGATTCAACAACAAAATCATGAACAGAAGAAATAATAGACCATTATGATTTCGCAAAAAATAAACAATTATTTTCATTGATGACTTTGTCAAGAAATTAAACGAAAACCTACAGACTTGAGCCACCCTCACACTTGTCCCCAGGCTTCAGCCTATTGCTACAGACCTGTGTCAATCCATTGTGTTGAGGGTCTTCCTCTTTTCCTCTGGCCCCCTTGTTTACCAAACACGATATCATTCTCAGGGACTTTTCCCCACTGATGGCCTGTCCAAAGTACACGAGGCCCACAAATCTCACCATCCTTGCTTCACTTCTTCCCAAAATGTGGTGCTCTTTGGGCAGTCTACAGTATATTCGATACTCTTCAGCAACAACATAATTCAAATGTCTTGACTATTCATCCGTCCTCCTCATTCATTTTCTTGCTTTAACATGAGTCTGGGGTGATTACAAGTAAGTGAATACATACAGAACTGTGCGTATTCGTATTTACCTCACTTGAAAAGGACAGAAGGGATCATTTTTGGGGAAGTAGTGCATTTATGATTATAGTAATGAGGAAATCAGCATTAATTCATGATAATTGTTACAGTTTGACATGTTCAACAGATATCTACAAGTTATATTGTAGGAAAAGGGTGGCAAATATTGTATTAGATATCATTTATAAATCCTCTTACAATAGCAGCAGCATCAAATAAGCAAAATTTATTGATAGATCCAAACACCTTATGGGATTAGTTCTGGTCGCTCAAAGGCGATGGCTTTATGAGACTGCCCAGGGCATTTGTCTAATACTGTGTTTAGAGTTACTTTCCTACTTCCCAATTGGGTGAGTACTTCCCGGAGTCTAAAAGCTTGTGAGAGGCCCTCCGTGGCACAACTATTTGTCTCCAGTCACCTCAAAGAGAAGAAAAAGCAAGGTCCTAGGATGTAGGTCTAATTACCTCCATGGTCCTTATCCATATGACCAGGAGAATCAGATAGTGACCGGCTACCAAGACTGACTATTTTGATCAAAGAATCAATATATGAATCCTGGTCAAAGTGGAAACAATCTGGAAAGGAACTTCAAATTGTCTCATGAAGTCAGGTTGTGTCCAGTCAGTTCCGACTCACAGTGACCCTACGTACAACAGAAGGAAGCAGGGTCCTGGTATGGCACCGGCCTCACTCGAGTTCTTATGTTTGAGGTCTTCAATGCAGCCACTGTTTTGATCGATCTTGAGAGTCTTCCCTTTTTTGCTGCCTCTCTATCAAGCATGCGGTCCCTCTCCAGGGCCTGGTCTCCCAGGAACATGCCTCAGGTATGTGAGGAGAATTATCACCATCCTTGCCTGTAAGGTGCATTCTGGCTGTATTTCTTCCAAGACACATTTGTCATTGGAAGTCCCTTCAGTATTTTGGCAGTACCTTCAATATTCTTCACCAGCACCGTAATTCAAACGCACCAATTCTTCTTCAGTCTTCCATAATCCAGACTTCCTGAGACCGGAGGAAACCCAAAATCTGTTGCTTCAAGAAAAACTACAAACTGTGAATCAAAATTTCCCACCCAAATAATCTTTAAACTAAAAATCCATTTGCTTAACTTAGTAAAAAATGGTCATCACAAATATTGTGCTCTTTAAAAGTAAGTACCTACATAAGATAACACTGACAATAGTCGATTTAAAGCATAGATAGGCCATGGGTCGTGGTTATGAGTAAAAGGTAGGGGAACACTATGGACAGAGCCATGAGAAGGCTGACACAAATGGAGAATGCAGTCAATATTACTAACTGTACACATAGAAATTGATGACGAAGTGCATGCCCTGTGGTATACATTTTAACCAACATCAAAATGAATGATTACTAGAAGCCCTGATTTTATATAAGTGGTCTCCATATTCCTTTTGGTACAAAGCAACACATTGTCATTCTCTAATTATTTCTTTCTCTTCTAAATTTTTACACTTAATTTTTAGAATTTCACTTGCCATGGCCTTACGTCCAATGTATCTGAGTATTATCTCATAATCATATAAACATGGGAGGCACAGGCACATGTGCGCGTGTGCACGCACCACAGTATAAATAATGTCCAAATGAAAAGCAGCCATTTCCACTCCACCTCAGTCCATCAAATTCCACTCAAATGGTTTATCAGAAAACCGTCACTGTTCCACTCAACTTTGTTGAGCACTTTATTAGAACACCTACTCCTTTATCAAACCAGAATACAGATCTTTTCAAGGAACATTATTCCTAGAGAAGAAATGTTTTCTCTTGCACTAAGAACACCCTAAAGCTATAATAGCACAAACTTGTTGGAAGTAAATCTGAAGAGCATTTAAGGTAAAATGAAGTGGAAAACTTTTATGGTAGAAGAAACTATTTGTTATTAAATAAATATCCTTGCCTCCCTCCCCAAGCACACCCACATGTAAAATGGAACAGAAAAGAATCAATAAAACCAATAAGTTCACTTCGTAAGAAAATCTCATTTTCGTCAGCCAGATATTTGAAAGCTTTTAGTTTGCAATAATGAAAAAAATAATGTTGTGGGGTTCTCTGTCCAAGATGCTCAGGACGTTTATATTCTAGAATTATTGCACAAATAATGCACTCTACTTCATTCCACCATCAATCCTGTTTGTTGTAAAGTAGCAGCTTAGCTTTTTTAAAATTTGAATAATTATTTTTGGAATATATTAGTTAATTGTAAAAATAATTCTCAGTCTTCATACCACGACTTAAAATAAATCATATCTAGTCTAAAAGAAATCTGGTTTTATCTAAAATTTTAATCTGGAAGCATATGAATTTGGATAATTTTTAAATGCATTTTACAGTCAGTTTTACTTTGACTTATCTTTTAAGAAAATGTTTCTGGTTCTAAATGTAGACAGTGAGGCCTAGGTGGTTTAGAAGTTGAATAATTGCTTAAAATCCACGAGTTCTGGGTTCAATTGTTGGCTCATGCAGCTCATATGCAGTTACCACGCATCTGTCATTATAGGCTGGTGTGGCCATGATGCTGAATTGGCTTCTGAAGAGCATCTAGGCAAAGTTTGACAAGGAAAAAAGCTGGTGATCGATTTCTGAAAGAAAGCCAATAAAACCGCTATTGATCACAAAGTTCTGGCATGCAACTGATCAGGCACAAGGCATAGGAGCAGGCAATGGCTCTGCTATTTGTACGTTGGTCTTCCTAAGCCAGGCTGACACTGTAGCAGCTAACAACCACCAATGTAGGAAAATACTCATTTTCTAAGATGTAGGGTCATGCTACTGACTAAAGCATAAGTTGATAAAAGAATACGTGTAATAATAATATAATAAGATATTATTCATATTAGATAATGTGTAATAATATAATAACATGTGTTAGAATCAGTATTTTGTTTCTATTTCTTCTAAAATAATTAATTTTATTGTTGTTGCTATTGAGAATATAACAGCTGAATGCACACTAATAATTTCTACATAATTAAGTGACATTGATCACATGCATTTGGTTATGCAGCTATTTTCACCCCTTTACTGAATTGTTCCTCCCTCAATAATACAAATCCACGCTCCCTGATGTATCTTATCCAATCTATCAAGTTGCTGTTCTCAATTTGATCCCATACAATTAGTTCTGTAAAGAGCATGGTGGTTTTCAATGGCTGCCTTTTCTGAAATCGATCGCTAGCCTTTGCTTAAGAGTACTCTTACAAAGAACAAATTCAGGGATTCCTAGGAGAGAGAGGTGATAATATTTTGTAGTAAACAGAAAACCTTTTGGGTAATTGCATTTGAGAAATCTTTGAAAGATGATAAAAATTTTATAAGCCAGGTAGAAGCAGCGTACAACGGACAGTCAGAAAAGTATAATTGTCGTGTGGGAAAGTCCGTGTCTGGTTTGGAAAACAATGCATTTTTTCAGCTTGCCTGGAGGGTAGTGGCAGTGGATGTCTGCCTATGGGGCAAAGTGGAACCACCGTTGTACAATTCTTCATGTCTCCTCCCTGCTCTCGGCCTTCAGTCAACACTGCTCTTGGAGCACACACTCAGATTAGCACCGCAGAAGACCTGTTCTGAGACCCCAAAGAAGAATATGGGAAGCAGCAATCCTGGGCCTTAAAAGAACAATCTTTTAAAAGAATAAGAAATCACCCAGCCCTTTCAGCACGGTGCAGATGCCCAGAGGAGTGCTAATGGAGATGCTGGGTGCAGGGCAGAGAAACAGGTGAGACCAAAGATGATTCCAGAACTCTGTACCCGTGGTCCCTGGCCACTCTGATTTCAAATGACATAGGGGTTTGTTTTGAGAAGCAAAAAGACAGCTACATTTTTACATTTGTCTTGGATACAAATAGAGTGAAAATACCTGATAGATGTTTCTTGTGTTATGAAAAATGAACAAATGGGGTGAATGGAGATATGCTATAATCAGAAAATGTTGCTTCAGGCTCAGTCAAAAAAATAAGAATAAGACTCTTGTAAGATGAAAATGTTACCAGTAAGAACATATGGGTTTCACAGTAATATGGTTTGATAACTTAATGGGCCGTGTCCCCTTGGTAGCACAGAATTAAAGTGTGGCTGGCTGTTCCTTCTAAAGCTATCTCAAACAATATATATAATTTCATCTTACTCTGCTCTTATTTCAAATGGAAAAGCAAAGGCAGAAAAAAACTTTTAATGATTTGTTTATGGCCACTAGATGAGTTTCCTTAGAGTTTTATCCACCTTTCTCAGATATGTGTGAGATGGGTCTAGATAAACTTCCATTTTTCTCCCAAACAATGAAAGATTCAGGCTCCAAGATTTAGGAAGTTCTTGTAAAAAACCATAAAAACAAAGGGAAGCAGGTGAAAACTGATGTATTCTGAGCAGATCGAAAATGTCACCCCGGTGGTTGACCAATGAGGAATGGACCCAGGAAAAGCTTGAATAGAATCAGAGGTGACCTGGAAGAAGTACAGGGATCGAAATGGACCTCCATTTTGTTAATATAGTTGTTACCCATGAACTCATCTCAAGTTCACTTACCTGTAAATAATAGTTTTCAACCTTGTTTTCTGAGAAAATAATTGTTAATCTTTGGAGTCATCTGAAGTAACTGTTGTGCAACTAAACAGGAGATGGTCAGGCCACAGAGACCATCGAAAATTCACTACCATTGAGTCAATGCTGACACATAAGGATCCTCTGAATTCATCCAAGATCAACTGTTTTGGGGGGTAGAAAGCCTCACCTTTCTCCTGTTGGTGGATTTTAACAGCCGGTCTTGTGGTGAGCAGCCTAACGCATAGCTACTACATCATCACGGCTCCTCCAGAGAATATCTATGATCCTAATTTCAACTGATCTCATGGAGGAAGGCATGACTTAAGTATACTAAGGTGTTCCACGCAGTTTGCTTGCCTCTGATTCATAGCAAACCCACGCACGCGCTATACATTTTATCCACTGAATTTTCAAGGCTGGAACCTTTCAGAAGTCGAAAGTCAGGCCTGTCTCCTGCTCACCCTCAGTAGGTTTGTATTGTCCACCTTCCAGTTTGTAGCCAATCACGTAACTTTGGGTCATAGTCCGGGACTCCTATTAAGACTGCACAATTGCTCAATTTTCTACTCTATTGCTTTCTTTTCTCCTTAAAACCATCATTGTAACTGGTCTGTCTTAGTTATTTAACAAACTTTACATACCCTGTTTCCCTGAAAGTAAGACATCCCCTGAAAATAATACCCTACTGACAGTTTTGCCTCTCGCTGAAATAGAAGGCATCCCCCTGAAAATAAGGCCCCCTGAAGCTACCATAACTCTAGACTCTGGACCATAGCGGTGGGCGCCGCTTCGCAACTCACTGTTGGCCACAGTGCAGCCGGAATAGACAGGAAGTGTGAGGTCTCTTTTAATAAAACAATAAACAATAAATATGTACCGTATTTTTCTTCATGGAAAAATAAGACATCCCCTGAAAATAAGACCTATCACATCTTTGGGAGCAAAAATTAATATAAGATACTGTCTTACTTTGGGGGAAACAGGGTATATCATATTAGGGTTATGACCTGAATAAGGGGGTTTAATCCCACCTTAATCCCCTCACAACTGATTGGCTGGTTATATCAGATCACACCATGGATGTCACAGTGCAACTGAAAACTATTGAGGGTCATAGCTCAGCCAACATGACAGATGTTTTGGGGATATAGAATTTAATACCTAACATTCCGCCTTTGGCCTTCCAAAATTTATGTCCTTGCCCAATGTAGAACCCATTCATCCCATCATAAGAATTCCAAAAACATTAGATCCACCCTAAATCCACATTGTACAATCTGGCAAAATTCATCTGTGAAAGCTTGAATGCAAGTCCGCTCTTTCCAAAGAACAATGGTGGGCCAGGCACACGTAGACATCTATATTATGAGTGGAGGGAGTGGATGGAAAGATGGAATAATAGGCACCATGCAAATCCCACACCCAACAGAACAATTTACATGCCTTTGTAATTATTGAAAATAATTCTCCTGGCATTGATCTTGCTTTCTAGACTCCAAATGTGGGCCATTCTCTTTGGATTTTGGTTGGAGGCTCCTTAGAGCCAGGCTGTTTCAGCTCTCTCTTCTAGGCACACTGATACAGCCAGTCTGCTCCCTTAGCTTGGGGCTCTCTCACGCTCCTAGTCCATCTGAATGGTAACCCCTGTCCCTTAGGGCTGGCAGGCCCCTGTCTTGCACACCATGGGCATGGCAGAAATCTCTATCATCTTCAGAGAGTATATCCTGTCCTATCCCCCTGTCACTCATGGACAGCAGCTCAAGCTGGTAAAATCTGATGCTTTGAAATATAGGAATCTATGACCCCATCCTTTGAGACCCAGCAGCATGTGGACTGACCCTCTGAGACTCCCCAGAAGTTTTGTCCCTAACCTTATCTTTCCAGCTTCTGTTTTCCGGTTCCTTGGTCTCTCAGCAGCTCAGAACTCATGATCTGGCCCATCCTTTGTCCTGCTCTGGCAAGGGTTAAAACGCTTGTTAAGTCTTGTTATAAAGTTCCCAGATGCATCCTGTTCCCAGTACCAAAATCTGTCTCAGGTATCAGTGTTGCTATAACAGAAATAACAGTAGTAGATGACTCTAACAAACCAAAATTTATTCTATCACAGTTAGGAAGCTAGAAATCTGAATTCAAGGTGTCAACTCAAGGGAAACTTTTCCTTTTCCTTACTCCTACTTTTCAGGGGGAATGTCCTTGTCTCCTTTGAATACCTGTGGGCCTGACATCAATATTCTCACGGGTTTAGGAGGTTATCAGTGCAGGGACCCCAAGTCAAAATGTGACCTACACTCCTAGCTCTTCTTTCTTGTTGGTATTGAGTTCCTTTTATCGCTGCTCACATTTCTCTCATCTCTTGAAACATAAACATGATGCAGGACATTTTCCAAGAAGATTCCTCTTACATTGGATTATTGTTGCTTCCTGAATAACTGTGCCACCCACCCTAATTGCTTTAGAACTAATTGGTTGATTTAATCAGATATTGTAGGTAATTGCATCATTACATAACTGCCAAATTGTATCACTCCATAATTACAAAACAACTGAGAACCACTGCCTAGATAAATGGACACATATTTGGGGGTGGGGGTGGGGCACATAATTCAATTCCCAACATTGCCTGAAACTAGCCTGTTTTTGTTTTGTTCAGAACAGATAGATTTTCTTCCTGTAAGCATACATACTAATTGCTCAAATAAAATGTATAAGGTTTATTTTTTTCTTATTTTTATAATCTTAATAAGTAATCTACATTTGTAAAATGATTAATGGGTTTCAAAATAGCCTCACATGACAGTGTACGTGATCACTGTCAACCATACAAGGCAGATAGTGATAACCTTATTTATGAAGATATCAATGTAAAGCTACTAGACTTACCCATGGCTAACAGCAAATTAGCAAAGATTTGCATCCAGAATAACCCAGGGCTTTCAGGTTTATATTCAGTGCTTCTTATATTACAGTGCGGTACTTTTCTTACCCTATCAAAATCATCTATGCTTTATACACATAAAACTAAGATAGTTGCAGATAACAGACAGTTGACAATCACACTTTTTATTACATGAAGAATTCACACTTGCCTAAAGCTCAAAGTATGACTCTATAAGTGACAATGAGAGTTTAAAAATTAAATTGGTGGTCAAAATGAACTTGAAATTCCATATCCCATAATACTGACTATTCTTAAACATGTACATGGGAAAGAAATGTATGGAGTTAATTCAACAAAATTTAATAATAAGTGAAAATCATGTAATAAATATCAAGAACAAAGACGATCGCTATGACGTTAGAGCTTTCAAAGACTGATGCTGCTGCATATTCCGCCACCAGACTTATCCGTGTTGCAGTGTATTGAGCCCTTAGCTCGCTGTGTCCATTGATCCAGCTGAGAAGCTTTCTGCTGTCTGAGGACTCTCATCTTTACCAAGGAAAAAGTTCTCTAGGGATGGGTCAATGTGATAACATGTCTTAAGTATGTGAAGTGAAGTTTCATCATCTTCATTTCCAAGACTTCTTTGTTTGGTCTTGTCCATGGTACATTCAATATTATTCATCAACACCAGAAGTCAAATGTATCGACTCTTCATTGGTCTTCCATATAGCTTGTGCAGATTTCACCTTGATGTAAGAGGATTGGAACTTCCATGGATTGGATTTTATGCTTCAAGATAACTGGTTTGGAACATATTTAAAAGGTTTTTTGTAGCAGAGTTGCTAATTTAATATTCATTTGTTGTCTGCTGCTTCCGTGAGCATTAATTATGGATCCAAAAAAAAATAAAATCTTTGACAACTCAATTTTTTCCCTTTATATTGCTTTTTGGTCAAGTTCTGAGGATTTTTTTGGTTGAAATTCAATCTATAATAAATGATATAGTTTCTGATGTTCACCAGTTAGTGCTTTGCATCCTCTTCACTCTCACCAAACAGAGCTGTGTGAATTGCACATATGTTGTTAGTCTTCCTCCAATCTTGACATTGTAATATTCTTTATATAGTACAGCTTCTCAGATTAAAAGTGAACCCTACAGGTTGAATATGTATAGTGAAAAGATACAACCATATGATATACTGCAGTGGTAGTAAAATTTTTTGATTAAATACTTTACTTGGGGCCTTTTACAACTCTCATCACAATTCATACATTCATCCATCGTGTCAAGCACACTTGTACATATATTGCCATCACTTTCAAAGCATTTTTTTTCTACTTGAGCCCTTGATATCAGCTCCTCATTTTTCCCTCCCTCACCTCCTCTCCTTCCCTCATGAACCCTTAAAAATTATAAATTATTCTTTTTTCCCTTCTGTCCCCCACCCTCAGAGATCCTTGAAAGATTACAAATTGTTACTATTTCCATATCTTACACACTGTTTCCCTGACCCCATGTTTTCTGTTGTTCTTCCCCCAGGAGAGGTGTGTATGGTAATGTTTTGATCATTATGATTGGTGCACCTTTGTTCCTTCCTCTCTTTCCTCCCTGCCCGTCTGGTATTGCTCTTCCCACTCCTGTTCCTGATTCTGTGTGTCGTGAGCACCCATCTCTTATCTATACCTGTGTACATGTTCCAGTCTATTCTGAACTAGGAAGCAGCACTGGGGTCATGGTAGTGGGTAGTGAGGAAGCCTCAAGGAACCAGAGGAATATAGTGTGTTTCATCAATGCTTTACTGCACCCTGGTGACTCATCCCTTCCCTGTGACTCCTCTGTGGGGGGATTGTTCCACTGTCTACAAATGGGCTTTGGATCTCTGCTCCAGCCCCGCTTGTTCTCAACAATATGTTTTTGTTGTTTGTTTGTTGTGTGTCCTCTGATGCCTATTACCTTGTCCCGATGACTCCTCATGATCACACGGGTGTGTGCTACTTTTATGTGGGCTTCTTGCTTCTCTGCTGAATGGTGTCTTGTATAACTTCAAGCCGTTAAGACCCCAGAAGCTACATCATTTAATAGCTGGCCACCATCCGTCTTCACCACATTTGCTTATGCACCCGTTTTATCTTCAGTGATTGTGTCGGGAGGGTGAATATTTCAGACCGCGATTTGTTAGAACAAAATGTTCTTGTATTGAGGGAGACAATGAGCCGAGGCCCCAAGTCCATCACCTACCTCAGTGTATTGCCGTATCAATATATGTACATGGGCCAATACCTCTAGTTTTGTGGGTGAATGTACTTACATATGTACAGCGCTATGTTTATACCTCTATCCATTGCTTTCCTTCCTAGGTCCTTCCTCTGTTTCCTTTGACCTTCCTCCTGCCCCACTGTCACTTCCCCTTATTCCTGCCTTTTAGCTAGTTTGCTATTGCTCCGACACCCCCCTCACCACCCCCAACCCTATCTCCTCCTTGTTATTGACTCTAACACCCCAGTTGTTCCCCATCTGTGGCACTGCCTGCTCACCGACCCCTTCCCCCACTCCCTCAGCTCACAGGTCTCTGAGACTGTTGGTCCCACTGCTTTCTCCTCGGGTATGGTTCCCATGCCTGTCTTACATCGTAGGGAACTGACTACGACATAATCTAAATTGATTAAAAAAAAACTGAAAAGAGAAAAGGAAAAGGGTGAAAAGAAAAAAGGAAAAAGAGAAGAAATACACAGACATGGCAGGTGTCTTCGCTGGCCTTCATGACCGTCCAGGAGCTGCCCCTCCCGGCCTGGAGTTCCTTTTTGGGGTGCCTCAGGGGCTTCATAGCCTTGCTCTGCTCCAGCTGCTGCTCTGGCAGGTTTCCTTCTTGGTTCGCCCGCTGTTGGGGGTTCAGACCTCACTCCCTCCCCACCGAATAGGACTTGTTTTTACTGCAGCTCTTCTGGCCCAAGTCTCTGCCACTTCCACCACAGGACGCTTTCCTACATAGATGTGGCCGAGAAGACAGGGCTTCACTTCAGAGTAACTGTTACAGGATTCCTTGTGACAGTCATTCAGCTAAGTGGAAAATGAACCACTGAGAAGTGGGAAGCGGCATTTCACCACCATCAAGAGGTAGGAATGGAGCGAGGCCTCTGAACTTGGAGAGTCCTGCCCGGTGCAGCTCCTTGAGCCAGAAGACAGCTTGTGATGGTAGAGGCATGCGAAGTTGGAATAGCGAAAACCCCACTGGGAGCCCGAATGTGGCACAAAATGAAGACTTCCTAGCCACAGAGAAGTAAAGCTGAGTGCAGGAGGCTTGCTCTGGACTGAGGTACCTCTGCCACTTCATCTGGGGGTGGGCGGGGATGGCTGACCCATGGCGCTGGAGCTGAGTATCTTTGGGCTAGGGTTTACAGGGTAGCAGCACGCCTTTGGGACATTTATTAGCATCGCCTGTCTGAACTATTCTCTCTTGAGTATTTCTCACCGGCACTGTGTGTTAATAAACCCTTTCACCATGGCTATTATCTTTGAGTTCTGTGTGATCATCACAGTTATAGAACTTACATATAAAAGTAGAGAATGTTGACTATGACAGAACATATACCTTTTGTGATTGATCATATTCCCTATTTGTTTGGTTTTCCAAAAGCCCGCCTTCTAGTTCATGCACAAGTCCATCATAAAATGTTCTGAATGTTCCCTTCTTTCTAATGCTATCAATGATTTGTCATGGTCCATACAAAGTCAGCCAAAAGCAAATACATATCTTTCTGGGTTTTCTCTGCTTTCAGCCAAGATCAATCTGATATCAGCAATGATTTACCTCATTCCACATCCTATTCTGAATCTTTTATTGCTTGTTTTGAGGGCTCTCATTTTTCTAAAAACGAGCAAGGTCTTTTCACATCATTTTTGCTTGACCCTTAATGTGCCAAAAGTGTATTTGTGTACCAACTCCCCTATTTTCGGAAATAAATACTATGAGCTACTGAAACCGCCTCAAGGAGAAGCAGGCAACTTATTAACTATGACTTTATGAGGCTTCATGAATTGCATCTTGTGGAAGGAAAATAAGATCCTTGCAGCTGGGACTGGTTTTTTTTTTTAATACTCACAGCTGCCATCCAGAAATGCCCTCTGTTCATGCTTCGAGCATGGACTAGTGGATGAAAGGAAACGCAGTGCAGAGGAAATCGCTACACTAGCTGGATTTTCCAGGGCACTAGGAATGCTGGTCTCAGGAACGCTGATGGTCTTCTTTCTCTGACATGTGGCAAGTCTGTTTTTATGGAAGAGTGCCACTGACCTTGCTTTTAATTGAAGTCCAACCTGAGAACAGCATCTATGCTAGTGAACTTTTGAAACTATATGTGTTAGGCTGGATTCTCTAGAGAAGTAAAAATGACGAGAAAGAGAGAGAGAGAGAATTAGCAAATGTTTTGTTCACTTTTCTTGAAAATTGATGCATCTTTGTCAGGCCTGTGAGTAAACAGTAGAGTAGAATTCTGATGGAAGGGTTTACAAGTGATAAAACGTTTGTCTATCATCCTCTTGAGATGTTCACCCTTAGAACCTAACCATCATGTCCAGGAAACGTGGCGAGCCTTTTGCTCATAGCCATGTCTGTGCCTGGGAAATGAACATGCTTCCTGTGTCTACCTGGACTTCAGCGTGGCTCCCTTGATTTTCTAGACGTCATGCTGTAGCCACACACCCTCTCTCTTGCTGCACCAGTCAGTGCTCATTATAGACTTTGTCATGCACTCGGAGTTTGGCTTTATCTTTTTCTTCAAGCCAAGATCTCAGTAAGTCCACAGGAGAACCCTTTAATCAAATACTTTGGTAAAACCAACAGACAGCTACTCCGGACCTGCATAACCCCCAGACCTCAGTGTAGGTTACTCATAAGCAACAGCTTCAGTGCCTGCGCCTTTGTGCTTTTGATTTGACGGAAGGAATGTTTGCTCCTAATTCAACCAATTTTCCCAATGTACTTCTAACTCTGTTTCTTACCATAATGCCCCTCACACGCTCAAACATTCGACAAATCCTTACTTTCTTAGTTTCTTTAAAATGTTTTCACATTTTACAATACCTATTCCCACATTCTTAATCAAGCAGTAACTTCGTTTCTTACCTGAATTATTTCAACACCACATGTAGGTTTCCTTTATTTTATGCTACAAGTAGTCCATTGTATAGCCCCAGAGCTATCTTTCTATATTGAACATGTAACTATGTTATCCTTGTACCCCTTATGAGCCTTCAATGGTCCCTCAATAGCTTCAAGATATGAGAAGATTTGAATATGTCTTATAACTATCACCACACATCTTGGCTAATCTGGGAGAGCTCCTTGTTGACTGCAGTGATCCCATCATACTTGCTAATAGCTTCACTTTGAAAGTGTTCAGGTTTCAAGTATTTGGGAAATATTAGTCACTATCTTACCTCCTTAGCCTCATCCCTATTTCTAGTTGTTTAAGCAAGGAGTTATATAAGTAATTTGAAAATGTTATTCCTTTTTTCAAGTCTGGATCTTTGCATATCCTATTGTCTTTAAATAGATGGCACTCTTTCTTACCGTTTGTCTGATTGATTCCTACTTATCCTTTATATTTCCCAATTATCATACTCATTATCTTATCCCGGTACCTAGCAAGTTCCTGATACATATAACAATATTGAAAAAGTACTTTATAAGTCTACATGATGAGTAAACAAACAGTTCTAAATTCCAGTAGAGAAGAGGTATTTTGGAAGATGTAGATACATGTGTATGGGGATTTAAAAATTGTTTCCTGAAGAATGAATACTCGATGGACATCTATTTTATATGAAAGAGGGCTCACTTGAATTAGTTATGAGTTTTATTATTTTCTGAAACCCCAATAAGATGTATTTAGTTTTAATTTAGTTTAGTTTTTGTTTGTGGGTTAATTTTTCATTAGTTTCATTAGCGTAAGTGACTGTTCTTGTCCAGCCAATTCTGTACATATACTAAGGGGGAACTCTTGAATTTCAAAATGCATTATGTAATTCTTCCCATCTGGTAAAAGCAGAGAGTATCAGAAAGATGCCTACTTGTGTTTCATGCGCTGTGCCAAGGCATTTGGCTGTATGAATCATAACATACTATGAAAAACCTTGAGAAACATGAGAATTCCAGAACTCTTCTTTGTGCTCCTGTGTAACTTGTACATGGATCAATAGCCAGTTGTGGGAACAGAACAAGTGCCTACTGCGTGGTTCAAAGTCGAGAGAGGTGTCTCTCAGGGTAGTAGCCTCTCATCATACTTCTTCAATCTGTATGCCCCAAAAATTATCACAGAAGTTGACTTCTATGAAGAAGAATGCGGCAACCAAATTGGAGGAAGGCTTATTAACAACATGCAGTATGCAGATGTTACAACCTTGCTTGCAGAAAATAAAGAGGACTTAAAACTCAACGTAAAGAAGTCCAAAATTCCAACCACTAGACCACTCAGTGACATCATGATACACAAAGGAAAGGCTGAAGTCGTCAAGGATTTTGTTTGGCACGAATCCACAATTAATGCTCATGGACTCAGCAATCAAGAAATCAAAGATGAGTAACTTTAGGTAAATCTTCTGCACAAGAGTCTTTAGAGTACCGAAAAGTAAGGATTTAATTTTGAGGACTAAGGTGCACCTGACCCAAGCCATGGTATTTTCAATCACATCGTATGCCTGTGAGAGTTGGACATTGGAGAAGGAAGACTGACGAAGAATTGATGCAGTTGAATTGTGGTGCTGGAGAAGAATGTTGAAAAGGACAAATTAATCAGTCCTGGAAGAAGTATGGCCAGAATGTCCTTAAAGTCAAAGATGGTGAGATTTTGTCTTACATCTTTCACACTTGTCAGTAGAGACCTATCCCTGGAGAAGGAAAGCATGTTTGGCAAAGTAGAAGGGCAGTGACAAAGAGCACAGCCCTTCAGGAAATGGACCGACTCAGTGAGTGCGGCAATGCGCTCCAGTGTCGGCAGAACTGTGAGGACAGCGCAGGTCTGGACATTGTTTCGTCCTCTTGTATAATGGTTTTGTGGTCACTGGAGGTAGAAAGAGATTCAGCGGCACCTACGAACAGCAACCGTTAGTAGAAGTAAGCAAATACTAGCTGCCAACGGTAGATACAATTATCCAATCAGTTTTTACTTCATGTTAAGAAAACATTTATTGAGTGATTCATAGAAATTCTTGCAAGACTGTGATTTTTACAAAATGGAAGAGATGATAGACAAAATTTTCAATATACCGAGAGCCTTGCATTGTGTAGAAAGAACACACTGCAATTATGTAAACTTCATCGCAAAATATAAACATTTATTTATGTATCTCAAAAGAACCCAAGGCTTACTTTTGTTTTACAAACTATAGTAGAAGGGACTGACCAGAATTTGTTATAAACTATCAACTGCAATGCAAATTCTACAGGCAACATGTACTTAAGGGCACAAAACAAGGCTTTTTGCTATCCTTACTTTGTTCAGGATAATTTTAGTGGCCTCAGTCCATAAAATAAAGCAAAATCAAGAAATAAGTAATTAAGATTAACATGAAAATTTAGAAAGATTCTGGATGCTATCATTCTAGATAAGCATCTAGATGCTATCAAGGGGGAACGATCACAAGCATCTGCATGTAATCTCCTCCCTGGGGGATGGGCAGTGGAGTGGTGGGTGAAGGGAAATGCCGGGCAGTGTAAGATAAGATAAAATAATAATTTATAAATTATTAAGGGTTCATGAGGGTGGGGGGAGCAGGAAGGGAGGGGGAGGAGAAAAAGGAAAATGAGGAGCTGATTCCAGGAACCCAAGGGGAAAGCGCATTTTGAGAATGATGAGGGCAATGAATAGCTTTCCATTTTGATATAAGTGTGCTTTACACAACTGATGTATGTGTGGATTGTGATGAGTTGTATGAGTCCCCCCAAAATGATTAAAAAAAGAATTAGAAAATCAAAAAGTTAAATATGCCATTTAAGTAGCATAAAATATTGAGTATTTATAAATAAAACTTTTAAATATGAACAATAATTTTATGGTGAAAATTATAGGTATTCATTGAAATATTTAAGATAAGAACTAAATAGAGGTGGACATGGTTCACAGACATCATTGATTCATCATGCCTGGGTTCCCAATTCTTTATACCACACTATATATATGAGTCTGAGTTCAGGAATGTGATTTATTGTGGTCATTGATGTTCATAACGGGTTGTTTATTGCTTTCAAGCTCCCAAAAGATCTCCAAGATCTGATCCCTAGAATTTTTCAATATGCTACCTTATGCAACAAAATCAATTTTGTCATGGGACTTAATTAAGACTTTGGGGATAAGGAGTTAGCCACGATTATCCAGTGGAACTGAGATAATTACAAATGTTCTTATAAGAGAGGTGGCAATATGAATATGGAATTGAATGAGGTTTGAAAACACTATATTTCTGGCTTTAAATTGAGATATGGCACATGAAGAATATGGGCAGATTCTACGTTATCAGGAAAGACCAGTCCTTGTAGAAGGACATCATGTTTGTTAAAGTGGAGGGCCCCAAGGGCAATAGAGTGCCTCAACAAGACAGGTTGACATGTGACTGCAACAATGGGCTCAGGCATAGGAACAGTTGTAAGGAAGATGCTGGATCATGCAGTGTTTTCTTCTGTTGTCCAGAGGATCATTATGGGCTGTAGCCAATTCGATGGCACCTAGCAACAGCAACATGAAATCTGGGGATGGCTGCAGAGAAGTTCTTTCAGTAACATACCTGTTTTACTTATTTTAAGGTGCCTTAAAAA
>NW_022111369.1:15020609-15029089 GCF_000313985.2 Echinops telfairi
CCATAACATATCCTGATAAAATCTGAAAATCCCTAAAGGCTAGAAGACAGTGTGGCAGAGCTATAATACTTCAGGAAGAAAATTGTTTCCAAATTATATTTCTTGATTCAGCCAAATTATCCAAGAAAAAATAAACTCAAATCATGTAAATGTTAAGCCCTACAATTGTCAAAATATTTTATGTCCTATGACCCTTTCTCAGGATATAACTAAAGAATAGTGTTTTTCAAAGTGAATAATCAAACCAGCAAACAGGTAGAACAAGAATGCAGAACATGAATTTCAGACCTGAGTGAGGCAGCTGATGAACTAAAGAGAATGGCATAGGGTATGCTAGCCAACTCAGAGAGCTGTTCGTGGAGATTAGGACAGCTAGGATGCCAGTGAAGATGGCTTTGATTGATGAGCTGATACATTTGATTGTACTGAATTAGGTTTTATACTTGAGGTAGAGGAATTTTGTATGGTAAACTAAAGACGGAATATTAAGCAAATAACAATATAACTTATAGTCTATTAACTTCAGAGAAAACATAAATTTGAACAAGATAAGGAATATAATAATCATCCCCATATAGTTCTATCGTGGCTATTATTTACTAGTTGAAACAGTTGAATGGGGACTAATTGTCTAGTTAACATGGATGCTATAAATATATTGTGAAGAAGAGATCTTGGGTAAAAGAAAGTTTGGAGGAAGATGTGCATGGAAAGTGTCAAGTTCTCACACTCAATAGTAACAAGTAAGGACATGATGACACCGCCTAACAATCAAAAGCTACTAACATGAGGCACCACCCATTGTCCACACAGGTCACTGAAAGTAAATGAGTTGGAGGGAGTAGTTGAAATATTTGTGTTGCTGTTGTAAACCTTGTAGAATAATTTGCTTTATTAATTGTGTTTGTCTGAAACTTTTATAAAGTAGAATAATGTTTAAAACTAATTTCTTCTGCTTTTATTCTCAATTTGAAATGAAAATTATCTGTGTGTAAATAGACGAAATCTATTCCTGTGAATAAGACCTATGTAACTTGCTGGTATGTTCATAGTCAAACAAAGCACAGAAGTCAGTAGACACAGTTTCTGTGCTTTGCCAATGAGCTTTTTTGCTTTTTTTCCCTTCCATCTACAACATGAGAGAATTGTGCTAATTGATCTCTAAAGCCCCTATCAGCTCTCACACTGTTAGTTGCATTGTCATGCACCATGTACAGCAGTGTGCAGTTCACAGACTTCTGCTTTTGTTATTGCCATGAAGCGTTAGAAATAAATACAAGAGGGCTTTTAAAATTCATGGAAAACTCCGGTTATCTTTTCATTTCATTTTCCACAAGTTGTATGAAGCACCATGGTATAAAAAATATATATATCCTATCAATTAATTATGAAAATAAACCATTGACAGCATTAACAGATGGTTACACTCCTGCAAAACAGAGCAGGCAGGATAATGTGCAGATCCATCCAGAGACTAAAGTATCGTTTAGGAGTAAACCCCAGTTTGTCAGAAATCCTCCAGATGTTGCCTCCCTGTCAGGAATATTACATAAAGTGGTATCAGTACTGCCACAGCCTACATCTCAATAGCAACCCCTGGACTCCTCAGCTACTAGATGAAAAAGAAGGCAAACAAACAACCAAAAAATTATATCAAATAACTCATTCTTTAATTGAACATTCACAGAATTTAACCATATTCCTCTTGGAGAAGCTTCTAAATGATATTTGAATTCAGATTTATGCAGTATCTTTGTTTACTTTTAATTTCCTTAATTAACTTTTAATACAAATATGAACTATACAATATTAAAGCTAAGAGGTTCTTAGCCCAATCTAGTTATCTCACAAATACAGAATTAAGTGTGTCCAGCATCACATGCATAATGATTAGTGGCATTGCTCTGTCAAAGCCCAGTTCTTCAACTCCATGACACATATTGGTAAAGAAACAGGGGCCTAATCTAGTCAGTGTGAATTCACTATCAAAGGCAAATAATTCAAGAGAAATCCACCAAGCATAAATAAGTCAATTTCAAACTGCCAGTTCTTGGTAGATCTTTCATAAAAGAGAATCCAGAGGGCATTTAACCAAAAGCTTTACATCATCCACAAAACTGCGTGAGCTTTCTAATTTGGCAGAAACAAGAAATTTTCCCTATAAACAAACACCCTGTCCAGATTTATGGGCTATAATAAATTAATGAAGTGAGTTTCTTCTCTCTATTAGATTATTAGTGGCTACCATTTTCCAAGACAGAGATAATAAAACGCCTAACCATAAAATGCTCTATCAGTAAGCATTTCTTTAGTGCCACGTAGTTAATAATGCTGGAAAGGAAATATGCTGGATCAGCATTGGCAAGGTATTTAAAAACCTCAGGCCCCGAAAGCCTCCACGCCTCCGTGTCCCAACTTACCACATTACTCCCTCAGCTGCACTTCTCTGTTCTTATTGTTTTCCATAAAACAAAATTCTAGCTTTGGAATGATGGTAATTTATTTTAAAGCTATTTGCTATCCAGTACTCATAATTCAAGAGAGAATACAGTAAGTTGACTAAAAGAAATGATGATTGCTATTCTAGTGAAAACTGAAACCAAAAGTATTAGCCATCTAACAACTTCCCTAATTGTTTTAGGGCTCCCACCTAGCTTACTTTGGGGCCACTGTCATATTCTTTCACACTTTGACCATGCAGACATGCATAGTTTTAGATTCATTTAGTGCAAGATCTTTTGCAGAATCCGTGACTAGCTTCCTAGTCAACAGAGCCCGTAAACATGTGAATTATACATATAAAAATTGTTGAACTGTGTTGAGGTCCCTTGTGTATGTTGCCGACAACAGTGGAAACAGCAACATAAAATATAGAAAAAAATAATTGTGATCTAGAAAGATAGAAAATAATCCATAGACTCCATGAGAAGATGGCACATGTGAGACTGCCCGGATAAAACACGAATTCCTTAGGAAACGGTGAACCCTAAGCCTCCATGTGTTAGATGACCACGGAGTGACATGGGCTCTAACACGGGAAGCACGGAGAGAAGGGGCAGGGCTGAGCAGTGTCTCCCCCTGTGGTACAGAGGGACACTGGGGGTGGGACCCTACAAGAACCACCTAAAGTGGTTAATCAATCAGTTTGTCTGAGCTTGTCCTTGTTTTTGCATTGTCTGTCCTAAATTCTGGACACATCCCCAGTCCCAGAGAAAGCAGAAACGTTGGTGGTTGCTTTCAAAGGGGTATTGTTTTATCAGACTTTCTCTTCAAGCTCCAAATATTTGGGGTAAATACCAGGATTATATTTTTCCATAAAATAAGAACAATGCTTGAATTTTAAAGTAAAAGTCATTTATTTCTATATTGTTTTGATGTCTGTTGAGTCATCTTGCATGCATTTGCTATATACTTCGGAAATTGTACCATCTCACTCTTCATTTACTTGCTCTTTAAATATTTCACCGGAAGCCAAGTGGGGAGGAGTGACATAGAGAATGATTCATTCTCAAAAGAAAGACGTAAAAAGAAAAAATAGTAAAATTGATGATTTAAAATCATAGAACCTAAGAAATTATTTTTTTGGTGCAGCAGTACTTTTGCCCACAGTTTCTATGCTCTGTTGTGACATCAGTTGACAAAACATTCACTAACAATATTTACAATATTTTTTAATCTTTTGTTTTAGTCATAGTTGCTTTAAGTTGAGAAAGATCATTCCATATTGTCATCAATAAATTATTTCAAAAACTGCCTATAGCTCATTTAGCCATCGCTTGTTTCTCCTAACGAATGAATTTAGTAACATAGATTAATTAGAAATCATCTGATTGGAATCATAAGATGTGAGATCAATTTCTAGTTGGACTTGAGTCGGGTGAATAACGGGGCTGGATTCTTCCATTCCAATATCTCAAGTTCAGATGACTTTGAGGATTTTCTGCAGGGGGATTCAATCAGACCCACACCAAGTTAAATGTACACTGTGGTATCTTAAAATAACCTGAGTCATTTTCAATTCCATCCACCCTTGTAAGAATAATGTGTTTTTCAGTTAAACGCCCTTTTCTCCAGCATTCAGCATTTATCCAGCTCAGGTACACAGGAGCAGGAGTAGACCAGATGGTTGTAACCTTGACTTGAATCCAAGAGCCAAGGACACATGGAAAGAGTGGGTTCTTCAAATCTTAGGAACCTACTCTCAGGTGAATGCACACCGTCCCATACTGAGTGATAATGATAATGCCGCCCCCCAAATCTTTGTAGCAGTCCTCCTTTTGATCCCCTGTTGCTTGTGCACTCTATTATCATAATCCCACCCATGTGAACTCAATGTGGATTCTCCACCTTCTTGAATAAACGAACGTAATGTCCTTCCCCCCTAAACTCCCTTAACATTTTCTCCCATTCCCCTATTCAGAGAGCCATGGTCTGAGTTGCCTCAGGCACCTCCACACGACCCCTTGCCAACTGCTTCTCTATTAAAAAACCTTCTCAATGCTTCCTCTTGTAAGATACTTCTCTCTAGTACATTTTGCTCCTTACAGAGTAAGCTTGACTTCCTGCTTAGTTATTCTTGCTGAGCAGGGAAAGAACCTTCGATTGGAAGTTTGCTCTGGTAACAGCTTGTCTACTAGTCTTGCCGTCTCTAACAAGGTTCCTATCGCACCTGAACTTCACTTATTTCATCTGGACGTTGCAGGTTTCAACCGCTTAGGCTGACAGCACCTCCTGCCTCCTGCTATGTGAACCAGCAGCCGGAGACAAGAGCCTCATTGATTTGTTCGCAGATTTCAGGAAGAATTCACATACTTCCTAGATTATTGTCTTTTACAGTATCAGTCTCTGCATGTACTTTACGGACTATGCATGTGAAAGAGAACTATAGAATCAATTCAACCATACACAGACACAAATACATACTCCAGAACAGTTCTAATTTATGGCTTTTTCTTGCCTGGCACACATGGGCCTGGTCTGAGTTCAATGTGTGAAATGCTTGGAAATGATTCCAAGGCTTGAAGGAGTAGTTGTTGTTAGTTGCTGTTCAGAGTCGAATTCTATGCCATAGGATTTTCAAGTTTGTTTTTCCTGAAGCAGATTGTGAAGCATGTCTTCCCCAGAGCCTTTGGGTTAATAGTTCGAGCTGAAAACAGTGGTTCTCAACCTTCCTAATGCCACGACCCTTTCTTACAGTTCCTCATGTTGTGGTGAATCCCAATCAAAATTATTTTCGTTTCTACTTCATAACTGTAATTTTGCTTCTGTTATGAATCGGGCGACCCCTGGGAAAGGGTCCTTAGACCCCTCAAGGGTTCGTGACTCACAGGTTGAGAACCTCTGGCTTAAACCTTTCCGTTGGTAGTTAAGTTCTTCAATGTGTGAACCCCCTAAGATGCCAGCATAGTTGAAACTTGCATAAATTATTGTTCACCATAGTCATTTATCTGTGGGCCAACCAAACTATCCCCCAATTTCATCTTGAAAGACAGAGAACCGATAACCTGATTGCCCTGTGGGATGTAGCAGAAAGCATTCTCAGCCTTTTTCTATTTCTATCTCTTTAAATCTGAGACAATTAGATGTTCAAATGTACAACATTTGAAAAATGATGAAATGAAGATCACCATTGTAGCATTGTGTATGGACATGACTACTAGCATATGTGTCATCAAACCATTTGTATTTTAAATTATAAGGCACCAAAGTTGTAAAAACTGTTCTAATCAACTGCACTAGAGGTTGGTTCTTTTGTTTTGTTTTGTTTTCCTTCAAGAGGTAAATTAGAGGAGTTCATTTAGTCTAGCTAAGGCAGGATAGAAAAGTGTTAAGAGGATGTGGTAGGAGTCAGAAGGAACAGAATTCAAGTCCCAACACAGTCCCCTGTGCACCCTCCATCAGTTAGCATTGTTGAATTACATAATTATCCTAAGCGTTTCTCTCCTAAAAAATGCATATAACACTGTTTACTGGCTGCATCAACTATTTCAAGAGGTAGCATACAACCAAGGAGGGATGATATTGAAGAAAGAATTGCTAGATGCACTAACGGAATTGGTGAAAAATGAAATAGAAAACCAAACTCACTGCTTAACAAAAAATTAAAACTCAAATTCACTGTCAAACAATGGTTCTAAGTCCTAGCGCCCCTACAGAAGAGCGTCGAACTGTCCCTGTGAGCTCACAAGTCCATAAATCTTTTTTTTTTTTGTCCATAAATCTTTAAGGGAGAAGAAAGTCTCACCTTTCTCCCTTGGAGCTGATGATGAGTTTATCTGCATAGTTTGTAGTTAGCAAGCCAGCGTGACCTACTGTGGTCATTTGGTGAAAATATGACTCTTATAATTCCTTGAATACCAAATGAACTATTTCAACAAACTGATGAAGCACTGGAAGCACTCACTAGGTTATACCAAACATTTGGAAGATAGGTACTTGGCCCACAGAGTGGAAGAGATCCACATTGGTGCCCATGCCAAAGAAAGGTAACCCAACAGAATGTATAAACTATTGAACAATGACATTGATAGCGCATGCATGTGAAATTTTGCTGAAGATAATTCACAATCAGTTGTAGCATTGCATTGAGAAGGAGCTGCCAGAAATCCAAGCCAAATTTAGGATATGACTTGAAATGACAAATACAATTGGTAGGATTGATCTTGACTAAAAACAGAGAATATCAGGAAGATGTATATTTTAAAATGTGTCAATTATGCAAAGACATCTGACTATATGGACTTTGCTTTTCATTACCAACAATGGAAATTCTAGACAATTAATTGCACTCATTCAGAACCTGTGCATAGTCCAAGAGCCAGTTTTTCAAATACAGCAAGATGATACTGAATGGTTTAAAATAACAAGAGGTGTGTGTTATCACTGTATCCTTTCACTGAATTTACCAAATCTGTAGATTGAGCAAAGAATGTGAGAAGCCGGCTTATAAGAAGAAGGATAGGGCATCAGGATAGAAGAAAAGGTCATTAAGAAACTGCAATACGCAGTGTGCGGCAAAGTAAAATTTTGTTATTTGGCTGTTTCTCGATGTCTCTGTAACTGTAACTCTCATCACATGATCCAGGGAGGCCATGCAAACAGGATGTGTGGAGCACTAATGAAAGGGATCTCCAGCTGGTTTAGTTGTCATTTCCCTGGCGAGATGAACAAGACATCCTAGAAGCATGAACAGAGACTCCTAGGATCATCCATGAAGAAGAAACAACAGCAGAGCACATTCAAAATCATTAGCAGAGCTAACGGTGGCCATGCTATTCCGAGTCCGGTGGCCAAGGCACGGGCATGATGGGACAAAGCAGAGGAGACATGCCATGACTGAGCAGAAGGTCCGTACCCCTCAGACCAGAAAATACGAGCCGCTGAGGTGGAGAGGGAGGTCGGTTTTCCTGGCACATGGAAGCCAAGGGTCTATGCGGCTGAGAGGCTGAGGATCAGAGGGAGAGGCTTGGCTGTCAGCTGAGGAAAGGCATTGCCGTGGACTAAAACTGTATCCTTTACTGTTTACTGACCCTTATACAGAAGAGAATGTGGCCTCTGTACCATTTTCAGAAGATGACACAACTTTTCTTTCCGAAAGCTAAGAACATTTGAAGCAATGGAGTCTTAGGATCACATTCCATTCCATTACATCACATTGCATTGGGCTATACCTCTATGGAAATGGGCCCACTGAGTTTGTGTCAACTCCGTTGAGTTAGGATTCTAAGTGTTTGGCCATGGAAAAGTTGAATTATATGAGAAAAAGCGTGTGTCAGGATTTTATCCTCTCACCATACTTACTCACCCTCTAGAGCAGTGGTTCTCAATTTTCTTAATGCCACGACCCTTTAATACAGTTCCTCATGTGGTGGTGACCCCCAACCATAAAATGATTTTCATTGCTGCTTCATAACTGTAATGTTGCTACTGTAATGAATCAGGAGAGTCCTGTGAATGGGTTGTTCAACCTCCTAAGGGGTCGTGACCCACAGTTTGAGAACCGCTGCTCTAGGTGGAACAAATAATCAAAGAAGTTGTATTACATGAAGTAGAATGTGGCATCAGGATTGGAGGAATGATTAGCAACCTGTGATATGCAGATGACACAACCTTGCTTGCTGAAAACTGAGGAAGACATGAAGCACGTGTCGATGGAAATCAAGGACTCCAGCCTTCAGTATGGATTACAATTCAATGTAAAGAAGACCAAAATTCTCACAATGGGACAAACAGGTGACATCATCATAAATGGAGGGAAAGGTGACTTTGTAAAGGATGTTGTCATGCTTGGATGCACAATCAATGCTCCCGGAAGCAGCAGTCAAGAGATCAAAGGATGTGTTGTATTGGGTAAATCGTTTATACATGACCTCCTTAGAGTGTTCAAAAGCAGGGAGGTTACTTTGAGGACTAAGGTGAACCTTATCCAATACCTTAGCCATAGTATTGTCAATTGATTCTTTTTAAAAATTATTATTTTT
>NW_022111369.1:15030146-15070211 GCF_000313985.2 Echinops telfairi
GCTTTGTCTTCAGCGGTTGTGTTGGGAAGGTGAGCATCATAGAATGCCAATTAAAAAGAAGAAGTGCCTCTGAAAGTTGGACATTGAATAAGGAAGACCAAAAAAGAATCTATATGTTTGAATTGTGGTGCTTGTGAAGAATATTGAAAGTACCATGGCAGGATAGTGGGGGGAAGGGAAAAGTGGAGTGTTTAACAGGATATTGTTGATGATTTAATTTCTTGAGATGGGCTATGTAAAAATTTAGAGTATGTTTCTTTAAAATCAAATGTGGGTTTGATGATAAGCAGGGGGCTTCTCCAGATTCTAAGCCTCTCATAGACTCCAGGATTGATGAACCCAGCATTTACAGGAGCACCATTAACTCTCTCTCTCTGACTTGGAAGAAGTACAACCAGAGTGTTCCTTAGAAGCAAGGATGTCAAAAGCTAGTCTTGGGTGCTTTGGGTATTTTGTCACGAGGGGGTGTTATCATTGGGTGCCATCGAGCTGGTTCTGACATCTAAGAACTCCATGTACGAACGAAGAAGGGACAATGACGCTCTGGCCCCGGACATACAACCACTAGCATGCGTAAGCCCTGTGTGGCAGCCACTGTGTCCTTCTCCTACGTCTACTCTACTTTATGACGCCCTCTTTCTTTCAGAGACTGATCTCTCCTGATAACATGTCCAAAGTATATGAGACGAAGTCTTGCCATCCTTGTTTTTAAGGAATATTCTAGTTGAACTTATACCAAGGCAGATCATTCTGCACCAGTCCTTCTGAAGTGTTCCATAGTCATTGTCAAACTTTCACCCTCATATGAAGTGACTGAAAATCCCATGGCTTGGACCAGATCCACCCGAGTCTTCAAGCATGATGTCATTGCTGCTTAACCTTAAAGCGGTTTGGGGGCTCAATGCAATGTCCTTTGATTTCTTGACTGCTCTTTCCATGGGTGCTTGTTTTGGATTCAAGTAATATGACATCCTTGACAACTTCAACCCTTTGTCATTTGTGATTACGTTGACTACTAGTTCTGGCATGAGGATTTCTTTGTTTACATTCAGTTGCAATCATAGCGAACACTACATACTAAAGGCTTTGATATTCATCAGCACATGCTTCAAGTCCTCCTCAGTTTCAGCAAGCAAGGCGGTGTCATCTGCAGATCAAAAATGGTTAGTAAACCTTCCTCCAGTTCTGATGCTGTGTTCTCTATGTAGTCCAGCTTCTTGGTTTTGTTGCTCTGCATGCAGATTGAATAAATAGAGTGAAAGAA
Organism: Echinops telfairi; assembly: GCF_000313985.2. Taxonomy (NCBI): domain Eukaryota; kingdom Metazoa; phylum Chordata; class Mammalia; order Afrosoricida; family Tenrecidae; genus Echinops; species Echinops telfairi. The sequence goes on from NW_022111369.1 coordinate 15,031,411, forward strand.
TACAACCCTGACACACATTTTCCCAATTGTAAGCGGTGAAATAATTTCTTGTTCTTTTCAAATGACTGTCTCTTGGTACATGAAAAAGAATGAGAAATACAAGAAAAATGTTTACTTGTGGTTTATTGACTATGTAAAGGTATTTGACTATGTGGATTGTAACAAACTATGCATACCATTTCAAAGAATAGGAATTACGGAGCATTTAGTTTTACTCATGTGGAACTCATACATTGATAAAGTGGTAGTCAAGTGGAACACAACATGAGAAAAGACAACTAGTTCCTAGAAAAGAACAGAGAATGAAAAGAAGACACTCAAAAGACATTTACACAGTGGTTTAAAAATGGGCTCAAACATAATCCCAATTGTGAAAATGGCAGAGGATGAAGTAACGTTATATTCTGCTGTACATAGGGCTATTATGGATTAGAACTGACTGGATAAGACCTGACAATAACTTCAATTATGGGTTTAAAAAAAGATTAATAAATACATGACATTCCTAGCATGGCATATTGCATTAGATGAATGTTCAATACATGGAAGCTACTATTACAGTAAAGGCAGTCTTTTTGAGTAGCAGCTCTCTCAGGTTTTGCAGTCTTGGTAAAACCATTTATAGTTAATTTTATTGACTTAGTTTGCAGAGTAGATTACATGAATTGACTTATTTTTACAAATTCCTTAAAATTTAAGTACTATTATAATCCCAATTACATGTTCGGCATATATACATGTGTGTGAGTATGTGTAAGAAATTAAATGTTCTGGCATAAACACTTTGTATTTTGATGTTCTTAAAAGTTTCAAAATCGATTATATTCTTTATTTTACTTAGTAAAGGCAAGGCAGTGTAACAACTTTTTGTAAGTTATGATAGCAGGATTTGAATACAGGTTATTTGGATCTAGATATTTTTTGCTGAACCACTCTGTATTCTATTTCTAGAAGCCTTAGTCGTGCAGTGGTTAAGGGCTTGGATGCTAAGGGAAAAGGTCACAGTTCAAACGATGTGGCAGTGGGCTCCCATCAAGGGTTGACACTTGGAAACCCTCGGGGGCGGTTATACACTGTCCTTTAGCATTGCTAAGAGAATCAACCTAATGGCAAACGGTGTGGTTTATATTGTTTGTAGAAATCCTGTGATCTCATAAGGGTTAAATATTTGCATGAAAATATGTGTCCCATTTTTTTAAAGTCAAATTAATTTACATATGACAATACTGTTATTTGATTTTGCAAATGGCAATGCTTGTTCTGTAAGGAATATAATAACAAACCGTTTCAACATGAACAATGGTGAAAATAATGGGAAACAGCTCAGACCTCATGGAAGAAAGGGAACACATTTATTAGCATTTGGAGTGTACACAGAATACAGTACATTCAGAAGCATTTAAGAACAGTAAACTATAAATTAGTTCTGTGAGAAAATATATAATTAGAAACTCAGTCATGCTTATTTAGCATTAGAACCAATAACGACTGCTTTTGCTTATTGTTTTGTTTTGCTTGAAGGCTTTATTTTTGGTTGCTGTTGTTGTTCTAGTTTTCTCATGAGTAGAATAACAACAACAACGAAAGAGGTAAAATTATTTTGTTAAGTCAAGAGCGCCTGGAATGATCTTCGGTTATTGAAAATGAATAACAGAGACCTGACAGCTGCCGCACTCTGCTTTGAAGTGCTTGCAGTCAAACTGGTTACTTTTCCATGATGCATTTACTAGCTAGGTGTTAGAGCTAATAGTTAAAGACTGCATTATGGAATTGCATATAACCTAAGGTCATTCTAGGCCCTCTTAGTTCAACAACATAATTTTACCCACCCACCCCCAACCCTGGGGTGACCACTTGTCCATCAGTTTGCCACACTTTAGGGAATTGTGGGTTGCTGTGATGCTAAAGCTATATCACTGGTATTTCAAATGCCACACGGTCATGCAAAGCGCACAGGTTTCAGCAGAGCTTCCAGACTAAGGGCAGGGAAGAAAGACTCCACTCCCCACTTTGAAGGAAGCAACCACTGAAAACGTTATGCAGAGCTTCAAAACACTACTATAGACTAAAGGCCCAAGGAATGGAAGCAAACCTTGTTGGAGAGAGTGCGTGGTGATGGGACTCTGTGGTCTGAAGGCACTTGAATTGTGACTGAGGAGGAGCCCATTGCTCAGAAGGCAATCAACGAGGATGCTGTGAGTGGGTCACAGCCTGTGGGGGCGGAGCCTCAGATTTGCTTTTGTTGCTGGAACGCGACTCAAGGTGAAGAAACACAGCTGCAAAACACGGTTAACTATCAGAACTTAGAATGTGTGACGTATGACTCTAGGAAAATTGGAAGGCCTCAAAAATGAAATGGAACCCATAAACATCAATATCATAGGCATTAGGGAGCTAAAATAGACTGGCATTGGAAGTTTTGAATCAGAAAATCCTATTATTTACTATACTGGAAATAACACAATCAAGAATAATGGCAGGGAAATGATTGTCAAACGGCATTGCAATCAATATCCATCACGAAGTACAATGCTATGATAGGATTATACAGATCTTCATTCAAGGAAATCCAAACAATATAACTATTATTCAAATTTCTGCACCAACCAAGGAAACTAGTGATTTGAATTTGAAGAATTTGAAGAATTCTACAATTACTTTGGTAAAAAATTGATCAACCATGCAATTATGATGCATTGATAATTACTGGCAATTGGAATGCCAAAGTTGAAATAAATAGGAAGGAACAGGCATTGGAAAATATGGTCTTCGTGATAGAAATGGTGAAGATCACATGATTGAATTTTGCAAAAGCAACGACTTGTTGATAGTATATGTCTTTTTTCTAAAACACAAAAGGTGATTATTCACATGGATTTTCCTTAGGGAATACAGAATAATCAGATTGATTACATGTGTTAAAAGACATGATGTATTAGTTCAATATCAGCTGTTGAAACCAGACCAGGGACTGACTGTGGAACAGACCACAAATTGCTCATATGGCATTAGTTCTGGATAAAGCTGAAGAAAACATATACACTGGTGCTAAAATACAAACTTGAGTCTATCCCACCTGAATTTCAAGAACATCTCAAAAACAGATTTGATCTATCGAAAACTAATGACAGAGAGCTGATGAGCTGAAGGAAGACATCAGTACCATCATTCACAAAGAAAGCAAATGGTCAAATATAAAAAATAAAATACAATATCTTTAAATTTTAAAAAAAGCTTAGAAAGAAAGAAAAGATCAGGGTGATGTCAGAAGACACTCTGAAACTTGAACGTAATCATACAGTAGCTAAAGCAAATGGAAGAAATGGGGAAATGAAAGAGTTGAATTGAAAATTTCAAAGGGCAGCTTGAAAATGGTATAATGAAATGTGCAAAGGCTTAGAATTAGACAGGGAAGAACAAACTCAGCATATCTGAAACAGAAAAAACTGAAGAAAAAATCAAGCCTTGAATTGCAGTCTTGAAAGATTCGGTAGGCAAAATATTGAATGATGCAGCAAGTATCAAGAGAAGATGGATAGATTACACAGACTCACTGTACCACAAATAACTCATCAACATTCCACCATTTCAGGAGGAAGCATATGAGCAGAACCAATGGTGCTGAAGGAAAAGGTTCACATGCACTGAAAGCATTAGCCAAAAAGAAGGCTGCAGTGTGTTTTGGCAAGCACTCGTTTGTCTATGCCAGGAATCTGGAAGGCAGCTGCCTAGTTATCTGACTGCAAGACCTGTGCCCATTCCAAAGAAAGTGACCCAACAAAATGCTCAAACTATAGATTGATGTCATTGACATCATACACGTGTAACATTTTACTTACTGTAAGTTCATCCAACAAGGGGTATAGCAGTAAATTCAGAGGGAAATGCCAGCTATTCGGGCCGGATTCAGAAGAGGATATGCAATAAGGGACTTTATGGCTAATGTCAGGTGAATCTTGGCTCAAAGCAGAGAAAACGAGAAATATGCTGATTGTGCAAAGGCATTCAATTCAGTGGATCATAGTAAATCATGGGTAACCTTGGGAAGAAGGAGAATTTCATAACAGTTCTTGGTGCGCATGTGGAACTTGTACATGGATCAAGTGGTAAGGGAACGTACTCCATGATTTAAAATCAGGAGAGGTGTCTGTCAGGGTTGTTTCCTCTCACTATACTTATTCAATCTCATCATTAGAGAAGCTGGGTTATCTGAAGAAGAATGTGGTATCAGAATTGGAGGAAGGCTTATTAACAACCTTGCGTGCTGTAAATGAGGAAGACTTGAAGCACTTGCTGATGAAGATCAAGGATTGCAGCCTTCAGTATGGATTATAATTCAACATAAATAAGACCGAAATCATCACAACTGGACCAATAGGTAACATCATAATCAATGGAGAAAAGGTAGAAGTTGTCAGGATTTTATCTTAGTTGGATCCAAAATCAATGCTTATAGAAACAGCAGTCAAGAGACAAAAAGATGTATTGCACTGGGTAAATCTGCTGCATAAGACCTCTTTAGAGTATTGAAAAAGACGAACGTTGCTTTGAGGACTAGGTGTGTCTAGCCATGGTATTCTCAATCGCCTCACATGCATGTGCATGTTGGCCTGAGGAAGACTGTAGAACTGATGCATTTGAATTATGTTGTTGGAGAAATAAATTGAACGTACCATGAATTGTCAGAACAACAAATCAATCTCTTTTGGAAGATATAGGCCAGAGTGCTCCATCGAGGCAAGGGGGGCAAGACATTCATACTTTGAACATATGTGTGGGTGCCAAAAAGAAAAAAAAAAAGGTACATTTTTTTCAATGCTAAGAATTTAATTTTTTTTAAACAAAACAACCTTATCACTTTCAAAGCGCTCTCCATTATACTTAATGCATTTATCAAATCCACGATTCCATTCTTGGAAGCATTTTTTGAACTCATCTGTTTGAACAGCACCTCCCTTGTTTTTTTTCTTCATATCTTCTAGGTTGTCAAATCATTGTCCTTTCATGTACTTCTTCATTCACAGAAACAAAAAGAAAGGAGATGATGGTGTCTTCCACAGGCTTGATGGATGTTTGCGTTCAGGGTCAGAAGAAGAGCACCATGTAAGGACATTAGAAAAAAAGCTGGTTTTTCAAAGCACGGCATGTTTCCACTCAACGCTCTTTCCTGGTTAGTCAGAACCAAGGCACACATTTCACAGAAACCCTTCTCATTCCAAAATATTCTATTAAAATTCATCGAACCGGGCCCCAACAGAGTCCAGATAACATCCCCATCTCATCAATGGTCCATCATCGGTCTTTGAGCACAAGTGCATGAATTTTGTAGACATTTTTGTCCATTCATGAATGTGCTGGATATCCAGAATGAAGTTTGTTATCAATTGACATCTCAACTTGTTTGAAACGAGAAAACCACTCATACACTTGAGTTTTTCCCATAGTGCTGTCCTTATAAGCTGTGTTCAACATCACAACGGTTTCTGCAGCATTTTTCCCAAGCAGGAAACACAATTTTACAGCCGCATCCTGTTCTCTTAAATCAGCCATCACACAAAAACGAGGTTCAAGGGAAACTTCTTTGACAAAAAAATTCACTGTGACCAGAGAGGACATTCCCAGGCAACACCACTGAGTTCACTAACTCACAGTGGGTTGGTCAAGGAATTGCCTAGTGGGAAAAAATATGTACTACAAAAGCTCCCCCCAGCAGAGCGTTTTTCCCTTTTGGGTGGGGTATCCCTTCATATTGTCAGAAAAGACCAGTCGTAGAAGGGCATCATGCTTGATAAAGTGGAGGGGCAGCAAATGAGGGGAAGGCTCTCTACAAGACTGATTGACACAGCGCCTACATCCATGGGCTCGGGCCTAAGAATGCTTTTGAGTATGGCACAGTACCATGCAGCGTCTGGTTCAGTTGTGCATCGGTCACTATGGGTAGGAACTGACTTGATGGCACCTAAAAATAACAACAATTTTGGAGATGCTTGAATTGTCAGGAGGAACCAGTCCCTAGAGGGCAACACGGCCCACAATGAGATGGATTGTCAACATGGCTGCAGCGACAGGCTCAAGCACAGGGATACTTATCAGAATGGTGCAGGACAGTGCAGTGTTCTGTTATTCTGTTGTGCATAAGGTCACTATAGGTCACAACTGACTCGATGGAACCTACAAAAACAGCAACACAGTCTGGGGATGAAGGTAAATAGATCTGCTCCTGGCAGCCGTCCCATGGGTTGTTTTAAAGAAAATTAGGTAAGTAAAAGTCTGTTAAAGAGGTAGTGATTCTTACTGTCGTTGTTATGTTGTCTGTTAATGTAATCGCTTTGCAAGTGAGGGTAGTCTGGCAATGGTAGTATAGAAAGGATCATTTAGTCAAAAACAATATTAAACAAAATTCAGGAAGTGATTTAGTTGACCATATCCTTGCTGCCCAGGTCTGCTGATTTTCATCTCCAAACTGTATCTTCAACTCAAATCCAGTGTTGAACTATGCCCTCTATCTGCTTTTTTCCGTCTTGCCTTCATTTGTAATCTATATATATTCCCTGCCACAGAATCAATTCTGACTCAGAGCAGCCCAATAGAACAGGGTAAAACTGTCCCTTTGTGTTTCTAAGATTATAAAAATTTGGGGGGAGTAGAAAGTCTCATCTCCCTCCTGCAAAGGTGCTGTTGCTTTTGAACTGCTAAGCTTTGGAACTGCTAGATTTAAAAGTTAGCAGCCCAACAGGTAGTCCACTCTGTTTAGCCAATCAATTTTGTTTTAGTTTCTATCTATTCTATAATCTTTTGGGAGCAGGGGTGGGGCCTGGTCTCTGGGTAGTAGGAGCCCTAGCGGCATAGTGGTTTCATATTGGGCTGTGATCCACAAGGTCCGAAGTTCAAAACTACCAGTTGCTAATCCCTCAAACAGTTATAGTCTTGAAAACTCACAGGGGCAGTTCTACACTCTTTAGAGTCGCTATAACAGCGAGTTTGGCTTGCTTGGTTTGGGGTTGTGTAAACAGGTAACTGCTTGGCAGCTATCCAAAATGTTGGAAGTCTGCAAGTATCCCAAGGTGCTTTTAAAGAAAGGTCTGGCAATACCCTTAAGAAGGTCCTGGTCATTGAAAAACACCGTGGAGTGTAGTTCTATTCTGGCACATAGGGGGACATCGTGACTTGGAATCGATGTGAAGTAATTGTTTTTTGTTATGATAGTTTAAGTCTCAGTCTTCAAATTATCCACAGCAACCTTGCCTTTGTCAAGATCCATAATGCCACATCTCCTTTTCTTTCTGTGTGCCTGCTCAGTCATTCAGCAATGTAGTACCAAGTTGAGCCATTGCACTCCCAGATTCGAAGGCCATGGCTTTGATACAGGCATTTAGAAAGGTCTCTAGTAGGCATCAACCTAAGGATGACAGTCTTCCCAAAATTATTTTCAGCTGAGTGTTACTGGATGGGCTGGCTAACTGATCAGTCCATATCAAATTTAGATTTAATAGCTTGCTCTCTTTCTAATGATAGTACATACTGAATTTGACAGCCCTTCTGGATGAGTTTAATACTGTACCAACGATTCATACTCATAACACTTCCTTTGTTTACAAAGTTGAATAACCTGGGAATTGAGCTGGACATGGGAGATGGATTCCATGCAGGCCTGAAGCCAGAGTTTGCCAGAAGACTTTGTGCCTGGGAATCTAACCATCAATTCATCCAATTTCACTATCAAAACCCAGCAATGTGTTTGAGTTTGTTCTTTATTTTTTTTAGTTACTCACATGTAGTGAGAGGCAGTAATGTAGTCAGTCTCCCTAATATTCAATTGCAGTTGGAGGGTATGGCAACCGTTAATTAATGTTCCATGACACAACAACCTCCTAAATTATATGTGTGAGCATATCTATCTATATGTATGTATATCTGTACATAAGGTTGTATATGTATGGAGGTATCTATATTTACATACATTCTGAATATGGATATATGTACTTAGGAGGAAGATTTAAAAAGTTGGTGGAAAAAGATGAAATTAGATCATAGAATTCTTCTACAGGAATTCTCTTCCCCTTGTACACCCATATATATAATTAAGCACATAAGAAGCACAGTTAACTTTTGCTGTTAGATTCCATCTAGTTGCCTTTGGCTCATAGGAACCCTTTGCACAACTGAATGAAACACCACCCAGTCCCGTGTCGCCCTCACAACTATTACTGTGGTTGAGCCATTGCTTTGGTCACTATGTCAACCCATCGAGTTGAAGGTCTTTGTCTTCGGCTGTTCATTCCCAAGCATGGGTCTCTCCCGAGAGCGTGTCTAACTCACTCAAGCTCAGGGCCATCGAGTGAATTCTGACTGATAATAATCCTACAAATCAGGTTAGAATGGTCCTGTCGGTTTCCAAGAGGATGTACACCATTCATACATCCCCACAAGTGCAGCAAGTTGACATAAAATCTAACCATCAAGTGCCCATCTATTGGCTAAACTATTGGTCATGACCAATAGTTTAAACACTTTTTCCCCATTACAAGCCTCCTCAATGTACTACCATGTAATCTACTTCCTCATGTTTCCATTCCTCATTTTTTTCATAGCCACCTGAATTTGTCTTTAGATAAATGCTGTCCTTTGATATTAAATAGTTCTAATATAGAGTTGAGTTCAGTAATGACCAATATTTGTTATCAGGGCCACACTAGATGAAATGAGATAGAAAAGGAAAAAATGTTTGGAACCAATTTCATTCTTTTAAAAGTCCAGACTTACTGAGCTGGATGAGATAAGAGGACTCTCTAAGATTATTCTCTTTAAACCCTGTGCGTAAATTATTTCCTGAGGTCACCTTTTACCAAAAAACAGATTGACTCACAAAATAAAGAACATCACCTTTCAGTACTGTGCTCTTTTTTAAAAAATCATTTATATGAGACCAAGTTGCAAGAAATTATTTTAATGCAAAAATGTCACAATAAGGGGAGGGGGAACTAGATTAGTGGAAATGAAACAACCAGAATGAAAACAATAAGAATTTTGACATATTGTGAAGATTGAAACCAAGGTCACTGGACAATGTGCGTAGAAACTGTGAACTGAGAAACTATGTGCTATGTTGTTTTTTTTTACCCAAACCACAATGAAATATTATTATTTTTTAGTTTAATGATAAATATGGGAAAGTTGAGCTTTCTGTACCTGGTGCACTCTATGTCTATGCAGCTGGGATCATTGTCAGCTTTTATTATTATTTTTTTTAATTAAGGAGCCCTGGTGGTGTGGTGGTTAATCACTCAGTTACTACCCAAAGGTTAGTTGTTCAAGCCCACCAGCTACTACTTGGAGAAAATGTATCCAGCAGATTCTGTAGAGACAAAATGGGTCCCTATGAATCAAGGTCTTGATGAAGAACATTGAATATGGCCTGGACTGCTAGAAGAACAAACCTGTGTTGAAAAGAGCGAAGATAATGCCATCTCATTTGTGACCAGAAAGGACCAGTTCCTAGAGAAAAACACCATGCTTAGCAAACTAGAGGATTAGCACAGAAGAGGCAGCCTCTCAGTCAGGTGAACGGACAGAGTGCCTTCAGCAAAGGGCTCAGCAGCACCAGCTGACATGAGGCGCAGAACCGCGTCCCACAAGGCCTTTGGTTCTGGGGCAATTAACATCGGCAGGGGGATATGCAGACTGTTCTCATGCTTTTCATATGCGCCCTCTCAATGATAATTGCATTGACTGCATATGCGTTTGACTATTGCTTTGTACGGATAGTAAAATTTCTAGACAATGCAGCTAGCCAACTGTTGGTATTGATAGACTGATGATTTCTCATCAAAGTATTATGAATAAAATTGTTAGATTTCATATCATTTTATGGTTTGAGGTCAGTATTTGAGCTTTCTAACCCCAAATTTATAATGCCAAATTTTACTAGTCTGCAGAACTTGGGTTTCCAACTGTTATTTAGCTAAAAAAAAGTCCTTACATAAGTATTATTCACAATCATTTTAGACTTTTCTGAAACCCTGCCTTTTGTTTACTTTTATCTATTGGGTTATATAATCTGATGCAAACTACTTATATTCCCTTGAAGATTCATTTTCTGCGCTTTTAACAGGAGGGATCAATAAATTTAACTCACAAGATTGCTTGGAAGTTTAAGTAAGATCTCAAGTAAATGAAAATATTATCCAAAAGATACACCATGAAATCAACATAATTTATTATTTAAAATATTTAAGCCAAAGACAGTACTTTATTTTTATTCATATATTAATATATGACCCACTTAAATAGAATTATAGGAATAAGATAGGCAGCATTTCTGGGATGACTCTCTGAGAGGGTTTTTAACTCCTTTATCCATCTCCCACTCTTTGCGCATGATGTTTACTACAAGAACGTGCTGGAGCCCATTTTGGTCCCTGCAGGCATTTTCACCATCATGCCTCATAGCTGCAAGGCATGGGGTTTTTCCTCTTGTCAGACTGTATTCTGGTTGCAGTCAGCTTAAGTGCCATTAATTGCCCATTTTCAGGGAGGTGTTAGATCACTGCTCTTGGCCTCTGTGAACCTTGGACCAAGATCAATCATATTCAAGTTATCCAAGTACAAAGTCTGAATTCTTCATCTTGTGCTGTCAGGTGTATATTGGATTCCAAGCGATTCAGCTTTCAAGGTACTTTCTTTAAATGATTCAAGATTTGGAATATGGGCTCAGAGTAAGTATGTATAGCTCCCATAGAAAAAGAACTTCAGGGAAGGGATTTCTAAGTGAATATAAAGAATGAGTATTGAAAGCCTATGATACACAGCATGTAATTAAAATTTTATACTATTATTTTGTTCAGTAAAAGAGAATTCTAGTTTCATTCTGAAAACTTTAAGTTTCAGAATGAAGTAGAATACATTTGTTTTTATTGTTATACTCTTTGCCAATATAATTACTGTAGAGGTAGCACTATAACAATTCTCTCAGTGACTGAGCTCCTTTGGGACAGTGCTTAGTTGAGCGCTTGTTTGCTAACTGAAATTTTAGATGTGTGTACTCACCACCCATTAAGTGGGAAGGAGATGGGTGAGTCTACTTTTGTAAAGAGGACAGTCCTATAAACCGTGTAGAGCCAGCTGTGTTCTCTCCTACAAGGTTGCTGCGAGTTGGAATTGATCCAGCAGCAATGGGTATGGGGTGGAATTAGAGAATGTTCATGACAAAATTTTAAGAAAGTACTGATTTGCCCTGGACAAATTACTCAGGACAACTTGTGAAAAAATCACATATATTTCCTTTAAAAATGGATTGTTTTATTCAGAATACACGATTATTCTGAAAAGCAGACTAGGCAAGGAGATAATACTGAGAATCTTCCAGTTGAATGAGTGGGTCTCGTATGGTTTCATTTTAATCATCTGATCACATTTTAAGTAAAGGGTAAAACAAGGGGGGTCATATGTGTATCTTAAAAAAAATCTTTGTTGAAAAAAAAAAAAAGCAACATTTCAGTGGAAAACTCTGGCAGACAATGTCTTGTCCAACTGATCAAAGTTAGTAACAACAGTTATAAGGTGCAACAATATTATGTTTTGAATGTGATATACCAATAAGGGCATGGTATTCTTTGCCAGCACGAGAATTCAAACACATCATTTCTTTTCCAGTCTTTCTTAGTCAATGTTCATCTTTCATATAAGGCAATTGAAAACACTTTAGTCCTTAAAGTAACATCCTTGGCTTTCAACACATTAAAGAATATTTTATAGCAAATTAATCCAATGCAGTATGTCATTTGCTCTCTTGACTGCTACTTCCATGAGAATTGATTGTTAACCAAAGTAGGATGAAATCCTTGAAAAATTCAATATTTTCACCACTTATCACGATGTTACCGATTGGTCCAGTTGTGCAGATTGTGGTTTTCTTTACATTGGGTTGTAATCCGCACTGAAGGCTGCAATGCCTGATCTTCATCAGCAAGTTCAACAGATAGCAGTTTTTAGCTGCCATCAGGCCCCTGGTTCACGGCTGGCCTCTTGAGTCATGGCCACTCCATGTATAACAGAACAAAACTGTGTGGCCCTGTACCATTCCGATGCGGGGTTATTGACTGGAGCCTTTATCTACAGGTATTCCGTTTGGCCGATTTATGGAAGTAGATTGCCAGGATTTTCTTCTGATTCTCTTTTAGTCTAGAAGCTTCTCTGATGACCTGTTTTGCATCATAGTGACAAGTGAGCCTCTACTACTAACTGGGGGAGGGGGGCACGGGGGGGCGGGTGTGTGTGTGTGTGTGTGTGTGTGTGTGTTGCGGCAGAGAGTGATTCTGTTGAAGTGCATTGGCTGGGAATTGAACCTGGAAGACACAGGTCTTCTTCAGGGAAGATGCGACTTTTAGAACTGAACTACCAATGACTCACAAGAAATAGTTACTAACCAATTATATCAACTCACTGTTAAATTAAACCCAATCATTTTATGTATGTGCATATAGCTTGCATTGCCTTTCCTAAATGCATCAACCATTTTTCACCATCATCTCACAGATTAAAAAATAATTATTGTGAGAATTGTTCTTCTTCTAATTTGCATTGTGTAGTAAAGTAAGAGGAAAACTAGTCCTTAATGAGACACATCACCCTTGATAGTTTTCTATGACCTTGATGAGGATTTTAACTCCTAACATACATTTGATACACAAAATTTATTATCAGACAAAATTTGTTTGTATTTGTGTTTTCAAGCCAAAAAAAAGACAAGTGATTTATCATGTGTAGTTTGTTTTTGAGAAAAAAATATTAAGAAGATATTTTTGGTTGGTATAAAAGTGAGTCAACGAAAACTCTACTTAAAAGATTTTGTGTGGTTCATGTATATTGATTTTACTACAACTTATTATATACTTTCAAAATTATCTGACATCTTGCATTCACATCATTAAAAAATCTAATTTCCAACTATTACTCATGTTACCACATTACTTCGAGCAGTAACACTTGCTAAGTTGGGAGATACATAGCTAAGTATTAATTACTCTATTAAAGATGGAAAATTATTTATTCTCTATCAATTTGATAATATAAAAAAATAACTGTTGAATGATAGGCATATTATAAGGGAGAAGATGAGAACTAATACAATTTTAATATTTTTCAAAATTTATATTGTACCAAATCAAATCCATGTTATTTATAATAAAATATTGAATCTCAAATTCTCTAACACCAGCACATCCAAATGATTATGTCCTAAGACAAAATCATAGATAAATGGATCTAACAATAACCCCTCGCAGACTTGTGTGCTCTAGAGATAAGACCACAAACTGTTCCTGCAACATCCTAATTGGCACATTCTGAACAATTCCGGACAAAATTTCAATTAAAATCTGGAAGTACTATTTTCTTCTCTTTTCATTTTTGTTAAGTCTGCCCTACTGTTCCCATGGTGTGCAGCAAGAAGAAACCTAACTTTGTTGTCTGCAGATGTGTTTCTGAAGTTATTTGGCTGGTAGACATTGGAAAGTGTTATTTTTATGGAAAATATTGATTGATAGAATTATTTTATTTTTTGCTGTGTAGTTTGAGGAGGCCTAAGAAACGCTTCTTTTAGAACTATTTCAGGGCCTTCAGTAAACCGTTAAGAACAATTAAAGAGGGAAGTGAGCACAACAAGAAATAAAATAAAGTTCCCTAATTGGAAGATGGGAGCACCACAGGAAATATGAAGGGTACTTTATGAGTGTGGGGACTACAGTCCAATTCTTTCTTAAGGCAATGACTTAAGCAATGACTCTCAGTCTTGGCTGTCTATGAAACTGATCTAGGCAGTTATAAAATACACTGAATGCCCAGGACTGCCTTAGGCAGATTTTAATTCCTGTCTTTGGAGATGGGGGCTAAGAATTTCAGACTTTTAAAGATCCCATGTGATTCAAATGTGTAGCCAGAGTTAAGAATCACTGTTTTAAACTGTTATTGTAACATTCTACTATGACGTATATTAAGTGCAGAATCCATTCATCTGTCTAAAAAATGTTTGGTTTGTAACTTTGGTGTAAAGTACTATGGTTTCAATAAGGAGAGTGGAACATTAAGAAGTTATCTCACAGGATAAGTTTTATTGAATAACAATAATCTCTTGATAGCAAAATCTGAGTTTATACTGGCTTCTTCCCGGTAAATTAGATGTTTCTGAATACCGGAAGGCAGGCTTTTCCAGAAGAGGCAGTTTCCAGACAGCTCTATAAAGATCAGAGAAAGCACTAAAGACACATTTGCTGTAGAACTAAAAAGGAGGTGGAAAATGTGAGAGGCAAGTAGTCTTTCCCTCGGGGAGGACACTACTGAGCCCACTTTTACAATCGCTTGGATTCACAATGTGCCTTTTGGATGAGTTCAAGTTTGCAATTAATATGTAGTGCTGCTCTCTGCAATGAGTTTGCTGAATCAAGGGTTTAGCCAAAATCATGGGAATTCCAAATTGGTATGATTCAAAGACTGCCAACGTCCTTGGATGTTGGATGAGGTATTTTAAAAAGTTGTCAAATTGCAGTTCTTGGTGGTTGTGCGTTTCCACACACATACCCCTCTCCATGCACACAGAGGGGCGTGCATTCTCCACCACATCCACATCCGTCAGCGGGTGTACTGGTGCTAGGGGAATGTTTACAGTCGAAAACTTAACCAAGATTGGTATTAAAATAATTTGAAAAATATATTGGGCTGGTATTCTGTCTCCGACCACAACAATAACCAAACTCAATGGCTTCAATTCGATGCCCACTCATAGCAAGCCTCTATCTAGTAGTCTACAAATAAAGGATAAGAGCAGATAAATTAAAGCAAGTGACAAAAACAAAAACAACACTAAATTCACTGCCATGAAGTTGATTTTTACTCATAGCAAACCTATATAGTATTTCTAAGACTCTAAATCTTTTCAGGAGCCCATAGCCGGCAGAGCAACAATTGAGATGGAATCACTGACCTTGGAAATGTCAAAATCAGTAGCGATAAACAAATCAGTACACACTATGTACTTACCAGTGCATACTTATGTGTACTTATCAAGGACCTTTTATCTTAGGAAACATCCTGGGAGGTGAGCGTATAGGCTATTTAGGTAATAATTAGCCTTTACAATATACATAACTTTTTAAAAATTTTCACGTGTACATTTATAGAAAAAATATTTGTTGACTATTCTGGGACTCGGGGTTTCTTTTAGTGGGAAGGTGACATGAAGACTCTTGCAGTGGTTTTTCACTCTTCCCAAGAGATAACAACACAGCACTGCTACTCATATTCATGGATCACACTAACTCATGTGACCAAACCTGAATTTAAGGGGCAGGTGGTACAGTACTCTCATACGTCCAAAAGGAGAACTGGGCATTTTTGAGAAAGAGAAAAGGACTAAGATAAACCTTGCACTGATTCAAGCTAAAGTATAAACAAAGGTGTATAGATTATTATATTTTATAATTTTTAGCCAATATATTTTTTGGAATTTCAAGTGAACGTGGTAGTTTTTGAGACATTTCCAGTGATCATGGTAATTTCAGAGTTCTCAGGGTTATTTGGAAAAGTGGTATGAACTGAAACTAAGACCCGAAAGGTATTATCAGAACACCTGCATTGGACTAGGATATCTTAGTATTTTTACACTTTTAAATGACTATATATGATAGATAATAAGCTGAGTGTTTAATATATTGGAAGTTGGCTTTGAATTCTGGTTCTGCTGTTCACTATTAGCATAACTTTGATCAAGTTACTTAACTTCATGTATGAATAGTTGATGACTTTATTGCCAACCTCATAGAGTTTAATGGGCATTACATAAGTATACAGGTTTGTTACTTAGGGTCAGTGTATGAAATATGTTAAGTTTTATAATAATTGTTTGCTATTATCAGTTGATTATCATTAAACTAATTCCAAATAAGGACTGAATAAAATAATGTTTAAGGATAGATTTTGTCTGTGAGATAAATAGTACCTAAGAGCTATATAGTTTAGAGAGGGCTTCAGGAAATATAGCTACAGTCCCTCACTGTCTCCAATTACTTGTGTATCTTTAGTAGAAATTTGAAGTATTCTTTGTCTGGTAGTCTAAATATATACGAGAAAAGGGAATGGACTATTGATAATCCACCCACTGTCACAGAGCCAATTCTGACTTACAGTGACACAAGAAGACAGAGTAGAACTGCCCTCTTTTGGTGGGTTGAACTGTTAACACTGTGGTTCGCAACACCATTCATAATCCTCTCCTACAACAGGACTCCTGAGAACACTGGTAAAAACATCAAAAACAGTATTAACCAAAAGAACTTTCTTGGCTTCTTAGTCATCTAGTCCTGCTCTATCAGATATACCATAGCGGATGGCTTTTGGGAAACTTGGTCTTTCACAGTTTAGGATGCTACAATTTCAAATCAGGACATCAGTTTCCACGGAAGGCTTTAACTCTCTGTTGACTTAGAGTTTAGGAGGAAGGTCTTTATCTCATTTCAGCATCTATTGGGCTGATGCTACTTTGGTATCTTGTATCTTACTATCAAGCTTCTTATGGGTCTAGGAGGTTCCTAGTCAGGAACCTTGTATAAGGGATTTGTTTTGATGCTGGATCTTGTTTCATGGTTTCAGTATGTCCTCTTATCTCTCTTTCTGCTAGCTTCTCTTTTCCTGTATCTCTTGTAAGATTGATGCTTTTATTGGCCACACCCCAGGGGGAACCTCCACCCCATCACTCAGTGAGTGATTCCAATAAGTGATGTGATTAAATAAGGGTGTAGCATCGTATCCATAATTATTTATGGGTACGATGATTGGTCTATCACATCAGATTATATCATGGGGGGCCTTTACATAATAATTGCCAAATCATTGGGAATCATGTCAAAGCCAAGTGACACATCTTTTGAGGAATCACAATTCATTCTAAGATAGCATCTCTTTTCTTTCCTCTGTAATTCCCCCGCCACCTCCAGGATCCATCGTCCAGGGATGTGATCAGCCTTGCCATCAGACAGAGAGCTTTGTAAAGTCTATTATAGCTGATGTGTCAGTACTTAGGTGAGACTGTCACATATTATCATTTGATCCCTCTTTAGTTGCTTCAGTTTATAATATTTTCTGCTTTCTTTTTGACTGACTTTTTCTATTTTGTTTTGCCATTGTTATTTTTATTGGTTTGTGTCTTATTTGTGTTTTGTATGACTTTCTACATATGAATTCCAGGATAGATGAATCTATAGAGAGAGTAACTGGATTGATAATTACTTACGGGCATGGCATTGGAGGTCGGGGACATGGAGAGCTAACCACAGTCAGTACAAGGAAAAAGAAAGTGTTCTGAAATTGATATTGGCGATGATTGTATAACTCTTCTTAATACGATTTAACTATTAAAATGTATGCTATGTGAGCTTTATACCATAACACAATTCAAAAGGCTGAAGTGTAAAGACCACTAAGACTGTAATGATAGACAGTGGATTGTAAATACCACCCATTTGCAGAGAGCCAATTAAAAATTAACACCCTTTCCCAGTATTGAGAACTCCTGCTATGGGGATTTAATCAATATTCAACAACGACAGTTTTAAAAAACTGAACAAAATACTGAATTTTCTTCTTTTCCTAGTAATTTCCAATTCAAGGAACAGCATGAACACTTGATCCCATAGCTGACAAGACACTCAAAGTATCTGTTTCCATTGTTATGCAGATAAATGTTTAAAATAACCTTGAAGAATAGTGTTGCTTCTGTTCTTAAATCTCAGAACAGAATGATTGAAGACAAAACTTGGTCCTCTCCCCAGAATCTCATTTTCATGTTCATCACCATTTGTTCTTAGATCTAATTCAAATTCAGACTTTAATTAAATTCATTTCTTACGAATTATTATTCTATGAAACTAGAAGTGGAAATAATAATAACATTTCTTAATTATTAGTACTTTCAATTCACGTTGCATGTTATATGTTTGATAATTCTGAGAAGCCAGGGATAAATTACATGCCGGCAAGTTTTCTGGAGAGGGAACTGCCTCCCAGCCCTTCCTGAGAGACTAGTGGTCTTAACGTTGGGATTAGCAGTCTTTACAGGGAGAGAATTGAGTGTACTTCGTACAATTTCACTATATCATTTAGGAGAAGATAATGTTGATCTTTTATTCTTTGCTCTAGGCTAATTAACATAATCCTTAACATTTTCCCCTCTGAAGCCTCTTTTCTAAACATTCATACGTTTTTATTTCTGATTTTTCAAGATTTGGGGGAGTCTTCATATGTCTTCTAAACTGTATTTTAATTTGAACAAAGTATTTCAATACAATTATCACTAATATGTATTTATCAATGCAAATAAAAATCTGCTCTCACCTGAGTTAGATGTGCGTTATAGCCAAGACCAGGTCTCTTCAAGTATCTATAATCCCCTATATGACTTAGTATGGGTATATTTTATGACGTAATACCTTGCAAACACAATTATTAGCTATGAAATCTGATGTTGCATGTTCTTGATCCTTCTATATTATCCTCCAGTGGTATTTTTTTCTATTTTTACTTTGTTAAAACATTAATGCTGTCAAACATGACATTTGGATTACACTTTTGAAAATTGATTAAAATGAATATTAAAAATGAATAAACTGATTTGGGAAGACATTGAAACACTAATAAACCTAAGGACTAATGCTTCTAGGTCAATAATTTCCTTTTGCATTAAATATCTGGAGATCATTTTTCTTCCTCTTCCAAAAATTCTATTTTGATGGGGAATCCTTTTTAAAGTCTATGTACTTATTTTTAATTCTTGGTTAGGATTTTAGATATTATCTCTTCAAATAGAGAAGTCATTCATGATTTGGAATTGCAACAATAAGATTACATTAATTTTGTCCAGAATATGTGATTAAAATCATCCTGGTTTTCAATCTGTGCCAGGCATTGTTTTATGTCCTGTGTGTCTATGAATTCACCACTCCTCACAACAGTCTGGTCAGAACCAAATGTTGAGACTACTGGGCTATAAATGAAGAGGCTAAGGCTGACAGATGTCATAATTTTCTTAAAATCAAATAGCTACTAACTGAAAAAGATAAGATCCAAATCTAGACAGCACCAACTCCAGAGTCTGAGAGTTTAAACACATTAAATAACCAATAAGTTCAAATGATTCCTTGCAGATTTTGTCTTGCGTTTCTCTGCTATATAACAAAGCTGAATGCTAACATCATATCTGTGGCAGGTGTGTGTGTTTGAAAAGTGAACCAGTGTTACTCCAGATGATCTACAACTCGACATTGCACTTGATGTGCAGAAAATTTTAAGATGTAGATAAGTAGTGTTCCCATTGCCAGTTATGAACAAGAATAAAGATACTCCTTAAAATTTGGAGATTAAACAAGTATTATTTTTAGAGAATATTTATAGTATGTCTGGGAATAAAATAAAAGAAAACAATAAATTATCAGATAATGAGAAAATTAGCTAATCACACTTCTCAATTAAGGAGATTAAATTTTGAGAACGACCCTAAATAATCTTGATAAAATCTATGCATGTGCATATAATATTTTAGAATAAGATTATTAAATACATAAAATTGGTTAAATTTGTTGCATTGATCAGACTGTATTTTTCAAAAATACTTCATGATCATAGTCATTGAATATATTTTTCAATTGGATAGCATAAAACTGCAACTTCTCCTCACTTTATTCTGAAATGGTATGTTCTTGAAACCTTAGAAGTAACCTGGACATGGTCAAATCTATCATAACTCAAATGTGAAACAGGAGCTGTTTATTTTTTAAGTGTTGTAGTAAGTGCTTTTGTTCAATGAAGCGTTGCTTTGGAAAATTATTTATTGCTTAAATTCGTGTTGCAGAGAATCTAGTGTTTAATAAATGGTTATGTATTTGTAGATCATGAAGTCAATGGCTACCTAGTTGGGTAGAGCATTACTCAATGGTGATAACATAATAAATAGAAAAGCTATTCTCTCTTAGACTTCATGATGATCGGAATCTCAGAAAACTAACAGACCTAACAATATTTTTTTTTATTTCTGAAAGAAGACTGACCAAAATTAGAGCCATAGAACCGCAACATGGATTTTAATTGCTAATCTTTATCTTCAAAATACTTGTATCCTTAAAATTTCTGCTCATGGTTATATAGCAATTTTCTTTTCTGTCTCTTTTTGGAAATCACTCAAAAGTAACAAAATTAGGAAAAATAAGAACAATAAACTGTTTCTAAATAAAGAGTCTCTGGATAGTTAAGTAAATGGTTAGATGCTTGGCTGAAAAGATGAAAGAGTAGTGGTTTAGAGTGACCCCAGACACACCTTGGAAGAAAGATCCAGAGATGATCTTGTGGAGCACAATTTTATTCTGAAACACATTGGGTCACCGTGGGTCAGAATTACCTTGATGCCAACTGATTATTGTAGAAGGAACACACAACTAAATAAATAAACAATAGCATAGAGTGACTGAATTCTCCTAGGAATTATTAGTGACCTTTATATGACAGGGTAGGACTGCTACAAGAGCTTGCTAAGGCTTTGAGTCTTCATGGAAACACACTGACTCCTCTTTCTCTCACTGAGCACATGACAGCTTTGACCAGTCAACCTTTGAACTCTGGGTTAGCAACCCAGCGCTTAGTCCACTGTGCACCGAGCATACTCGCCTACAGTTTTTCTCTCTCTCTCAGCATATATATATGTGTATATAACTATTATAAATGAAATCTTTCCTCCATTGTACCTTCTCACACATTATTTATGTGCGTGTCTATGCATTCATATTTTTTAAATTAAAAAGCCCAATCAAACACTGAGGAATAAAAGGAATGAGTGATAATAATAAGAGGAAAAATAATTTTAAAAAGGAGGAAAAACTTGTTCATAAAGAACCTGAAAGAAGGCTCAACAGAATGTCGTACTATGTTTCTTTAGAAGAAAAATGAGATCCACAAGGATGTCAATAGTTTCTTACATTATTTTATAAATAAATACAAAATAAAATCCCAATAATGATTTACTTTTTAAGAACTACACATCATTTTTCTTAATTTTGAATGAAGAAATAATTAAGATTATTCAGGATAACTCTGTAAAAGAACAATGATTGAAGGGGAAGCCAGGTAAAGCTCCCAGCGGGACTCCTGTATGAGCAGAAAAAGAGGACGCTAGAGCGGAGCGGCGACAGTTCAGCCTGCGTTTCACTGCTGTTGGCCATGACCCGATTACAGATGGACTTTTATTATGTGACGATAGTAGCAGAAAACTACTGGGGCAACTAACAAACATAGAAACAATCCTCAGTCATTAAATCAGAGTAACTTTCAAATGGATAAAAGTTCAAGTTCAAGTTCCCCTATATATATATATATATATATATATATATATAGTCTCTCTTAAATGTTAAATTATATATACATTATTTAAATGGACAAACGATCTTTTAAATGAAATAAAATAAAACCTATTAAAGAAACATAACAGAATTCTTTTATAATCTCTTCAATATTTCAAACATTACCTAGAAGGGAAACAAAAGCTAGTCCCAGAAACGACTCAGAATTGAGAAAGAAAAGATGACCAGCCCGGTGACGATAACAAACCGAACAAAATGTAGAAGCAAGGTGCTCATAGAAAATGCCAAACGGTTTACAAGTGTATGAAATGATATTTATCTTTATGTAAAATGTATAATATATTTAACATCATATACATTATAAATATATAAATAGATTATATATTTAACAAATATATATTTATGTTTTTATAAAAGTATATAATACAAAATTCACATATCACATTATTCCCATGAAAATGGCAAAATACTGACAGCTTGATAATCGATAGCAAGGAAACCAAATACTCTTCTACATTAGTTATGAAGGTATAAATTGGTTTATTACCTATGAAGGGTAATTTGGCAGTCTAAATCTATATATCTATATTTACATCTCTCTCTATATATATCACTCACTCACCTCCATTGAGTCAATGGCTTGTTTCCAAGACTGTAACTGTGTGAGAGAGTGGAAAGTGGAAGGCCAGTCTTTCTACTACGGAGTTGCTGGTGGTTTTGACCTGATGACCATGCGGATCACAGCACCATGTGTAAGCACTATACCACATCACCAAGGCGCTCTCTCTCTCTCTCTCATCTAACATCTATCAATCTATACCCACAAATAGATATTTATTTACATAACAAATATGCATTGTCAATTCTCATTTTCAATATTTACATTCTATTAAACACTAAATTAAGGAATACAGAATCATTTCCCCTAGAACAGTGGTTCTCAACCTTCCTACTGCCACGACCCTTAATACAGTTCCTTATGTTGCGGTGACCCCCCAACCATAAAGTTATTTTCGTTGCTACTTCATAATGATCATTTTGCTACTATTATGAATTGGGTGGCCCCTGTGACAGGGTCGTTCGACCCCCCCCGAAGGGGTCGTGATCCACAGATTGAGAACTACTGCCCTAAAAGAAATAAAGGGTATGCTTTTCAGAGAGACTCTGATCATAACATAATCAATACATAATATTATTTTGCATGTGCTTGTTGAAAGATGCATATTTAATATGCATGGTTGATGCATGAACACTGAACTCATTACCAACAGCACTGAAACTCATGACTAAGCAAAGCTAACACACTTATTTCACACTCCGTGTAACACATGACAGCCTTCTTGTTCTAAGAAACCCTAGACAGCACTTCAGAACTATGCATCTGAAAACACAAACACACTTCCATCAACTCATTTCTGACCCATCACAAGGATATAGGACAAGGTGGGGCTAGCACTCTGGGTTACCACGATGGTGCAGACTTTTTGAAGGGTGTAAAAATCCTCATCTCGCTCTTGCTCAATGACTAGTCATTTTGAACTGCTTAGCTCTAGGCTAGCAGCCCAACGCAAAAAGCAGGGCAATGAGAAAAATACGACATTATTGCACACTGCAAAAGGATATTCATTTCCAGATGGCTGAAACAGGAAGGCAGAGCGCCACGTTTGTCGATTTCAGCTGGGAGTATGTATGTGAGCCTGGGCGAAGCCTCGACTTGTCTACTGCTTTATGCATGCCCAAGAAAGACTGAAGGTGCCTGTTGTTAATTTGGAGTTACAAATTAATTTTAGCGAGTAGGTGAATTCAAAAACATACAATCTGCGAATAATTATTACATTTGTTCTACAATGGGCAGCCCCCAAAATGAGAAATTTTTTTCAAAGCTGTGTATTTAAATTTTTTTTTAAAAAACAACCTTATCACCTTCCATTATTTTTTTTGGGGGGGGTACTTCCCTTACATATCATGGTTTCCATTGTATTTGTATATCTGTATCATATGATAGGTGTACTGTGACACAATGATTAAGCACTAGGTTGCTAACTGAAGAGGTGGCAGTTCAAACCACAAGCAGGTCTTCAGGAGAGAGGAGCCAGTTATCTGCGGTTGTATAGATTACATTTAAAAAAATGTCAAATCCATCTCCTTAGGAATGATTTCAACTCACTGTGACCCTGCAGAACAGACCAGAACCGCCCATGGGTTGCCAAGACTGCAAATCTTGAAGGAAGCAGATTGGCATATCTGTCTCCATGAGAGTGGCTGGTGAGTTCCCAATGACCTTTTAGTTGGCAGTCCCTGTGCTTATGGCAACTTCGTAAAGACTAACCCCCAAACCAAACTCACTTCCATAGAGTGGACCCTAACTCATCCTCAGAAAGCAAACCCCATCCACTGCCATGGTAGTCAATTATGATGCAGAGCAACCCTGTAGAACAAGGTCCAACTGCTCCTGTGGGCTTCCAAGACTTGTCAGCAGAATAGGAAGGCTCATCTGTTTTCAGCAGCAGGACTTGTGGCTGTTAGATGCCATAGAGCCAGTTCCAACCCATTGCTAGCAACCTTATGCCCCAAAGAACGAAACACTACCCAGTCCTGTACCATCCTCACAATTGTTCCTTTGTTTGAACCCATTGTTGCAGCCATGATATCAATCCATTTTATTTAAGGGCCTTCCTCATTTTTGCTGCCCCTCTACTATTCCAAGCATGATGTCCTTCTCTAAGGACTGGTCTACCCTAACACCATGTCCAAAGTCTGGAAGGCAAAGTCCTTCTTGCCTCAAGGGAGCACTCTAGCCATACTTCTTCAAGACAGATCAGTTTGTCCTTTTAGCAGTCTGTAGTAACTTTAATATTCTTCTTCAGCACCACAATGGTTTTTAACTGCTGACCTGTCAGTGCAGCCCAATGTGTAACCCACGACACCACCAGGACTCCTCCCGACTTGGAGGCCAGCGTTCGTTCCAACTATAGGAAAGAGGAGAACTGCTCCATCCAGTTTCTGAGACTAAATCATGAGCAAAGCAGGCAACAGCTTTCTCCAGAAGAGTGATTGGGGAATTCGAACCCCCGTGACACCAGCACTCCTCCATAAAATTGACAGCCTGAGAAACCCTATGGAGTCATACTACTGTGTCATAGAGGACTCTGAGTAATTGAAATGGAGAACACACAAGAGCAACTACATGTATATTTATTATTTTACATTAGCAATCCCTAAAAATGTAGCTGGCTCCCTAAGGCATAGCTGGCAACACGTTGGGATGCTAACCACAAGGTCAGTAGTTCAAACTCAACAGCCATTCCTTGGGAGAAAGATGAGGCTTTCTGATCCTCTAAAGATTCTTAGCTTCAGAAACTCCCAAGACCAATTCTACTCTGATCTGTAGGATCGCTATGAGTTCAAATGGACTCATGGCACGGACATGGTTTTGGTTTAAGAATATGGCGATCAAAATTCCATAGAGAGATGGCTGATATGTTGTTTTATAAACAGCCTGAAGTAGTAAAGTTCATATGATTTATTTAGCTTTTCTCTGTGGTTTCTCTTAGTTTACATGCCTTTCTCAAAACAACGTATTTCTTAAAATGTTCATAATAGATGTTGCAAAAAAAAAAACCCAAACAAAAGAAACAAACATTTATTAGTGCAACTCATTTGGAGCATTTCAAATAGAGTGAGGTATTTTTCCAATACAGAACAGTAAAAATGTTGTTTACTGTTCTTTCTGTTTCTGGATTTTATCCATGATTGTATTGGTTTCCTTTGAAATCAGTTATACAAATTAATTTTCTATGGGCCAAAACCAATGCTATATACTTTTAAATACTACCAAAGGCAGGCAGCTATTTTCTTGAAGATGCAATTACTACACTGAGGTATAGCAATGCTATAATAATGTTTCAAAGAACAGGTTTTTTTTTACCAGCTTTACTCTTGCACAGATTTATTTAAATGTATTTCTCCTAGTCTTATATTTAACAGATATGTTGAGTATCAAGGTGAACCAAATTTGTGTAACATTTGCATCACTGAATCTTTTACATGTCCTGTACATTTTGATGACTTATAAAAGAAGGCATTAAAATGACATGTGCTATTCAAATGTAATTATCAGCCAGTTTCTTTCAAATGACATCTACCAATTTTATATTAAGGTCAGAAAGCTAAAGATTGAAAGGCAAGATTGAACCAAGCATCACTATGTGAATAAACACGAATGTAGGAACAGTTAAAATTTTAAAATTCATGACAAAAACTGTAACATAAATTCTCTTATTTTCAAGAAATGTATTACATTATATCTGTATTTCCATGGGAAAAATCTTATATAAAATTATGTGTCATTGGCTAAGAATTAAGCATAACAACACTTTTACGGTAATCAAGTCATTACACATTTTTAATATGGAAAAACAAAATATGCTGTGATATACTATGTGCACTAATTAATGAAATTTTACCAGAAGATTCAACAAATAGGACCAAAAAGATTTCTAACTTTCCTATCCATCTGCATGTGCTTGACCAGGAGTTAAACAAACATATATTGGTAGTATTTGGGAATTAAATTTTGGGGCAGAGGCAGGACTAGATAACTATCTACAAGGAGTAACAATAACAGTATCTATTACTTATTGACTAATTACCATCTTCCAGGCATGTCATATATTATTAAATTAAATCATCAATTAGGTATTCCTGGCTTAATGTCATCTTCCAAAGAATAAAATATTGGAAGGGCAAGAATTTGGGCTGTCTCACTGATTTAACATGATGCCTTTCAGAAAACTATATTTTTGTACTTTTAAAAGTATTTTGGAAACAACAGGGCAAAAGAAAAACATCATGGAAGGAGGGCATCATTACTCTTATTTTTACAAAGAAGAAAACTAAGGCTCAGAGATATGAAATGATATTTTATTAGTGCATGGGTGAATTAGTGTTTACATTCACTTAACGACTACATGCAGCCACCTTCCAATGATTCTAAGAATTGTTTATTACAAAATTAAAAAGTGGTCAGGCATGAAACAGCACATTCAATTCAGCTTGACTTGATTCTAAAAGAATGGGGAGATGATCAAACATTTGGAGAGTAAAATAGTGGTAGAGCTGGAGGGATATGGATGCAATCAGAGAAGTTTAATCTATAAGTAGCAGGATGTGTATTTTGGGGGGTAGCATGTGAAAGATACATCTGTTTGCAAATCTCAATCTATCGACAGATTTGTTAATGAGCAGTGTGCTGCATTTACAAGTGGATGTCATTTCCCTCAGTGTAGACAACTATGATAGATTATGACCCAGCCACAGGCCCAGTCCTTATTTAGACTCCAAAGATAATCAGAACGAGGTTCACAATCGGGATTCAGACTAAAATTGAAGTCGTGATACATATCTGAAAAATCCCGAGAGGGACAATTCCTATCGATGAAAAATATTTAACATTTGAGTATTTATCGAACACGGAAATCAGAAATGTTACTAAGGCAGCTAGTTCCCCTGTGGGAGATATCCTTACACCAACCGCATCTTCATCTAACACCCAGAAAACTGTTAATGAGCCAGAGATTTAATTCACCAATCAAACCCCAAGTTGCATAAACAAAAGAGGGAGGACCTTCCAACAACTCCAGTCCTAGGAGCACAGTTCCCGTTCTTCCCTATCGCTGCTGCAGAGGTCAAGGGTGGTGGCTATGTGGTGGAGAGTTCAGCTGTCCTATCCCTGCATTCCTTACAGGCTTGCAAAGAGAGCAGCAGCCCAAAGGAAGGACATCAGACTCTTGACTTTGGCTCTGATGTTGTGACAGCTCTCTCTTCTTGCCGAAAGGGAAATTAAGAATTAAGAAGGCTTGCAACTCTAAAATATTTCATATGTGTCTAAGTGTATGTCTCTATCTAGGTACAACTGTGAGTACCCCTTTTAACCGCCCCCCCCCCATTTTCTCCCTCCGTCCCTTCCTACTTTTCCTTCCCTCTCCACCCGATCTTATTCATAACCATCATAGTCTGCTTCTTTTGGTGTGAAAACCATTTTGTTAATTTTTTTACTTTATAGTAGTAGTCTCTGCAATAGAAAATAGTGATAAAATAAATCTTGGAACAAATCCTAAAGAATACTTTACCCCCTAAGGATAAGCAATTGGTAAAACCTAGGATACGAAGCCAAAATCCACTGCTCTCAGTGCCATCTCATAACATCGCTACATTGGATTTCTAAGCTTTTATGATTTTGGGGGGAGCAGAAAGCCTCATCTTTCTTCCAAGGAGCTGCTGGTAGGTTGGAACTACTGACCCTGTAGCTAGCAACCCTATGTCTAATCTCTACACCATCAAAGCTCAGGTTAACTTCCTTTAGATTTTTTCTCTACACTGTACTCCTAATGAATTTTCATTTTTTAAAATACAAAAGAGATTGATTTCAAAGTATTCATTGGTTTCAAAGGATTCTTTCTTAATGCTATGGCTTCAAAAGAATAATTCTATTTTTACCCTCATTATTAGTTTACATTTTTATTGGCATCATCTTAAGGTGAATGTTCTAAAGGCTTTAAGAAATCATTTCTAGTGGCACTTTTCTTGAATTGTAAACCTCATTTTAAAATGCTAACAATATATGTAAACTTTTTCATAAGCAACTAAACAATTTCAACTTAAAACAGTGTACAGATAATGAAAATTAATAAAAAATAAAATCAGTGAATGGATTACGCGTTGATTTAATTTTTTTGAATTTCTGGGATGATTACTGTATTAACACTGATGTTCACCGGGCTTTACCATGTAGTTTTTGCTTAGCCATAAATAAGCCCCAGGGAATTGACTACATTACATTGTCTTTCTGTACCTTGACTTTCAAATATATAAAATGATTGGTTTGAGTTTTATTATCTTTGAGGTTTTCTGCTTTAAAATGCTGATCTAAAAATAAAACCCATAGTCATTTGATCGGAATTACAAAACTCGATAAAATGGATTCATCAAAATTTCATTTTCTCTTTTGTTCAAAATACCACTGAATTTGTGTCTACTGTGATCGCCAAGCACATTTCCTAAATGTGTCTTTAAAATTGAATTTTAAAATATTTCTTTCATTAGGATTTGTTACATTTAAGAAAGCATATATTCATTTTATGCTCATTAGTCATCTACTTTTAAAATAGCAATTCTTATAATAGTTGTATCCTTTTTCTTTAAGAACAATGGAGAAAGAATAGAAATGACTCATTTTAAGGCAAAGATAAGATTTTTGGCCGGGATGACCAGCAGCCTGATTCAGTGTGGTGATGCAAGTGATCTTGTTGATGTAAGGTCAGAAAATACATGAAAGAAAGATATTAGAGGAATGAGCTAAAAGTCATTAACTAATCTGAAAATCACTTAATTCTGAAGAATTGCTATATATTCCTCAAATTATTTTAATAACAAATATGGAATAAGAGTGGACCATGTGACAAAAAATATCATGATTGGATAAGTAATAATCGAGTACAAGATTAAATAAAACAACATGACCACAATGATAATAATAAAATGATAAAAAAATAATAAAAATAAAGAAAAAAATTAAAGCTACGTTCACATTAGTGTATATTCTCAGCATAGTTCAACTTATTTGCTTTAGACACATCCTGAAGAAGGGATTCACTGCTGGTCAAGGGCACCGTGCCAGGTGAGGCAGAGGGCCGAGGCTGGCCTGTGAAACTCGGTGGAAAGAATTGACCCAGTGGCTTCAGCAAGGGACTTCGCGTAATGGACCCATGTAAATAATGCAAACGCATCTGTAATGGGCATAGTGCACCGAGGAAACGAACACATGAGGGAGCACACACTTTGTAAAAGAAGTGTGATGGAAACATTGCTTTTGCAAAAACATAATAAATATACTGGCAACATGAGAATGACAGGACTAGACAACAATTCATTCTCTTGCCTAGAAGGGTGTCACGGGTCAGAGTCTACGATAGTTAATTACAACATAGCAATTCTGAAGTTCCTCCTTGGGGGCTCATCATAACATAGAGTTAAGCTTCTCTTGCCTTTTAGAATTAGTTGGTTGTTTTGTCAGAAGCAGAACAAGCCGGTGTTATGACTGATTCACCACATTCCCTTCCTTATCGTTGAGGAAGTATGGAGTTGTGAGTTGTGATGAAGCCGTCTTGGTCAGCCTGCTGCTTAGTGGCTGCGATGAGCAGAAGCGCCCAGGATAGCATGCACTCCGTGTTCAGTGCCAACAAATGTGGCATTCTTTAGCATTTGGTGATCCTTCCGACTGCAGCCTAACCTTGACCGAGCTGACTGAAACTGCGTGGCTTGGACTCTAGGAATGACCTTCCCTCTCGATTGTGCACATCTGCATTAGCTGTACACAATACTGAAGATTTCTGCATCACTAAACGATGTCATTCTTAGTAAAGCGGAGGGTCAGAGGGAAAAGAGGAAGATCCCTAGTAGACAGATGAGCATAATGGCTACACAAATGGGCCCAAGCATAACAACGATTGGGAAGAAGATGCAGTTTTTACTTCTGTTGTACAAAGACACAGGGTAGCTACCTGTCGGAAGTGACTTGATTGCACCACGTAATTTTACATTCGGATCCATTGATTTTATGATGGCAACATATGTACAAATATGCTTGATACAATTGATGTATGGATTGTTGTAAGAGTTGTAAGAGCCCCCAATAAAATGATCTCTAAAAATAAATAAATAAAACATTAAAAATACTTCAATAACTTAAAAAATAATCCTACATGGTATATTCCAATACTCAAGTCCAACTTGTATGTAAAAATGCCAATGCTACTAAATCTTTTTTTAATTACCATCTTTGAAAAATATCTGATTCGATGTAACTTAAACTTTATCTAATTTAGCCACATTATTCTGAACAGCAAACTTTTCAAAAGCAAAAATTATAAATTAAATAAAACTCAGATATAAAATGTTATTATATTCTACGGCCCATATGGCATCCTACTAAGAATCAAATGAAATTTATCATTGACAATTAAAACATGATATTTTTATGGCACGTGCAGGCAGAAGACCTGGATTCTTTCTTCCCCAATTTTTCCAATTCAGTTATCACATTACTACCTAAAGCCAAAATGCCCAAACCAACAACTAGAAAATTAAAGAAAATGCGAGTATGTCAAATCCACATGAACCCCTCAGTAAAATATCACCCCAAAATGGCCAAAATAAAGTATCTTCTGAAATCTATTTTATATATTAGTGTGGTATACTACTTTCCAGCATAAACCTAAGTCTTAGGTAGTTCAATATTTTCCCAGTTCACAGGAAAGTCTCCAACTTAGAAGATTAGTTTAGAAAATGGTCAAATCTCACCCCTACTCTCGGCATCTTGTGTTATTACTATTGATTTTCCCTGTGGCATTGAAGTATAGATTCGGAGACAGCCAAGCTGTATTTAGAATACTGAAAAGAGGCAGCAAAGAGCAATATCTCTAATTCACTGTTGACGACTACAGATACTTCAGGTCTCTAGGCAAACTAAAATCCTGAGCCATTTCTTTAAATGCTCTTCTTTATATACATACCAGGTGCTGAAAAGTATTTGCTGAATAAATTGATGTCTAGCCAGATTATGTCCCTTGGTTGGGGAGACCATATTGTGAAAAGTTCTTTAAGGGAACATAATATGAAAAAAGTCCTTAAAGAAAGAATAACCTCTGCACTAAGGAAACAAGGAGGAAAGGGTTAGAGGTTAGCAGACACTAGTAGTGGTGATAAGTAGCTACTGGTTTTATTCGCATTAGAACAAAGCATGCACGTTCATTTAATATATAGTGATTGGATACTTGTCATATGCTATACTCAGCTCTTGCTTTCTTCTAAGGATACAAGGCAGAAGCACAAACAAAACATTAAAGATCTTACAAACAAGAAGCTAGAAAATACAATAAATAATAATCACAATTAAAATGAGGATTAGTAACAATATTCCTACCTGGGTTTAAATTCATATGTGCTTGGGTTTATTGCAAACAAAATGTATTTAAACATGTCACAGTATCAGAGGACAGTTGCAGGCAATTTCCTTTTTTCCCCCAAAAAACTTTTTTTTTGGGGGTTATTCTTGTTTTTTTTTCTTCCCATAGTTCACTTACATCGCACAGTACTATACAGTTGCTATCACAGTCAGTTTTAAAACATTCTGTTTCTTTTGAACTCCTTGATATCTCCCCTTTAGCCACCCCTCAGCCCCTTCCCCCTGTGCCCCTCAGGAACCCTCATTCTGTCTGCTAAGACAATTTCTTAATAACAGAGCTGCCCTTGTCTCCTCAGGGGGCCTTCAGACAAGAGGTTCGGCTCACACAGAGGAACTGTTTGGCTGGTTCAACTCAAGGCAGAGAGGTCAGCTCAGAAGGTTCTTTGTGAATGTTTCTTGAGATTCCAAAGGGCTAATTTTGATAGCTTTTTCTCAAAGGACACAGTGGGATCATGGGGGGTTATTATGAAGAAGTTTTAAGAAAATTGAAAACTGAATTGGTGAGAAAAAGGCCGGGAAAGTTGTGCTGGAGAGTTTTGTTTGCTTCCTTCATGACAGTGCATTTTCTCATTTGCCCAGGGACCAAGGTCTCCGACAAGAATGATGTTAGGAAATCCACCCATCCTTCCTTACCAACCTGATCTTGCCCCTTCAGGATGCTTTTTGTTCCCTGAATTCAAAGAACATGTAACAGGAACAGGATTGGAGTCCTGAAGGGTGCCAAAGCTGCTGTTCTGATGTAATTTAGACATAGAAATATTATCTTCAGAAGTGAATAAACCTAGAATAATAGCTTCTTATTTTGATATTGTTTAATAAACATTTCTGTGATTTTATAGTAACACTTTTTGACTTACTTATGTATCGAGTTCTATTGTCAGTCACTAATAAAAACACTTTTCATGAATTAATTTCTTTTATTCTCACAACAATTTCAGGAAGCAAATTCTACTATTAGCATTGTTAGTTTACATTTGAGGAAACTGAGACACAGAAAAGATACTCTCTTAGGGAAAATAATTACTAAGGAGTATAGGAAAGTCTTGTACCAAACCAGTCTGCCTTCAGATCCCATGTTGTGTGTTCTACCATTTCTCGAATAAATGGTCTGACTATGCTATCAGAGAAAATAGAAGGTGTTGCACACATGCATTTATGTTGACTGTAACATGGAATCTAGAGATGAGGAAAACGTTCACAAAGAACACATCTTCGAACTAGGATCCAAATGCTTCATAGTTATTCAAATAAATATTTTATATTACACACTTGCCAAAAAATAAAAGTAAAATATAGTTAGCTAACTATGTTTAGTGGAACTTTAAGTGTATCTCCAAATGATTTATATAATTAGTGAAAAGAATCTTTGATGAACAATTTTTTCATTCCAGAAGTAACTGCTTGAGTTCTTAGCACCTCCTTCCTTAGTGCTATTTAAAACAACAACAACAACAACAACAACTACCAAAAAAAGTTCCCGATGGCATTGCTAGATATATTTTTACAATAAAACAAACTTTTTCCAAGTGTTGCCTCCCTAGGTTAAACCATTAGGGGACTATTTTTAATCTTTGAAGGTTTTAGGCTACCAATGTGTACATCGCACTAAACCGTTTCAGGTTTTCGACATCTCCATTTTCAGAGGAAGCCATCCTAATGACAAAGTCAACGACACGGGGTTAGGGCACCATCCTGATAAAGCACAGCACAAGAGCTACAGTTTGCTAGATTCAGACTCACATCACCTCACTGACAAAATCCATTACTGTACACCCAAACGACTTGAGACTACACATTTATTTGTTGTCGTGGAATCTGGCTATTTTCAGATCTTCGCAGGCAATCTCACTTTCCATTTGGAAGCTGGTGATGAACTGACATAAACATGCACACTCTAGAGTAATTAAGCTGTGGAAAATGTAGGAGATGTTCTGGGCCTTCTAAACCATCCCTCTGCTCAGACTCCCCATCTTACAAATTTTGTGTTGTATTAGTGGGTCCTTTAGAAACACATTTGGCTTTTTAAGAGGGGAATGTTTAAGATAAAGAAGAAAGAAGCTAACAGCTCATTCTCTGCCCAACATCAAGAAATGACAGTGAACCAACAACTTGACCCAGCGAAGCTTGCCTCTCAGTGACATTTCTGACAAAACCCCCCAAAAGAAGTCTAGAAATCATGTTAGCAGAATTAAACAAGAATGTTTTTATTTTGAATTTATTTGATATGTGCTATTTCTCTCATTTAAATAATAACAGGTCCAATTAATCAAACAATATATAATGACACATTTAATAGGAAGGTAAAAAAGTATACTATTAAACATTTCACTGTCAAGTCATTTTTAATAGAACAGAACGCTAGGGTTAAATTAAAGAACTAGGTGCGATCAGGGAAGTCAATCTGTTTCTTCCTGGTACAGTTTTTTCATCGCTGAAATGAACTTTATGTAACAATATTGTTGTTTTCCTATTCCTTTTCATTTTTTTCGTTACATCACACACCAAGCACGGAGTGGGTCCGATGTGACCCAGGGGTTTTCAACATGACAGGGAAGAAATAAGTGACCCAGGAACGTGACGCATACTGACTTCTCCATCTCGACAGGATGGTTTGTCATTTATTGATAATGAAATAGGCTATTTTCTCATGAAAAATATTTTGGGTAACAGATTTTAGTGACTAAGTGAGCCAACTCTGGACTCAGTAATGTTTACCTGCCAATGGGATTGCTTATTAGCTGGGTGACGTTGAGTATGTCATTTAAGTTAAGTTGCAGATTACTAGTCTGGGAAAATAGTGGAAACTTTTAACTGTTTTCAAAGACAAAATATTTCTATATACTGTTTCCCCTCATGATTCCAGCTCACGCTGACCCTACTGATAATGGAACACAGCACTGTCCAGGCCCGGGCTGCTGCCACCGTTGTTGGTGTGTTTGGGGCCAGGTTGTAGCAAATGTGCCAGCTCACCTCACTGCGGCTTTCCACTTTTCCTCTGATCATCGGCTTTGCCAAAAGATGACCTGTCTCCTAATAGCACATCCGAAAGTATCTGAATGAAGTCTAATCATCCGCCATTACAAGGAGGGTGCTAAGTGTACTTTTTCCAAGAAAGATGCATTCATTCCTCTGGGAATCCATGTTCTATTCAAGAAGCTTCTCCAACCACTAATTAAAATGCATCCTGTGTCCTTTGGTTGTCCTTATTCGTCATTTAGCTTGCACATAGATGTGAGTTGATGGAAAACACCATGGCTTCTGTCAGGCACACTTTACTGGCAGCTTTGTTTTGGAATTACATGTGGAGTAGATTTTCCCACGGCAATAAATTATCTCTATGCTTTTACTGCTACTTGCATGGGCATTTATGATGGATCCAAATAAAACGAAATCTTGGTAGACTCCCATCACTCATGTTTGAGATGTATCATATATGTAATGTTGGTGCACAGTTCTTACGTGGTACAAATGATTTACATGCTCTGCTGTGAACTGGCATGGTGATACTTAAGGTCCATGCTTATTTCTTAAGAGAAATAACTGATCTTCCCCCCAAATCAGTCATTAAATATTCCGTGGACCAAAGTTCGGCTCTGAAACATAGGGACTCATCATGGGTTTTAAACAACTCAAAGACAATGAGCTGTTTTTCCTTTTTAGATTTTGATGTATTGAGATTTTTCCTCAATACAACAGTGAGTCTCAATGTGTGTGTGTGTGTGTGTGTATGTGTGTGTGTTACATATTGGTTAGTAGGATATTTAGGGGCAACTTGAAAATGAAAAAATACAAAACAGCTCATCATCCAATGGAGTCTATAGAGAAATCTACTTTTCACTTGTAGCATTATCTCTCAGCATTGCTTTTGGTTCCCCCAGACAGTGATCTTATGTGTACTCAATCATTCCCCAGTTCTACCTATACTTTATGCTATTTCCATATCTTTTACTTTTCCTAATTTATCATTTCCTAGAAAATAATAATGTACAGACCGATAACTAAAGCATGTTGCATTAAAAATTAATTTCTATGTTCCATCTGGTCTGGTAATTCATCTTTTGCAGTACATGTATGAAGGTTCATTATATACTTATAGCCCACTGTAAAGCAGTTACTTGGTTTTAATGTGGAGACTCTTTCTACATGGAAAACATTTAAATAATCAGACAAAAATGCAAGAAAATCATATTTTCTTCCCTTATTTTGTGCTCATTTGAGTAAAACCTACTGCAGTGGTGTCGACTCTGACGCACAGTGACCCTAAATGGGGCTTCTGAGACGTAAGTCTTTACAGGATCAGACAGCTTCATTTTTGTCCCTCAGAGCAGCTGGTGAATTTGAACAGCTGACCTTGTTGTTGCAGTTCAACACTTAATAGACTGAACCTCGGTTGAAGCTGAAGAATGGTAAATCAAATTGTATTGACTTTTTGTCTTATCAGGTGATCATGTTTCTCAAATCAAATATTATGTTTCTGAAGAAGATCATGTGGTTCCAAGTGGAGACTTGAGATTGCGAAAGGCTGTGCGTGCAGTTTAGGTTGTATATCGTTTAGGTAGAAATTAAATACAATGAATGAGCCAGTGCCCCACATACTGTTCCCTTTTATAATCAAAATATCAAGCTTGTTTTGCCTGGAGCAATAGAAAGAGAAGGAGCGTCAGGGACAGGAGGCTGAACTGGAATCGGTTGCTAATTGCTTCCATGAACAACTGCATCCTTTGCCATGAAAGAAAAAGAACCGAACGATGTATGTTACTCAGCCATCACTAAATATTCTAATCAGAGATTCTATAGAAGAATCCTGACAACACAGGAAACAGTACTTCAAATTCTTATGGAATCTAGAATTTCTGGATCCATGAAGTCTGGATGAATTATTAAAAAGATCCCCCAGAGATAATTTTTAAACCTTAGACCAAAAGTAGCCCTTGGGATGTTCTTCAAATCAAACAGCAGTTTAGCTTAAAGAGTAAAGACTATTTACCATGTGCATTAGGCTCTTTTCAGATGTGTCCATAGGGGATCAAACTGATAACAGCAGATTGAGAAGCCTGATAGGAAACTTTGGGGCAGTGAGTTGATGTTAACGGGGGAGGGACAGCTAAGAAACGAAGGGAAAGGGACTGCTTCACCCTAAGAATGTCATAAATGGCACTGAGCTTTTTGAGGGTAAGAAAAACTACTGCTATAAAAGCATAGAAACCTTTACTGAACAAAGCCATTACGATCTGAAGTAATTTTTTCTAGATCAGTGCACTCCTGAAGGTATTTCTATCCCTTGAAATGCTTCCTAGAAGATTCTGTGCTCTTCCATTTACACTGTGTGAAAAGGGCAGTTGGAGCATCCTCTACGGATTCAAATCATGTTCCTTTTAAATGCTCTTTGCATTTGCCCAACAGTTTTCTTGTCCCATAGTGTGCATAAAATGCATCAATAGTTCAGTTGCATCAAGAAGAATGGTACCATCACCCCAACAATCAGTTCTAGAACATTTTCTTCATTCTTGTACTCCTCATTATTAGCTCTCCATTTTCCTCCAACCTCCTGGCACACCCCTAAGAGACCATAAATCCAGTTCCTGTCTCTATAGATTTACCTATCCTGGAGTGCATATACAGAGAAAAGCTTAAAAATCCAAACCAAAACAAAACAAAAACTAACCAGAATAACAAAGTAAGAGATAAAACCTCAATAAAAAGAAAGCAGAACATATTAGAAGCTAGCACAAACTTAAATGGATATAAGGGAGATCAAATGATTGGGTGCTAAATTTTAACCTCTCTGCAATAATCCTCTTTCCAAAGCGTTCTGCATGTTACCAAGTCTATTCACGTCCCCAGTCCCTGGTCACATGGGAATCATCAGGGGATCAATCCACGTGTATATCTCTTTTAGTTTTTAACTCTGACAACTTTACAATATGTCAAAAGGGAGATCAAACAGTTAGGTCATATTTAGACCTAACTACATCATCTGCCATGACAGATATTACAATGCTCTCTATCTGCTAACAAGGCTATTCCTAACCCGCATCGATGATGCGAGGGATTCACCTGAGGCTGAATCCATGGGAGGACCCTGCAAATGGATTTTGGGCTTCCACTGTCATCCATTGCCTTCTGCAAACCAAGTGTTCCCAATTCAAGTTATGATGTCATTCCCTCCTTTAGATGTGTATTATACATATTTTTTACAGTTCTTGGATCCTGCAGGCTGATG
This sequence comes from Echinops telfairi, assembly GCF_000313985.2. Taxonomy (NCBI): domain Eukaryota; kingdom Metazoa; phylum Chordata; class Mammalia; order Afrosoricida; family Tenrecidae; genus Echinops; species Echinops telfairi. The sequence continues at coordinate 15,069,050 of NW_022111369.1, forward strand.
TGCTTCCTCCAAGGGCTAAACTAATGACACTCTCAATGCCTACAGGTTAGGCATTGGGCCACTTATTGCAAGGCCAGCAGTTTGAAATCACCAGCTGACTCCTCAGGGGAAGGAAGAGGCCTTCACACCTGTGAAGATATACAGGCTTGGAGACTCACAGGGACAGTTCCAACTTGCCTGATAGGGTCACGAGGAGTCACTATTGACGTGAGGACACTGGAAGCAATGCCCAGGAGGATGACTGATAGATAATGTTCTCTAACATAGAATGACAATGATGTCGCTAAGGGGAACCAGAAACATATGAATATAAAGCATAGATGGATGAGGGGATTTGGGGACTGCATTGAATTCTATCCTCAATCTAAGAATAATTAGTTCAATGGCATGGCCCTGCTTGATGCTTGACCTCATGGTGAGGTCGCTGAAGATATAGGCATGAGAGCAAAGTGTGGTGAGGAAACCGGATGAGGCCTAGCTATCAGAAAGACTAGCTTCTGTCGTCTTAAATGGTCTTTGAATGTAAGTAATGGAAAGGACTCTGAGATGGCAAATGAGGGAAGCAACAGTCAAGAGATCAAAAGATGAGTTTTATTAGGTAACTCCATTGCACAAGACCTCTGTAGAGTATTTGAAAAGCAGAAGGTTGTTACTTTGGAGACTAAGGTGTGCACTAAAGCTACGGTGTTTTCCATCGACTCAGGCGCACATGAAAGCTGTACATTGAATGAGGAAGACTGAAGGAGGATTGCCGCATTTGCATGATGGTGCTGGAGACGAGTATTGAAAGTACCGTAGACTGCTACAAGGACACACTGATCTGTCTCGGAAGAAGTACAGGCAGAGTGCTCCTTAGAGGCAAAAATGGTAAGACTTCCTCATATCCTTTGGATGTATTTTTAAGAAATACTGGTCCCTGGAGAAGGACATCAAGCGTGGTAAAGTGGAGGGGCAGCGAACAAGAGGAAGGCCCTCCCTGAGATGGTTTGACACAGTGGCTGCAGCAATAGGCTTAGGCATGGAAACGCGTTTAAGACACCAGCCTATGCAACCACGAGGTGTCGAAGGGATCAGGTGTAAGGCATCATCAGAACAAAAAATCTTACCATAGTGAATGATAGGGGGAGTGCAGAGTGGAGATCCAAAGCCCATTAGTAGGCCA
>NW_022111369.1:15070786-15085347 GCF_000313985.2 Echinops telfairi
AAAAAAAAAAAAAAAGATGGTGCAGGAACTCGATGGCACCTAGCAAGGACAGCAAGCATGGTTGGGGTAAAGGTACCCAGCGAAATTCTCCTGAGTTCCATCTGTTACTTCCAAAGAAGAATGAGTACTTGTATTGCTCTGATGGAATCGAAATTCCTCAGTGCACTTTCCTGGCCTTTTGTTCACCAGTGGTGTTTGAGTTTCCTAGAACTTCTTCCTCCTAGGCTTCTGAGATCATCCTGTGTCCTTTGGATAAACATCTCTTAAGAGTAGTCCTTGAAATCTGGAGAAAACGGTCTTCATGACCTCTCTGTCTGGAAGTTAACCAGCCCAGCAGAACCCCGTGGGAGGCCTTGCTCTGACTGGATTCTTTTGAAGGCTGATCAAAGAGACTAAGACCCATGTATTATTATTTTTTTAATCATTTTATTGGGGCCTTGTACAATTCTTATCACAATCCATCCATCCATCCATTGTGTCAAGCAAATGTGTACATTTGTTGCCCTCATCATTCTCAAAACATTTGTCTACTTTAGCCCTTAATATCAGCTACTCATTTGCCCCTCCCTCCCCCCTCCCCCATTCATGAACCTTTCATAATTCATAAATTATTATTCTTTTGTCATATGTTACATTGTCCGACGTCTCCCCCCACCCTCTTCTCTGCTGTCCATCCCCCAGGGAGGAAGCTATACGTGGATTCTTATAATCGGTTTCCTATTTCTACCCCATCTTCCCTCCACCCTCCAGGCCTTGCCCCTCTCACCACGGGTACTGAAGGAGTCATCTGTCCTGGATTCTCTGTGTTTCCAGTTGCTATCTGTACCAATGTACATCCTCTGGTCTAGCCATATTTGTAAGGTAGAATTGGGATCATGATAGTGGGGAGGAGGAAGCTTTTAAGAACTAGAGGACAGTTATAAGTTTCATGGTTACTACCCTGAACCCTGACTGGCTCATCTCCTCCCCACAACCCTTCAGTAAGGGGGTGTCCAGTTGCCTACCGATGGGCTTTGAGTCTCCACTCTGCACTCACCCACCTTTACAGTGATAAGATTATTTGTTCTTTGATGCTTGATACCTGATTCCTTTGACAGCTTGGGGTCACATAGGCTGGTGTGCTTCTTCCATGGGGGCTTTGTTCCTTCTGAGCTAGTTGGCTGCTTGTTTATCTTCAAGCCTTTAAGACCCCAGATGCTATATCTTTTGATAGCCAGGCACCATCAGCTTTCTTCACCACCTTTGCTTATGTACACGTTTGTCTTCAGTGATTGTATCAGGAAGATGGGCACCCACTGATGATTTTTAGTTCTAGACTTATGTATTATTGAGAAATTGCATCTGTAACCATCCATCACTACAAAACATGTTTACATACATTTTCTTTGGAATAAGCCCATACATTTATGAACTAGAGCCCTACCATCAGTGCTTTTTCATTCCCTTTGTACACCCAGAAACTCTTGACGTGGTGTATATTGTGTTGTGATTCTCCCCGCCCTTCAACACACACACACACACACAATGCCAAACTACGGATACAAAAATGAGGTTTTCAAAACGAATGTATTTTCAAAATGAGGTTTCCAAAATGAATGAATTCATTTCCAAAAGGAATGAATTCATTTCTAGGTTTGTTTGTTACTTGGTTACCATTATTGCTGTTTTTCTCATTCAGGACTAGTCTTAGTGCAAGGGAACAATGAGATTACGTTGGGGACTGCTCTTATCTGAAAATTTTCCACAGCTACTTTATTTCAATTTTCTCATCCTTGATGGTTTTAGGCAATGATTTCTAATTGTAACAGTACTACAGTACAAATGTTATTCTCTTTCTAACTCTTTCTCTGCCTGAAATGATCTCCATCACCATACACCACAGTCTGAATGTGTTCACTGTAACAACAAAGAGAACAACTCCCTTACAGCCTTCAAGTCGATTCTGATTCCTACTGACCTGATAGAGCAGAGTGGAACTTCTCCTTTGTGGTTCTGAGACGGTAGCTCCTTACTGGAGGAGAAAGCCTCCTCTCTCTCCCTCAGAGCAGTTGGTGGTTTGGAAAGGCTGACCAATGAGTAACCCACACTGCCCCCCCCCCCCTGCTCCAGAAGAGCAGCAGTAGCTGTGCGTGGAGTTTGTGGTGTGCACGGACCCCTCTACTGCTCACCACAGTCTGTGGGAGGACGGCCTACCCCAGGGCAGACACTCAATCAAAGATTCAACTGAGAGTCTGGTACTACGGTCTGGTTGGGGGAAAGGAATGGAAGCTCTGCTCAATTTGACACTTTATCCAAGTTCACAACAAAGTTTTGAAGCTCAAGGTGGTCTGACTCAAAGACTTGAACTCTCTATTTTGACTCCCTAATCTCAGGGTCTATTCAAGTGCAATTATATATAACATCACTTATATTGCTTTCATGTTCTATTTAGAAAAAATGCATAACCAGGAATGTGCCTTGTATTTTATGATATTTTATCAGCTACAGCTATTCTTTGCTCATAACAGACCCTTAATACACACAGCTAACCCAAGGGCTTGGTTGATGAAGAAATGATGGAAATCATTGCTGATCTCTGATATTGTTGATTTTGTTGGAAAACTAGCAGGAGGGGAGGAAGTCTGAAATAATATCCCATGTGGTATAGGTAAACCAAGAGGCTGCAAAGTAGGGCTCAAACTCAATGGTGAGGATGGCACAAGACTTGGCATTGTTTCCTTCTGGTTTACAGGGGGTTGCTGTGAGCTGGAACCACTTCCATGGCCCTTAGAAACCACAGTGTGGAAGAGCGTGACATCGTTTCTCTCTCTTATTTAATGCTTACTTCTCTGGTAAATCAGATTCTAGCCCATTGACATTTTACAAATAGGGCAGTCTATTTCATTCAAGAAGACGAGTCTTCAGATTCCAGCAACACTGGCATGGGTAACCTAACATTTTGATTCCAAATTTGGTAGGAGGACTATTTACCTAAATGAAATATCTTAAGGAAAAAAACTTTTAGGAATATCAATTTGATAATATGTTACAGTATCTGGAATGGAAAATACGGTATTGTATTAAGATTCCTTCATTTATTGATTGCAATAGTTTTAATTCATATAATTTTTTCAAGCTGTTAGCCACCTATATTAATCAACTATCTGAAACTATCTTATCAACATTCTTCTCATACCACCTTTTGACATGAACTCATTATTAATTGTTTAGACATTTCTATTAGCCAGAAATACAATCTCCTCCTAATTCTACTCATAATAGAAACTTCTTATGTATATCCATTGGATGTCTAGTGTGATTTAAACAAAACAACAAACTATCTGTGCCTAGCCATTTTTTTCAGACAAATACACAAAGGGATGTAGCAGGAGCATTACTGGAACTCCCAATTAATTGTTGAGCTGATACCTTCAAGTTCTGTGGTTCAAAACCACCAGCCACTTCCAAGGACAAAGAGGAGCATATCTATTCTCACAGAGACTTATGGCCTTGAAAACCTTTGGGCGTCACTGTCAGTTTGGAACACGGGCTTTATACTGTTTTCTGTATTTTGATCTAATTTCCAGAAGATGCAGTGCATACATCTCTATCAAATACAAGAAGCTTCAAGGCATTCTTTAGCATACAATGAGGTATGTGGTGGAGACAGCTCTCCTGATGAGATCAAACCTCAGACATTATCTCACAATAGCTTTATTTCCAGAAACCTTTAAAACTCACAAATGTCTGGGGAAAGGAACATGATTTCTCATCTGTTATGTGTTTTACCATTACCTTAGTCGTTCCCGTCCTCTATAAAATTTTAGTATCACATCATTATCAGAATGCTCTTTCACTATTTGCAGTCAATTTTTCTCTTGTCTTTTATGTTCTTTTTAATCTATGTGTATCTCTCTCTCTGCCTCCTACATAAGATATTATCTTGCATTTACACAAAATATGAGGAAAGAATTGTTATTGATATTTTTCTCCATAATTCCCTACAACTCTGAAATATTTCATTTCACTGTTTAAATGGCTTTCACTCTTGGCCAAGACCGTTGCATTATTGTTCTCTGAGGGCACAGACAGCATCCACAGTTCTGTTACTTGGGTGGTTCTTTCTCTGCAACCAAGGGGGCATCCTTGGAAGGGGAAAGCTACACTCCACCTGCTTCTGTTCCCCAAAGACAGCTGGCAAGGAGCCGGAAAGTACATTTCTCTCCACTGGGAGGCTCTCCATAAGTAAATATGAGGTCGGGGACGGGGGAGTAACAAAAGCAACTTTTCTATATAACTACATTTTACAGCTGAATTGTTGTATGTAAATTCAAATCTATCCAACGCCTCTTTTGGAGAATCTGTAACTTCAGAGCCCCCTATCAGCTGTCACATTGCAATATTCTCTATACTCAGTGCCTAAATTGAATACACCATTTTCATCTGGTGTCTGCTCAATAGTAACTCAGCAAGTGTCTTCCAGCAATTGTGTGGCCATCTTGTATACTTCAATATTTTCCATTTATAATAACATCCTAAAAGGTTAAACAAAATTATTGCCTGCTTTCCATTTGAATTGCAGTAGATATATATTTTGACATAATTCCCCATAAATGATTGATGTTCCCTAACTCTCCCTGTAACCTAGCTGCATGTGTGGACCATTCTTATCATCTGTGTATTTTACCTTGACAAGAAATCAGTGTTACAAAGATTACGTAAACTTTTAAAATTCTTCTCCTCTGAGATTCCTCCAACGAGTTCTCCTTCCTATGTGGAGACTGCAGGCAACTGTATCTCAGCTCTTGTTTTCTTTATTGGCATGTATCAGCAATTGGTTGCTTAAACCTGTTGTTTGAAGCTTTTGAACTTCATGCTGCATTTTCCTGAAATTTCTTTGTTTCCAATTTGAAATGTAATTTTATTGCCCTCTTGCAACACTCCTCTTTCTTTTCTCTCCTCAATTATCTTTCATTGCCTGCTCCCTCGGTTTTGCCCTTTTCTCGGGAGTAAGAATGGAGCTCACATTTACCCCGAAAGTAGCAATACTAGGACGGTAAGGGAAGGGGCTGTGGTGGAGTAAGGATGAACCGATCACAATAATTGGCATATGGCCCCCAACAAGGGGGATGGACAACAGAAAAGTGGGTAAAGGGAGATAGCAATCAGTGTAAGGCCTGAAAAAAGCTTATAAATTATCAAGGGTTCATGGGGGAGGAAGGATGGAGGAGTTAGGAAAAAAATGAGGAGAAGATACCAAGAGCTCAAATAGAAAGAAAATATTTTGAAAACATATGTACAGATGTCTTTGACACAATGGATATATGTATGGATTGTGATCAAAGCTGTAAGAGCCCCCAATGAAATAAAATAAAAAAGAGGTGGCATGCAAGGGTGGAATCAGGGTGAAACCGATTCTGGAGTCAATGACTTTATGAACACAGAATCTCCCTAGCAGTGATACAGTGCATGTAGGGTCATTCTAGAGACCTGGTGGACTTCCTCAGGAGCGTGAGGAGGCTCTGCGCTCCAGCGTAGAGTTACAGTCTTGGAAACCTGCAGGGCCAGCTCTGCTCTGTCCTGGAGGGTCAGAATTGATGGGAAGGCAGTACGTTGAGTGTGAGCTTTTTGAATAAATTGATGATTTCCATGCCCCTTTTTGCCCATTAATTTTCTCTGAATACTGACCTTACACCCCCTCTCCAGTTTGATCAGATCTCTCCGTCCCTCCTTTGTACTGGTCTGTACCTTTCATGTTCCCTGGTACCACACTCACATGGTTGCATTCTGGTAACTTCTCTAGAAACAGCCCTGAGAAGTAATTGTAAGTGTTAATTCTGGAGACAAAAAAGTGGGTTCTAATCCTGGCTCTACATTGCTGGGTATGTATTGTCATTTCCTTGGGATTCTGTGTTTCCTTGTCTAAAAACAAACAAGAAATCATGGAAATTAATGGAATTTGGATGACAACTGTCTGTAGATCATCCGTTCTGGCGCAAACAGCACCACAGACCCAAGTCATGCCACCCTCCCAGTGGCTCCTATGTTGGAATCATTGCTGTAGTCAAGAAAGCAGCTCTAGCCACGCTCGGGCTGGATAACACCACGTGTCACATTTACTTGCCTACAAACCTGCCATTGGTCTACTTTGCGCACAGCTTTTTACTTCAGTGGTTACGTAATGTAGAAACACTGAGGCTTAATGTGACAAACACTATTTCGTTGTTCTTACAGTTGCTGTTTTCCCAAAGTACCTGTCCTTTTGGCTGAAAATGCTTTCCTTCTGTTTTGAGGTAAAAGTGCAGATTAAAAAGAAAATAGCTTTCAAACATTCTAAAAGGTAATAGTTTGGAAATGTGTGCGTATATATATATATACACACAAAATATGTGTATGTGTATATATACATATACACACATAGACGCCTTCATTAGAATATATTGCTTTCATTTATTTCAATTTAATCTCATTTTTAATAATAAAAATGTTGGTTTCTTCATCCCTAAGGAAGAGGGGAAAACTGCTTCAGGAAAGAAATCATTTAATACGGAGCCTTTGTGAAAAATGATACCCTGCTGTAGCTTTTAATATGTAAATGGATTTTGTAAGTCTCATAATTGAACTCCAAGGTACATACAAGTTAAAATTGCAATATGAAATAACATTATGTACATATAAAATATAAAATTAAGTTATAAAAATAAAATGAACCTTTTTTTTCAAAACTAGAACATTATAACAGCCAGAAGAGAACGAAATTACAACTCCAGTTCTCTAAATCAGTTGAGATTTTTCAGACTTTTGTTTCTATGGTGATGTAGGTTGGTGCATTTGAAGGTAAAGCGAAAATACTATTCATCACGAAGAAACCAAATCACATTTTATGAGCACAAAACCAGCCACTTCTCCCTTGTTCTGTTGACCTTATAATTTAATTATTCTATAAGTGATGGATCGCCCAGCACACCATAGTTCACCTATGATTAATATTAAATTAATGGCATGAGTAGAAAAGGGTACCTCCCACCTAAAAGTCTAGGCTGCAGATACTCAGTATTTCAATTGCACACACACACACACACACACATGTATACTGGGCTCTCTAGTAGCATATAAAGCACAGTAATACAAGATGCTGTTGGATATTTTAAAGAATGACAAAATGATATCCCAGCATCCAATTCACATAGAGTGTAAGAGTTGATATCATGTAAGGAACATGAAAGTGATCAATATAGGATTTATTTTCAGAGGAGGAAAACATTGCAATTATGTTGAGTACCAATAGAAGGCTTATGGAAGAGATAGAATTTTAGGAAAAATAGACAGTAGGCAGATTGAACTAGAGAATTTAGGAGCAGGAGAAGTGTAGGCTTGGAGCTGGTGGAACCAAGTTGGTACAAAGGAAGAGTGTTCTTGTTGTGAGGTGCCGTCGAGCCGGTTCTGACCCACAGCAGCCCCATACACAACAAAATGCAACACTGCCCCACTGCCTGGTCCTGAATCAGCCTCACAATTGTTACGATGCATGAGCCCATTGTTGCAGCCACTGCACCACTCCATGTAATTGAGGGCCTTCCTTTCCTACACTGCTCCTCTGCATTACCAAGCATATGTCCTTCTTCAGGGACTGGTCTCTCCTAGCAAATGTCCAAATTATGTAAGATGAAATTTTGCCACCCATGCCTCTAAGGAGTTCTTTGGCTGTAGCTAGACTAAAATTTTGTGTTTTCTCAAGATAAAGTAGTCTTTATTGCTATTGCTGTTTACTAGTTATAAAAATAATATTTCTTATAGTAAAATCAATGAAAATAATGCAGAATCTTATAAGAGAATACATTACAAGAGAATCAGTGGATGAACAAGATGACTAAATTGGCTGAAACATTCAAGATTAAACTAAAAATACTAAACATTACCCTATTGGCCAACAATAACCAATTCAAAATAAAATAAAAAATTGTGTTTGCATAAGCATCAGTATAGCTAGTGATGCCTTTACTAAGAGGTGTCTGAGGCCAAAATGGAGTAAGGTATAAAACTTTTCTGAAACAAGTTTCTGTTGCCTTTCTCTTTTTCATTGATGCTCTACTTTACCAAGAGTGATGCCCCTTCCAAAGGACTATTCTCTCTTGATAAAATTATCTAAGTACATGAGAAGATACGTCACAATACTCACTTCTAAGGAGCACTCTTGATATACTTAATCAACAACACATTTATTTGTTTTTTGGGCAGCCCATGATACTTTCAATATTCTTCACCAATACCAAAATTCAAATGAATCACTTATGACGGGTATGGGTGAAGTAAGCTTTGTAATTACCTGTGCTCTGATGGGAGTTCACCACTTGTCTGTCTGTGATGGTGTGTGTGTGTGTGTGTGTGTGTGTGGCCAGGACGCTGGGCTCTGTCACTGCCATTTCAAACAGGAGCAGGGCCACTCCAAGGGAACAAGTTCCAGCAGACTTTCCAGGCTCAGCGGAGGTTCCTTACCGAAAAGGAATCGGCTATTGCCCTCTAAAGAATTAGCCGCTGAAAACGATTTTAAAAATCGTCAGATAGTATGAGTAGAAGCAGAACATTTTCGAAAATAGTGCCAGAAGAAGAGCCCATCAGGTCAGAGGGCACCCAAAACGACAGAGGAAGAATTGCCTTCTCAAAGTACAGTCAATCATAGTGACCTGGATGGAGTAAAGCCTCTGGTAGTAAAGCCTTTGGCACCTTCCTTTGCTGCTAGGCTGTATTAGTCTGGGTAAACGAAGGAAACAAATCCACAGAAACTCATATGTGTAAGAGAGTTTTATATATTAAGAAAGCATTCCAACCCAGTCCAGTCCAAGCCCACAAATCCGACTTAGCCCATATGTCCAACACCAGTCCACAAAGTCCTCCTACATCTCACAAAACACACGCAATGATGCCGACTGCAGGAGGAAAACTGAATCAATGAGGATGTAAGCATCTCAGCGCTGACAGGGGTCTCCACACAGCTGCTCCAGCACCCAGGGCTGCATTGGGATAGATCCATGTGGTTTCTCCTTGGGGATGTCTTGCAGGAAGTGAGCCTTGCCAGCTGAAGCAGGGAACTGGCTAAGGCAGCTGCGCCCTGGTCCATCCTTCAGAAAGCAAGAGACCTGAGAACTAAAGGCGAGGCTCATTGAGCCATTTATCTCTCTTCCCTTCAGTTAATCTCACATGTGTTTATTAGTCAGGTTGGCGCAATACACCTTAAGTATCTCATAGGGTATGGAACTAAATGAGAAAAAAGGCCTGAAAATATCTACTAATAATCAAAAGTTGCAATGTGCAAAGTATGAATCTAGGAAAATTGGAAGTCTTCAAATATAACGTGGAAATGTGTAGCGAGCTAGAGCTGGAAAACCATAAGAGAAGAGCACACTCAGCCGATCTCAAACTGAAAGACCTCAAGTAAAAAGTCAAGCCTGAGTTTCAATATTGAAAGATTCTATGGGCAAAATATTGAATAAGGCAGGAAGCATCAATGGAAGATGGAAAGGATACACAGTCATTATACCAAATAGAACTGGTCGACATTACACAATTTCAAAGTAACATATGAGCAAGAAAATGGCACTGAAGGAAGAATTCAAGCATCACTGAAAGCATTAGCCAAAAAGAAGGCTCCAGGAATTGATGGGTTACCAATTGAAATGTTTCAGTAAGTTGATAAAACATCGCAAGCACTCATACTAGAAGATTTGGAAGATAACTACTTTATCACATGATGAGATGTGTTCCTATGTGTACATATCAGTACACTTTTGAAAAAAAAAGGTGACCTAAAATGCTAAAATTATAGAACAGCATAATTAATAATGCATGCAAGTAAAATTTTGCTGAAGATCATCCAACAATGTGTTTGGCAGTGCATTGGCAGGGAGCTACCAGAAGTTTAGGACTCTTTCAGAAAAGGGTGTGGAACAAGGGATGTCATTGTTGATATCAGATGGACCTTGGCTGAAAGAAGAGAATACTAGAAAGATGTTTACTTGTATTTCATTGACGATGCAAAGGTATTCGACTCTGGATCATAACGAACTATGGATAACCTTGAGAAGAATGGGAATTCCAGAGCACTCCGTTGTTTGAACACAAGTGAATGCTGCATACTTTAAAGTCAAGGAAGGTTTGAGTCTGCGTTGTGTCCTGTCATAATTATTTAATCTGTATGCTGAGCAATTAATTAGAAAAGCTTGGTTGCATGAAGAAGATTACAGCATCAGGATGGAAGGAACGCTTGCTAACAACCTGCAGTATGCAGATGACACAATGTTGCATGCTGAAAGTGAGGAGAATTTGCACTTGCTGATGATGAAGATTAAGTTTTGCAGCCTTCAGTATGGCTTACAACTCAATGCAAAACCACAAACACTAAACTCAATGTTACCCTGTCTATGAAGACTCACAGCGATCCTATGGCATAGGGTAGAATTGTGCCTATGAGTGTCTGAGACTGTCTGAGACTGTGATTCAAACTACGGACCCTGTTGTTAGCAATCCACTGCATAACCACTACACAACCAGGGCTAAAGAAGACCAAAATCTTCATGACAAATGGAGAAAACTTTAAAGCTGTCAAGGATTTCATCTTGCCTGGTCCCTGTGAAGTTACATAATTTCATGTCAACTTGAAGATATAGAAAAGTGTCAGGGTGGAGTTCAGCCTGTCAGTCTCATTGTGAATGGTTTCAAGCTGACAATATAAAAATCACTAAATGCAGTGTGGTGGATAGATATGCAAACTTATGTGATTATCTAGTATCCAGGCTTTAGATCCCATAAGTAGTTTCTACATAATTGCATATCAATTGGAAGATATATACAAGTGTAGGGGTGGTATTTCGCCTGTTAATCAGGTTACAGCTTGATGGTGCCTCCTTGTGGGTATGGCCTTCTCATAAGGAGGGCCCTGGGGACTTCTCCTGCTCTCTCTCCCTTCACCTTCCTGCTGGCGAGACACTGGGGTACATGCCAGAGCCCTGGACGTACATCCACCGCCACTGGATCCACAAGCTTTTGCACCCAGAGGCCTATGATCTTCCTGCATTCTGCATCATTGAATGTGACTGTATGAGTCTAAAGAGAGACTTATGGACTGGTATCAGACTTAAGATTTAAGTTGAACTAGGCTGTGATGTTTTATTGATGGATAATTACTTCTTGATATAAAAGCTCTTTTGTACACATATATGAGTGTCTCTGAATTCGTCTCTCTAGTCCACCTGGCCTAACACAGTTCCATAATCAATGCTCATGGATGCAGCAGTCAAGAGATCAAATGACTCCTTTCCTGGGGTAAATGTGTCACACAAGACCTCTTTAAAGTATTATAAAGCTAAGATGCTACTTTGAAGACTGCAGTGCATCTGACCCCAAGCCACAGTATTTTCCATTGCCTCTTGTATGTGTGCAATTTGGACACTGAATAAGGAAAACCAAAGAAGGATCTATGCGTTTGACTTATGATGCTGCCGAAGAATATTGGAAGTACCACAAACTGTCGAAAGAACAAACAGACCTGTCTGTGAGGAAGCCCAGGTAAGGATGGTGAAACTTGTCTCCAGGACTGTGGACATGCTGTCAGGACAGACTAGTCCTAGGGGAGGCCATCAACCTTGGTAGAGGGATGGTGAAAAAGAGTCCCCTTAACAAGGTAGACTGATGCAGTGGCTACAGCCTTGGGCTGAAATAGAGGAACACTTGTGAGAATGGTGCAGGGACCAGCGTACAGGGTTCTGTTGGCCACAGGGCTGCAGTGGTAAGTGGTAAGTAACAGCCACCACAAGATGGGGGTGGGATGAGGTTGGGGGAAGTTACTGTAAGAAAGAACATGAAAGGGAAACATTGCCCAAGGGTTAACCCTCGGACAGGGCCCCCTGCACGTAAGGACATAGAAATCCACACAAAGGGAAAGCATCAGAGACAACACAGCATGACATGGTCATGGGGTTTCCCACAGGCTGATTTCAGTGCTTCTGAACACAGAGGAACCATGCCATACTTTATTTTAAAAAACATCACGAGAAGGATACTTAAACAAAACTGATCTACATAAGAGTTGTTGCTAAATTTTAAGAGAATAATCTAGGGGAGTGAGTGATAAGACAGCGTGCAAGAAAGTCAGTGGTACGGCTCCAATTATATATTGGAATTATATATATAATTCTTTCAAATTACTTCAAAGTAATCTTTCAAATTACTTCATTAGCTAGATACCAGCGGTGAGTTGGAATTAAAAGAATGAAATAACAATGACAGTAAAATTATTTCTGGTGACTGAACTTACACAAACAAGCACGTGTGGGCTTGCCTGCAAAATTTTCAAATTTGTTCACTAAACACTTGACTGTATGACTTACTTCAAATGCTTTAAGGATGAAGTTGGATAAAGCTGAGAGGGAGAAAATAAGGTAGGGGATGACAATATTTTAAAAAGCACCATAGAGGGCTATAATTATTTCCTCACTCTAGTAAAGTGCACCAATTAAATTAAGCATTGCTTTTCTAATCCATGGGAATCTTTGGTTTCCTTCTTCACCTGAAGAAAGCTGACTTTTTAAAGAACCATTTACTTGCTTTAGATTTTGCTCAAAGTAAATGACTGAAAAAAAAAAAAGATAGTTTGGCAGAGAACGGAATGTGATTACAAGAACAGCCCAGAATCTATGACAAGGAAGATTTAAAGAGCTTCTAAGATATGCATAACTTTGTGTGGTTGAATGACAAGAGAAAATACAATTTCAATAACCAGTGAAAGGAGCCTGTCATTCCGCTCTGGCAGCTTTGAATCAGGACCCTACCGGGTGGGTACTTCTCCTGGGTAGTCAAACAAACTAATAGCGATACACTGCGCACAGCAGCATAAACCTGGAACCAGAGGATTTTTGCATTGCAAGCATTGACATTTTTCATTTTGACAAGAGCTATGCCATAGCCCCTGTTTTATTTAACATGTGTGTCTACCTCATCAAAACTCGATGAAACACCAGCTTCTGATCTCAAAACACCACTGGCCAGTCAGAAGAAGAAAGATAAGGCTTTCGGCTCCGGAGGACGATTAGTCTCTGAAACCCACAGGGGTAGTTCTGCTCCGTCATCATGAATCAGAATCTACTATGGAACAGGGGATTTGGCTTTGAATTTGGGACTGATTGTGGTAAACTCAGTATCCTATTGTTTAAAACAGGGGGGAGGGAGGGGGAGAATCACTTCATCGGAATATCTTCAACTCAATACTTTTCTTTGTCTTTTTACATATAATGACAAATAATGGTTTTCATATAACCTTAAAGTGATTACAAACTGGGAAAATAATTTTATCAAAGGAATCATTAGTTCTCCACCTCGTATTTTCAGCATCTGATCAGTATTATGTTCTGTTCCTTTGAAAGACAGAAAATGGGTTTAAGATGAGAAAAGAGACCTTAGTCATGATCTAGTTTAACCCTTCCATTAGACAGAGGAGGAAACAGAGCCTCTGGTTGTGATGCAGCTGGTCACACCCCTTGTTCATGGTAGAGGTCGAGCTAAAAATCCATCATTTGACTCTCAGACTTTGCTCCTCATATAATAAATTAAACAGTTACTGAGCTTGTTGGTGGGTTAATGCTTTGAAACCTGGAAGTTTATAAATTATTCATGAATATTGGTTTGTCTGTGCAATGAAAGAAAAATAAACGGTAAGCTTAGAATAAGACAAGTCAGACAGACTCTAATAGCAATCCCCATTTTCTCTCACCACAGGTAGAAATAATATCCCTTCTCCTTTGCTTGACCCCTATTAATTTCTCCATTGCAAGCTGCTGCAGCTTACAGCCTCCTTAAAACTCTGCTGGGTTCTCTACTGTTACCACATAATTACCCATATAAATGTCATTTACATACATGTGTGTTGGAAATGTGCATAGATATGGACATCCGTGTGACTGTCAACTTACTAATCAGATGACAAAATGCTTCTAGTGACTAGCAGGTCTTGTTGATTTGTGCTTTTCATTTTGCTGTGTCGATTTACATATCAAATAATCTTCTCCAGGCAAAAGGCCATGATGACCCTTTCTTTGGCTTCCACATCTCTATACTTCAGTGTTGATCTGGGTAGGCATTGTTGGTAGTTGCTATTAGATCTGAATCTTGGCACCCTTACATATAATAGAACTAAATATTACATGGTCCTATTAAAATCTTTGTGCTTGGATTCAATATTTTAGCCACTATGGCAATCCTCTCTTTTTTTTGCTGACCCTCTACTTTACAAAATATGCTCTCTCTTCATAAAAGTTGTTTGTTTGTGTTTTTCAAGATGTACTGTCCACCGCACTTGAGACAGTGTCTCATCACCCTCCCGTCTAAGGAGCATTCTGGTCCTTTTTGTTCTAGTTGTTCACTTTTCTTACAATCCATAGTATATTCAGTATTCTTTTCTAAAACCATAGTTTGAATGCATCAATTCTTCTATCTTTCTTGTTCATTAACTAGCTTTAGCAAATTTACCTGGGTCAATAACTAGAGTTCTAGTAGCCCCCTTAAAAATACTTCTTGGATATTTAGATGGAGAT
>NW_022111369.1:15086258-15094954 GCF_000313985.2 Echinops telfairi
GGTGGTGGCAACATATGTACAAATGTGTTTGATACAATAGATGTATGGATTTTTATAAGAGATGTATAGCCCAAAATAAAATGATATATTAAAAATAAAAAAGAAAGGAATGACAAACAATAGCTGTAGGCTTCATTGTTAGCTCTGCTTACAGTTGTTGATCTGGATTTCAGCCAGTGGGAATGGCCTTACTTCCACAGTTCCGTCCTGCTCTGTCATCTAATGGCTTAATATAAAATCTTGGCTTTTTAGAGATGTTATCAGGGAAGGTAATGACCATATTTTCTAAAAAATGACACTGAGTGCTACTATGAGAGATAGAATACTGAACTTCAAATTTTCTAGCTACTGAAAGCATATTTTATGTGGATCTATTGCTTTTGTTGTTGTTGTTACTTAATGTGCAACAGTTCAGCCACCGATATTTTCTTTGTCAACCTAACTTAAGACAGATGGATCTCTACTACTCAAGCCTTGATCAAACTATCCATGTGGGAATAAGCATCGCTTCCATTCTGGTGAATCGACTGACCACATTTGATTAAGTAACCAGCAAGATTGCTTTTCCAATCAATCATATAATTACTTGCAGATAACAAGGATAAAAGCATGGATGAATATATGGCGAAAGGTCTTATGATTCTTTCTTGATCTTTTGTAGAGGATTTTTTAAAATTTCAGTTAGCTTTGCCTTGGCATTTTCATGTAATCGTTGATTTTTCAAGTTTGAAAACGATGTCCTAGCTCAATGTTCCATGTCTGTGTACACCAGAGAATCAGTTCTCTAGGAAAAAGAATAACGGCGTTTAGCACTGACGGTAAACATCAACAGCAGGACATGTCCCTGCTGTATAGTATCTGCCTTCAACTCTCATGCCTTAGGGCAAGGATGACTTTCTGAGACGATCTCGGAGTTTTAAACCTCAAAGTGAAATTGTCAACACACAAAAATGCCCACGTAGTGCTCTCAAGGACTTTGTCATATATATTCTTAGCTCACCGAGGCCTACGAGTTCCTCAGAATATCTGCTCTACCATTCTGCCTACCACTAGAGCCCTGGAACGCAGCCAATGTGCGAGCAGCAAACTGGCACTGGCTGCATCCGAGCTCTGCCGAGCGGAGCACGTGTGGAAGGTGGATGTCAGTCTCCCTTATGCACACAATTGCGTGGAATCCTGCTGACATCCTCATGCCCACAGGCTCAGCTCATCAGAATCCAGTTCCCAGCAAGGTGACCCTGGTAGAGTGCCCACTGCAAGGTGAGCACAAAGAATGTCTTCAGGAAATGTAAAGGTGGATCGTTGAATAGAAAGGCAGTGCTGTGAAATTCTGGGAATGTAGCTGCAGAAGCTTCCAAGCTGGCACATAACCCTCAGATGCAACAAGAAGTCGTTTAAGCAAGAAGGCACCAGGCAGTCCCCAAAGCACAAAGGATGAACCAGGACCTGCTGCAGGACTTAGGAAAGAAGGACCCAGGCGTTCCTCTCAGATTGTGCTTTGTTAACAGCTATTTCAGTTACCAGCCCATTCGGGGAAACTATTTGGCAACTTTCGGTCTCACTTAAAAACAAAAACAAAAGAAAACAAAAAAACCTACAAAATGTGATGCTAGCATGTTTTTCTTGAAGAATTACTGTGAGAATTCGACAAATCAAACATCTAGATCAGTTCCAGGACAGACAAGATAATCACCGAAGGCTAAGTATCAGTAAGGGCCTTCGATGTATGTCTTACAAATGATGATGTGCTGGTCCCTAATCAAAGATTACAAGTTCAAGACCATGTGGAGACACCTTGGAAGAATGGGCTTGTGCTCTACTTAAAAAAAAGAAACTAAAAACTCAGCCACTGAAAACACAGAGCTCTACTCTGACTCACGTGGGTCACTCTGAGTCCCAGCTGACTAGACGGTAGCTGGTATTTGTGTAAGTATGCAGACACGGAAGTCTAGATTACGAGCCTAGAAACGTCCTCATGAGCCCAACGGGGAGAAAACATTTTGGCTGTAAACTTTATGTTTGCACTTATGCTTACAATATCAGACTCACAAAGATGAATAAATTAAGTAAAATGCAAATCAGGGATTCCCACTTTACTTAAGTGGGAAATTGAAACGCTTTCAAATTTCCCACACAATCTTGAAATGTTCCAAAAGACAAATTCCCAGTTGTATTCAACCAACATTTTCTTTATGACTGGTAATTTTGACAAGTGCGTCATCTTGAACTCAATGACCACAGTCAAAGGAGAACGGGAAGCGTGTGGCCCAAGCAGCGCCTTATGAGTAATCGTATCCACTCGGCGTCTGTCAGGCTCTGCACGGTCACGTACGTGAAGCGGAGTTCTTCTTCGAACAACAACGCCTGGTTCAGTGGTAACAGGACCCAGAGGCCACAGAAATACAGCTCATTTCCATGGCGTCATCTCCCAGACCAGACCCGGGCCCATCCCCACCCCCAGAGATTGGCTGGGACTGAAGGAGGAGCCCCATAGCGGGGTGCTCAAGAGAGCACCAAGGTTTCACTGACACAGGCATTTCTTGGTTTGAGGAAAATAAAGGGCTAAAAGGCACTCTATTTATCATCTTATTAGCAAATTTCGTTTCTTGTGACATTGAGCTTGTACACAAGGAGAGGGAAGGGATTTGCTAGTTCCACAATCGTAGGCCAGCAGAGCCAGGAGGCCTTCAGGGGAAGTCAGAGGCCGTGATCGCTTGGCGCTGTTACAGTCAGAACACCTGCCTACCTATAACACCTATTAAGACCAGAACACCTATAACAAGGCCCTCCTATGAAGCTCGGTGGCGTTTTAGACTAATGGGTACCCTCTGTGATTGTTCATTTTCTCTCTGTATTATAAACATTCTGAGGTTTATCCTTTTTACATAATTTTGAACTTGGGAACAAAAGAAAAGCTTTTGTACAGCAATTTCTCTACAATCTCCAGTGGGCTTATCTCATTCTGCCTCTCCTTTCTTTGATGTTATATTGGAGTGATACATGCTAGCTTGCTTTTGTGGGTTCCTTTCCAGATGTGCAGAGAGCTGAAACTTTTCCGTTAGTGTGGACATTCTCCGGGTCTGGGTATAATTATTTAGTGCACCATTTTAGGTTTGTTATCTACCTGATGTGCCTTTTGGGGGGTGGGGTGCTATCAAGGGGTTCATCCAAATGGCCTGAAATGGATGAGGAATCGGATTGCATGGGAATAAGGATCATTTATTTCAATCTTCTGCTCCGAATTTATTAAAAAGCTTAAAACCCTAACAGATAGTGAGGCAATATTACAATTCTCTCAATATTTAGAATGTTCTAAGGACAAAGATGATGAGGGACCTGAATAAAAACCTCAGTTTTCATGGAAAATCATAAAGGTGAAATAGAGGTCATTTAGCCTTGCATTCCACCTACTCTGGTGGCTTCACATGTGGCTTCTGTCTTTGCTTCAACCTTCAATGTCAGTAATACATTTCTTGGGGGGGGCAGAGGAGAAAAGCTTATTTCCAACTTTAATGGCTTAATTTCTAGAATAGTATTTCTTATTTTAAGCCAAAATTATTTCGTTGTATTCCAAAAAAGTTAATAGAAAATTATATGTGGAAATATTTTGTCTTATTTTTTTCATAAGATGGGTAGTATAAAATTTTCACAATATTTATTTTGAAAATATTGATTTGGGAACTATGTGATTTTCTTGTTAGTTCAACAGTTACTGAACATTCATTCTGGGAACTGTGAGAAATATTTTACAACAATTATCTCATTTAATCCCCACAACAAGATATGAGATAGCCAATCTCACGGTCATTTTACAGATTAACATAATTAAGTGTTTTGCTTCATGGAGCAGATGGTTAATTGTAACTCATGTGTAAACACAGGCTTGTAATCATAAATATGATTTTCTACCCTATTTTTAATATATTCACATGGCACTAATACAGGGATAAATTTTTTAATTCAAAAACTATACAAGATCTTATATCATTTTAACCAAAGAAAGGACCAGTTAAGAGAAAATCTGTAAAAATAAAAACAAATATCTAGTGCTGAATCCTAGATGCATGCCTATGTTATATTATCTTTCGAGAAGTTGTTGATAGAATAACACAGAGAGAAAAGTTTTGCTCTGTTTTATATGATTGAATAGCAATTTATTTGGTAAAATACATTAAATGAAGGAAAGGAAACAATTATTCCAGTTACATATGTAACAGATACATTAAGAAACAAAAATCAAGTTCTGTCAGGGACTGTGAGACATGGGATGAGCCTCACCTCTCCCAAACCAAAACCCAACCCACTGCCGGGGAGGCAGTTCTGACTCCCAGCACCTCCGCGACAGGGCGGAGCTGTGAGTCTGTTCATCTCTACAGGAGCAGAAGCCTCACTTTCGCCCTCACAGCACCTGGTGTTTCAAACGGCTGACCATTTGGTTATCGGCCCGACGTGTAGCCCACTATACCACGACTGTCTGCATTCTTTATTCTAATTGCAATACAGAATGGGTCTTTTTAATACAGTGTGAATGGGTTGTATACCAGTAGATATAATGTCTGTGCCAGAAAGAGCTGTATTTCCATGTTAACTATATTGTCTCTCTTACTAATGATTTTATTGCTCTTACTGACTGCTAATTTGGTCTAATGGGCTCTCCCTTGCTGCATCATTGCCTGCATGTGTATGGTTAATCTGTCATCCCCTTTCTATAGCACCTGCCACGGTAGCTTTTACAAGCTATAAATGAACAGCACAGGTTATACACAGGGAGCTTGTGTTTCAACAGAATCCTCATTAAGGAAGGCATTCTCCCTCTTTCTGTCTGTCTCTCTCTCTCTCCTTAATTTATTCAGAGGTATACTCATCACTGACTATCACATTTCTAAAGGTTTGGCCCAACAAACCACACAAGGCACTCATAAAAACAAACAAAAAAGAGAGATTCTTCCTTCTTGTGCTCAAAACTGCTTTCTCAACTCGAGTGTGTGTGTGTGTGTGTGTGTGTTGCACAAACACCCTCCCTTTGAGATTTTAATTTATATGTGTTATTAAATAAAATTCCTCTATCCTATTTCAAGTAACTGCATATGATGTTTTAAAAATTCTACTCAGAAAATGGATCCCATGGCATATTGATATCCATCACTGGATTCTTTTGTATCTAATCTTCTCAATGTATATATAAGGCAGAAGATCGAGTTCACCAAATTTGCCAGCATGCAAAACCCTCTGAACAGTTTTCCCAAATTGAGGTTTCCTGGGGAGGGCAAGAGAGACATAATAGCAGAGAATAATTAGCCATCTCACCATTTATAAGACATAGCTCCTAACATTAAAATCTAATCTCATGGCTCACTGGGGCTTGATTTAAAAGACCACTAAGACCATCAGATTTCCAGAAGATAATTTCTGTGTGATATAACTATCAAGACTCTCAAATCTGTATGCAAACTGAATAATCAGATAGAGAATATCAACAGTGGGGATGTCCTTAAGGGAGGTAGCTGGAGTTGCAGTATGTAGCCAGCTGATTTCAATGATGCCAGTAGAAAACGTTTGCTTTCTTTGCCAGATGGATCCAGAAAACAAAGCCTCATGTAGAAAAAGAGTGCAGCAAAATTTCAACCCACTTTGACAATGAAATCCACAAATCGTTTCCATTCTGTGAGGGCAGGGCCTGCATGCTACAACCCCGATGTTCACTGAGCAAGAACAGATACGTCTCAATGGCAGGCAGGTTGCTGATTGTTCGCTGATTTTATGATTAAAGTTCCATGCAGGGCATTTTCTATAAATATGGTAAGATGGACATTTTACTCTTTATTTACCGATTATTTATGCTACCTAGGTTTTCAGCTTAGTAAACATCTACTTGTTGTAGGAAAGAATACCATTTTTAGATCCCTATGATTTTTTCACATAAAACAAGTTTCAAGTGATGTAATTTTTGTTTTTTGTTTAAGTTCACTTCCACGTATGTTTAATGTAAGAATTAACCTTGACATCACCACAACCACAGCATCACTCATTTAAATAGGTCTGGGGTGCCCTCTGTTGGTATAGATGTGACCGAAAGACGTGTCTAATTACTCTCACCAACCATTGGTCATTAATCTCACAACTGTGTTCTTTTCTTTGGTTTTCAATTTTTAAAAAAAAGGAAAAAACATCAAAAATATTAAAAATAATCTCTTGGCACGACCGGTACATGACATGGAAGAACAATGGCGTCTATTAACAGCGGTCATCTCATTTTACGATTTGCCCAACACATAGCAGCTGCCTCATATACTTTCTGCAGCCAGTGCCCTACATGCTTTTGTCCTGCCCATTTTTCTGTGCACCTCTCATGTGCCGATATGTTAGACATGCGGTACACAGTAGAACAATTCCTGTTTTCATGGAGCTTGTGATCTATGTTTTATCAAATTACAAGCACATGTCAAGCACTCGGTAAGTGATGATCATTTCGATTATTTTCAATATTTTATTATAACTACTATATAGAACAGTAGGGTTGCTGGGTCAGAGTCAGCATAATGGTTCACAAAGATAAGGGCTACCACATAGAGAATTATTGAACATGAGTGTGCTTTTCTTGTCAGTTTTATCTTAAATTTAGAGAGGTTTCTAAGAATTTATTGATTGGTGTGGTATAAGGCTCTTGTCCCAGAAAATTTCAGTCTGAAGATAATAAAACAGATAGTTATAATAAAATTGTATCATTATTTGTATACATATAAAAGACATACTGTACACTAAACCACTGACGATTTTTTTTTCTGTAATAGAAAAAGCCACATGTATTTGAGCTTCCAATCAGAAAGTTATTAGAAAATGCATGTCACGTACACATGTCGTGCTTGGGGGATCTAGACAAAAGGCATGCGGGCCATTCACTCATTATAGCTGCGCTCCCAAAGTTAATAGAAGTTTTTCATTTTTAAATGAAATTATGAGAATACATTCATGTTTTCTTTTCTAAGCCTATGAATAGGCTCTGAGTACAAAAAAACTAAAAATTTTAGATATATAATTTATATTTTTAGTATCATTATCATTTGACAAATCACTAAATGGAAATCTAAAAAATTATTCATAGATTCGTTTCTACTGTTTAGTATGCAATTTTATAGTGATTCCTAGTTTCAACATTTTAAAAATAAGGAAAACAATTATAAGTATACTTTTCTGCTTGAGTTTATTAGAGCTAAAACAATATTTATAAAGTCAACATCAGCATTTTTGTTGTTGTTTGACTCTCCTTCTAATCCATAAACCTCTGCATTATGTAAGTGAACACATCTAACAATTTGTTTTCTTACTATGGCATACTCTAAGCTAAGTCTCGTAGACTTCCAAGTGGTAAAAATAAAAATTCTGTGGGTTTTCTTAAAAGAAAAATGAGCAAACAAAACAAAGAATAATTATTTCCGCTAGCAAGCACTGTCCTGGCGGTGTCGTGGACTTTGTGCTGGACTGCGAAGCACCAGGGCAGCAGTTCAACGGCAACTATTGCTCCAAAAATGCAAGATGAGGCTTTCTGCTTCCGAAAAGATTGATGGCCTTGACAATCAAACAGGCACTTCTACTTTGCCCCGAGGGCCACTGCGAGTGAGAACTGACCCCACGGCAGTGAGCTTGCGCTGAGCAATTACAGTCATGTGCCTTGTAATGTCTATTATATGTTCTGTGAAATAGGACATTAGGCGATGTGGTGGCTAAGTGAAAATTATGTTATATACAGGCAGTCCCCAGATTACAGACAAGTTGGTTTTTTTTTAAGAGGCTTGGTGGCATCGTCAGGTATTGGAGTACTAACTATAAGGTTCAGGTCCCTGATTTAAACTCATCAGTCACTTCCTATAAAAGGGATGTGACAGAAACCCTACACAGAGCTGCTATGAGTTTAAATTGGTCTGTAGATAAGTCTGCTTTAAGTCAAATTTGTACAAAGTTGTAACAGGTATGGTTCACATTTAATGTCATTTTTCCAAATGTTTTCCTACCCACTGCCATCCAGGCGATTTCTGCTCAATCCTGTATAGATCATTACAGGAGCAGATTACCTTAACTTTTTCCTGGTGGGTTTGAACTGCCAACCCAGTAATTAGCAGTCTAGCAATTACCCGACACTGCTACCAAGACAAGTATATAGTACACCGTGTACCATACATAAAAAAACATTAAAGAAACATTTCCACATAAACACGAAGATATCTTTATTATAATTGTACAGTTAATAATATTTTGATGAGTACCATTAAAGTGTATAAGTCCTTGATGAATAAAATAGCATGATTATTAAATAAAAAATAACACATTTTAATTAATAAAACACTTCTTAAGCTCTAAGATCTTAACCAAATTGTAAATTAGAACCGATTTCTAGCCCCCCTTAAATTAGCTTTTATTTACCAAAATACTTTAAGATTTATAGAAGAGTT
Organism: Echinops telfairi; assembly: GCF_000313985.2. Lineage (NCBI taxonomy): Eukaryota > Metazoa > Chordata > Mammalia > Afrosoricida > Tenrecidae > Echinops > Echinops telfairi. The sequence continues at coordinate 15,094,706 of NW_022111369.1, forward strand.
ATGATACTAGTTCAGAGAGTCCTCATATACCCCACACTCACTCTGCCCTCATATTCATGCATGAAATTAATATGGTACAGTTGTTACCTATATTGGTATATTACTATAAATTAAAGTCCATATTATTCAGAGATCCTTAGTTTTTGCCTAATGAATGTTTATGGGTTCCCGGATTTCACCCACAATGCCACCCCACATGGAGTTGTCCTGTCCCCTCAGTCCCTCTTGATGGTGACCATCTCTCAGACA
>NW_022111369.1:15095599-15101343 GCF_000313985.2 Echinops telfairi
CCTTTTTTACTGTCCTTCTTAGTTACTCTAAGCAACCCAAAGGTGGGGTGCAAATCTATAGAGCAAATTTCAATGGAACTTCCAGATCAAGGCAGTCAGGGAAAAAGACTGACCAACTTATTTCCAAACACCTGCCCATGAAAATTCTATGCCAAACAAGAGTCAGGTGGGCAAAGGGTCAATCACAAGGAAGACATTGACCATGCATGCAGTCATCATGAGTTAGGACCTGACCAAACCATGGCAAACTAGGACAATGAGAGTTCTTCTCTCTGTTGTACAAAATGTAACTTAAAAGGTAAACAGATAATCAAATGCAAAATACTATAATAGCTTCCACTGAAAGATTATCACACATTGGTAGCTATATTCAGAGGATTATACTTAGTGTCTCATTTTTTGTCGCACACTGTTATGCAATCTTTTTGATCCTCTAAATAGAAAGATTGAATAACAATCTGACCTGGTGGAATGAACGCCAAATGAACCGACATTTTTGTTTGGGAAGTTGATGAATGTCTAGAACAAGGTTTTTTGTTTTTTTTACTCAATCAACATTTCACGTTTTGAAATGAGAAAATCACTCTTACACTTGAGTTTTTCCAATAACGCTGTCCTTGTAAGCTGTGTTCAAAATCACAACAGTTTCTGGGCATGTTTCCCAGGCAAGAAACACAATTTCACAGCCACATACTGTTCTCTTAAATTGGACATCACAAAAAATGAGGTTCAAATGAAACTGCTTTTATGAAAAAAAAAACCTGAGATCAGAGAGAACCTTCCCAGGTGACACCACTTGGTGCACTAACTCAGAGAGAGTTGCTTGATGCTTGCCTAGTGGGAAAAATACATACTATGAAAGCTCCATTCTGCCCAGTGCAATTGTTTTTGTGGAGGTGGGGGGGTATCACCTTATATATTCAAATAATTCTGTGTTATTCCACTTACACTGTGTCAAGAGAACAGTTTGGGCATTCTTGAAAAATTAAAATAATATTTTCAATATTCTTTGAATCTGAGGGACAAATTTCTTAGCCTGTCCTCACCCACTCGGTTTCAATTTTTATGAAGCTTCTTCATAATAATCCCCTTCATCCTCCTTATATCCCTTTAAAATCACTCCCAAAGAGTTTTTATAACATTCAAAGCTGATCTTGCTACCTCGAATGGATCTGGCCAAGTAGAACCTTTTAAAAGACACTGTCTTTAACTGGACTTTTGTGTTTGTTTGTATACGTCCTCCTTAGAAGACTAAGCTAATTCTATTAGGGAGCACTTGTTCACAGTGCTCACTACTAATGACAAAGAAATGCTTAAACATATTTTATTTGGGGAAAAGAAAACCCATGTAGGAACTGGAGTCTACTGTTAGTACTTTCAACTTAGTCTTCTCTAGTAGGTATTACTAATATCTATACCCATACAGATTTCCAACTTCAGATACCCACAAGGTCTCTATGAGTCAGAAGCACCTCAGTAGCCTTTTTTATTTTTTTATTTTATTAGTATTATTATTCATGCTATATAACAGCAAGTCAGTGCTTTGAAAATGTCTGATTGATCCCATAGCACTCTAATTCCCGGCCTCTCTGTATTGACGTCAAGTCTCTTGTACCTGTGTGATGCCTCCTATATTGACTTGGCAATTCAATTTGGTTTGAATATGGATATTGACAAATTTGATGTAAACACGTTTGAAAAAGGGCTTGCATGTCTCTGTTTTCTTTATCGATTTTCTGAGTTCACTGACAGAACATGCCCATTCTGTGATGCTCACTTTCCCTGACACAATCGCTGAAGACAAATGGGTGCATAAGCAAATGTGGGGAAGAAAGCTGATGGTGCCCAGCTATCAAAAGGTATAAAATCTGGGGTCTTGAAGGCTTGAAGATAGACTAGCCACCATCTATCCGAGAAGCCATGAAGCCCACATGGAAGAAGCACACCAGCCTGTGTGAACATGAGTTATCGATGGCATCAAGTATCAGGTGTCGAGACTCAGAACAAAAAAATCATATCAATGTGAATGAGGGGGAGAGTGGAGTCGAGACCCAAAGCCCATCTGTAGATAATTAGACATCCCCTTACAGAAGATCCACAAGGAAGAGGCAAGCCAGTCAGGGTGTAGTACAGCACCGATGAAATATATACATTTCCTCTAGTTCTCTAATGCTTCTTTTCCAACCTCCCCCCACTATCATGACCCCAATTCCACCTTACAAATGTGACTAGATCAGGGCATGTATACTGGTACAGATAAGAGCTCACAACACAGGGAATCCAGGACATATAAAACCCTCAGGATCAATAATGAGAGTAACTATACCAGGAGGGGAAGGGGAAGGTTGGGGGAGAATGGGAGAACTGATCACAATGATCGGACAACATAAAAGTGGGTGAAGGGAGGCAGTGGTTGGTGTAAGACATGAAAAAAATCATAAATTATCAAGTGTTCATGAGGGAGGGAGGGTGGGCAAGGGCTGATACCGAGGGCTCAAGTAGAAAGAAAATGTTTTGAAAATGATGATGGCAACATATGTTCAAATGTGCTTGACCCAATGGGTGGATGTATGGATTGTGATAAGAGCTGTAAGAGCCCCCAATAAAATGATTTATATAAAAAAGAGAGAACATGCCCAGGTTTGATGAGAATATGACGGGCCTAGTCTTTTGAGAAGGTACAAGAACCAGAAGCTTATGAGAGGTTACAAGGCGAGGAGCCAGATCACCACATTGAGATTATTCTTAAAAGGCAAGTTCTCAACTGACCTGTCCGCTGTGAACAGACAAGTGTGTGGCAGGAGCTTCACTGGGGTAAATGAGTAGGGCATATTCCTCCAGGAAAACATTTAAGAGGGAGCCAAAAAGGTTAGAATTGAACATAGAGAATAGATTGGTGGAGTTATTTAATAATAAAAATTCATGTAAACTATCCCTGATAAATAATACATCACATTTTTATATAAAGAGAGGACCAGGTACTATTATTTTTCCTTTGCCTCGGGCTCACTATGCAGCAGGAGCACCAGGTCAATCGGAGGACTCATCAAGGCTCAGCGATGGTCACTGTTTGATGCTGCCGCATATTGGGCATGTTGCGCATCAGTAGGAGTTGACTGGGTGGCACAAATGGGAAGGGAGAAAGGAGAGGATTTCTACAGCTGCAAAGAGTTACAATTCCTGAAAGCCATAGGGGCATTTCTACCCTGGCCTATAGGGTTGCTATGAGTCAGAATTGGCAATGTGTTTGGAGTATTGGTTACTAAACTAGTTTGTTGGGGAAAACCTACCCAAAAGTATTAAGGAAAAGGCCTATTGTTCTGCTTCCATATGATTTTGGAATTTAACATAAAGGATATTTTAGTGTCGTTATTTTGTAATCCTATGGATCTCAATTGTATCATGTAATGCACCAGAGGTCGTAACAGAATCCAGAGCAACCAGTTTGGTTCGATTCTATGCATCAGCAATATCCTGATACAGAGGGAATGATTTCAAGATCAGACAGATAATAATTTGGGGACTATAGTCAAATGCTAGAAGACTAAACCCAAAGTGCACATTCTTGGCCTTACATTATCCAGATGACACTGTTTCATATACAAACACACACATACAACACCTTACCTTATTTCATATCCATATATACACACACATATATATATATATGATCTTGAGAAATGTGACAATGAGTAAGTGCTGTAGTAGTAAATAATATCAAGTCTAGAATCAGACATCTGATTTGAATATAAGCTTTTAATTTAACAGTATTGTGTTATTTTGGAAAATATTGATATAGTGTTACCATCTTGAAAATGTGAGTAATAAATTGCATGCCATAATTTTTGTTAAAATCATATGAGGATAGTTATATAATTAGGTTAATATACTTTAGTGTTTTATATATATAAAGTGGTCAATGAATGCTAATGATTGTTTTTAATCGATCATATTAATGTTATGGATTTGAGTTTTCACTTAAATTATGTTCCTTATATCCTATACTTTTAAGCCTAAACTATTTTGAGTCTTATCGCCAGACAGGAACCAGCAATAATGGAACAAGGCCATTATTTCATTTGAGATTTCAAAGGCATATTTTATTAAAATAAAAACCAAGGTTTCCTAAATCCCATCGACATCTCCTACTATTGTATCTAATGTCAGACCTGGTGAAACATAATCATAAGCATACATGAAAAAGCACTTGGAATTCTTATAGCAATCTCCTGTTATTTGGTAGGAGTAAAATAAAATAATTCTTATAAGAGAGTAAAATTTAGTCACATTATTCAGAATAAAAGATATTAATCATGAATCTCTTTATATCTTTGGTTATTCATAGATTCAATTTTATAATTTACATTCTCTTGGTTTATGAGGGTGAATTAAAGAATCCTAAGGAATATTAAATCTAAAATGAACATGGAAACAAAATGTAAAATAATGTAGCTTAGAGCTTTAAAGAAAACAGGCTATTATTTGAACCTGCTAGATGTAATCTACAACAAATTCAATGGATATTATCCATTTCAATTAAAGGTTCTAGTCAGCCTCTCACAGCTACCCAAGGGTTCATTATTATTCTTATTAATCTCTTATACAACAAACAGCTTTTCTCCTGCTTGTATCCATACACACACACACACACACACACACACACACACACATATTCTAACCATCTATCTTCTAAACCTTAATATCTCTAAGACTACCTTATGAGTTATTGAATAGATCTGAATAGGACACATATCTAAGCCTTCAGATATCTGTCAAATTGTGGGCACATTGAAAGCCCTCAGACAGGGATCTCATATGAGTTCTGTAAAATACTGGGCTTGATTTTCCTTCATTTACCTAAAAAATTCAAATGGAAAGGTCATGGTACCAGGTTTAATTCTAAGAAAGATAAAGTTCACCTACATAGAATAATTTAAATATGCCCCAAACCCAATAATATCATAAGAATTAAAAATCTTTGGGGCAAAATTAAAAACAAAACAAACAAAAAAACTGTTGCCATCAGTCAATTCCAGCTGATGGTGCCCTGCTGTGCTACAGACTAGAACTCTAGCTAACTCCATGAAGTTTTCCCATCTGTGTGTTTATGGAAACAGATTGCCAGGACATTCTTCTGAGGTTACTTGGGTGTGTTCAAACTGCTGACCTTTAGGTTAGCAAACGGCCCAAAGCTGCTTGCATCACCCAGGTTCTTATGTCTTTAAGTGGCTATGTTTTGGAGTGTGAACCACAAAATTAGCAATTCTAAACCAACAGCAAGAGAAAGACAAGGCTTTCTACTTCCATAAAGGGTTTCAGCGGAGCCTAGTTTTTGGCTAATCTTTAAGTGCATCTTGAACTTCTTCAGTACCTTCCTGTATCATTCAATATTTCCCCCCAAAGAATTTTCATGTATTGCAACTTAAAGTCTTGAAATTTTTCTTTAATTCTTTCCATTTAAGTTATGCTGAGTATGGTCTCCTTGTTTGGTTTTCTAGCTCAAGGTCTTTGCACATTTCATTATAATATTTTACTTTGCTTCTGGAACTTCCCTTTAAAATTTTCTGTTTAGCTCTTTAACTTCATCATTTTTTCAGTGTGCATTAGCTAGTCTATAATTAAGATCAAGTTTGAGAGTTTTGTCTGACATCCAGTTGGATCTTTCTTTCTTTCTTTCTTTCTTTCTTTCTTTCTTTCTTTCTTTCTTTCTTTCTTTCTCTTTCTTTCCTTCCTTCCTTCCTTCC
>NW_022111369.1:15101443-15109420 GCF_000313985.2 Echinops telfairi
TTCCTTCCTTCCTTCCTTCCTTCCTTCCTTCCGTCCTTCCTTCCTTCTTTTCTTTCTTTCTTGTTGTTTTAATACATTTTTGCTTTTTTTCGTGGATGTTCTTGATATCACTGAACAGCTTGTCAGGTTTTATGTCATCAATATTCAATGAATCAAATCTGTTCTTGAGATGCTTTTGAAATTCAGGTGGGATATATTCCTGTTCATGCTTTGGCTTTTGTAGGCTTTTATTCATTTTCCTAAGATTAACTTGCATTTAGATGTTAATAATTGGTGGTCTGTTCCACAGTTAGTCCCTAGCCGAGTTGGTGATAGCGAGCGTTCACATAGACATAATCAATTTGATGTCCGTGTATACCATCCGGAGAAGTCCACTTGCAGATTCCCCTTTTGTGTTGTTAATAAAAGATATTTGCAATGAGCAAGTCATTGGTCTTATAATATTCTATCATGCGATCTCCAGCTTCATTTCTAACACCAAGACCATATTTTCCAACAACTGCTCCTTCCTCTCTGTTTCCCACGCTTGCATTCCAATTGTCAACAATGATCAATGCATCTTGAGTCTATATTTGATAAGCTTCAAACTGAAGAGATTCATAGAATAATCCAAAAAAAGTTATCACTAGCTTTAGTGGATGGTGCATAAATTTGAATAGCAGCTACATTGATGGATTTCCTTATATTTGGAAATATATTATCATATAACAGCATTGTAATTCAAGATAGATTTTTGAAATATCCTTTTTGACAATAAATGCAATATAATTCCTCTTGAAACATAGTAGACCATATGGTTTTCTAAATCAAATTGGCCAATAGCAGTCCATTTCAGCTCACTGACACCTGCTATACCAAACTCTGTGAATCTACTTCCTTTTTAACAACATAATTTTCTTATATTCATACATTCCAAGTTCCAATTAAGAAGTGATATTTCTAGATGTTCCTTCTCATTTTGAGTTGTGCCCCATCAGCAAACAAAGCCCTGAAAGCTTTACTCCTGCCGATTTTACTCTGTGTCATTAGGTCAACTTGACTTTGAGAAAGTAGCTGACCCTCAGTCATAGTTTGAGGACTTTCCAGCCAGAGGGCCCCATCTACTAGCACTCTATCCGACAATGCTCTTATGTTATCTTTAAGATTTTCAGTAGCTACTTCCTCTGAAGTCGACAGCCTATTTATTCCTTATTCATAGTCTGTTCTTGGTCTGGAAGCTGTGTTAAAACCTGTGTGAACTGGTATTTGAAATACCAGTGACATAGCTTCCAGCATTACTGAAACACATAGGCAGACATAGGATGACAAATGAACAAGTCAAGTGGTGGTACTTCTCCCTAAGACTACAAAATAGCATCTTAGCTTTTTAGCATATTCCTTGCACTGAAATTTGTTGATAAACACATGAACTATAAGGAAATCTGGTTTATGGACAAATCAGGACATCTATTTGTGGAGAATGCATTTATTGTTTTTTGTGTTAGTCTGGATTGACTAGGGTAACAAATCCAGAGATACTTGTATGTGTATAAGAGAGAACGTTATATCAAAGAGCAATTGTATATGAAGAAAACATCCCAGCCGAGTCCAGATCAAGTCCATAAGTCTGATATTACCCCATATGTCAATACTAGTCCATACATTCCTCTTTAGACTCATGCAGTCATACAATGATGCTGAATGCAGGAAGACCACAGGCCAGTGGAAGGAAAGTCTTGTGGATCCGGTGGTGGAAGCATCTCAGCACTGGCGTGAGTCTCCAGGGGGCTCCTCCTGTTCTAGGGCTCTGGCTGCATCAATGTAGCTCCATGTGGCTTGTCAGCAGGAAGACAAAGCAGAGAGTGTTTCTTGCCTCCAGGGAGGTATATAGGAGTTCCCAGAATCCTCAGAAGAAAGCCCTGCCCACATAGATGCCTCCTTGGCTATGACTTGGTTGACAGCTAGACTCCTAAACTCCACCCCTTCACAAGTTGACAAAGATTACGTAATTGCTACTTTTATTTACAAATACCAGGCACTATTTAACATGAATTATACATATTTTGTTATTTAATTATCTAGGCCATTATCCCTACTTTACAGATGACACTAAAGCCCAAGGTAGTTAAGTAGCATGCCCACAAACAAAAAGTTACTAAGTCCTAATCAAGATCAGAAAACTAGATAATGTAATTTCCACTCTTCGGCAATTGAGTTATGAAACCTTTGTATGGTTTTCTATTAGTTAACAACAACTGTGCTCCGTTGAGGCAATCTTCCCATTCCTTCATTGCTTTCAATAAAGTATCCATAACATTGTTTCACTTCTGGCAACTGGTTACTCAATCTTGTCCACCTGAAAACATCAGTGGTCGTGAGGTGAATAGATTGCTGTGGTTCTGTGTTAAGAACCACGAAGGAGAGACAGGGGCCAAAGAAATACCCAAGAAGTTTCCAGACAAGGAAACATCGGCCCTGCTGTTGTTAGGGGCCAGGAAGTCTGTTTTGGCCCATAGAGATGCTGTGTACAACAGAATCAAACACTGCCTGGTCTGTGCCATTCTTGCATTTATTCGTATGTTTGAGCCCCTCAGAGCAGCCACTGTGTCACTTCGTCTTGTTGAAAGTCTTCCTCTTTTGTGATGCCCTGCCCTACAAATCTATCAAAAAAGGGAACAGATGTCAAAAGGAAACAGAGAGAGAAGTAGCAATGCCCTAAATAAATTTCTTCTAACTTAAGTTATCTTATAAACTGACACTTGTGAAAATAAAAAGGGAAAATGTTGCTTAAGAATGAAAGTTATATGACAAAATAATAATAATTTATAAATTATCTAGGGTGCATGAGGGAGGGGAAGGGGGAAGGAGGGGGGAAATGAGGAGCTGATACCAAGGGCTTAAGTTTTGAGCAAATGTTTTGAGAATAATGAGGGCAACAAATATACAAATGTGCTTGCCACAACGGATGTATGTATGGATTGTGATAAGAGTTGTATAAGCCCCAAATAAAATGATTTTTAAAAAGATAGAAAGAAAGATATACGTGCACTAATGCATTTCACAGTAAGGATGACCTCGCACAGAATGAAAAGGCATTTGTAGGCAATGGCCTGGTATTTAATGACGTAGGCGAAGATGGTGCCAAATCTGACTCATCGCTTATTTGATCTATTAGCATAAAGGTGGATTGGGGGGGGCTAGTCCTTGAGCCAGGGCCACAAATGTCTAATGTTCTAAAAACAGTTATTTCACTGCAAGATGTCCTACAAAGCATGAAACACTATCTACAATCCTACACACACAAAATTTAAAAGTCTATTTTCTTTCACACGTTTACCCTAATTTTTCTGCTCTTAATCTTCTCACTCCCCTGAGAGGCTTTTTCATTTTTCTCAATTGCCTGTCTTCTGAACTTTGTTGTCACTTGATTAAAACGATTCAAAACCAACGTCTACTTTCCAGCGTGTTTTCTTGCCTCTACCTCGGTAGCAATTGCTACCCCACTCTGTTTCTAGAATGCTCTTTGCTCTGGTGCTAATGGTTCTTGTTGGTTCCCCTTGATGGTTTCCTCCTCTTGGTCCCCTGGCATTGTTGTTAGTTGCCATCAAGTTGATCGACCCTGTGTGCAGAGCAGTATGGCTCCATGGCTTGTTTAAGGCTGTGGTCTTTCAGAAGTGGATGTGCAAGCCTGTCTCGGAGGGCACCTCTAGGTGGGTTCTAACTGCCAGCCTGTCCACTGGTAGTTAAGTGCTTAGGCATTTCTGTCACCCAGTGGCCTCTTGTCCTTCAGAGACCTGCCTTACATTATTTTCTCCAATCATGCCATGCTCAATACCTTTTCTCATTTCACCATTTACTGAGCCACTTGAGTCAGAAAAATGTTCCTCTAACGTGCACATCAATTAACCTACCTAATGTCCTACCAAGTGAGTGCCTCTCTAATTGGACTGCATTTCAGCTTGCCATTCTCTGTCATTTAACTGATCCCTATGATGCGGATGCTCCCTGACAACATTTCTTGGGGGCAGACTATTATTTTGAGTCTGGTTTCCCTCATGTCACTTTACTTCACATACTTCTTTATTGCTTCAAGGGTTAAAAATTAACTTGCTAATATGCTTCAATCTTATCTCTCTAGTCATACTTTTATCAATTTCCCTGTTTTTATTGCAATGTTATTGAACGTACATGTAGTTTTTCAAATGATAAATATTCTCGGTCACTTATAGTCTTTGTTCATTCTCATCCTCATCTTTAAGAATGATCCTTCATATCTCCTTGGCCAATTCCTATTGGTTCATCAGAAACCATCATAGAGAATATGCAGCACTTCTGAGTGCTCCAAATATATCTTTATTAACTATATTAACTATACTTATAGAACACAGGTTCAATGTATTGTATGATGACACAAGATTATTAGGTGATATAATACCAAGTCCATTTAATTACAATTTATATCCACAAAGCATATCATAACACTTGGAATCTAAGTGGTCATTCAATAAATATTTGTTGATAAGATAATAAGTTTTGTTTTTAACAGACATAGCATCTCGTAAGCTTTATTTTATTTTTTTTCTAGCTTTTCCCTCTATTAAATTCCATTATTTTATCTTTTATGTATGGTCATAAAACTAGCCATGACCCTTGCTTTTAGATTAGCACTTACCATAAATTATGAAATTAGTGAAATAAAAATGATAAAACCTTGAAAGCTTATGTTTTAGAGAATGGGAATACATTTTCTCTATAGAAGCACATAATTTTTAAAATACAAAATACTTTCTGAATTGCTTTCAACTTTCACATTTAAAGGCATACTTCATTTGATTGTGCTTGGTTTTATCATACTTCTCAAATACTGTACTTTTTCAAAGGGAATGTTTGTGGCCACTCTGCCTTGAGCAAGTTTCTCAGAACAATTTTTCCAACAGCATCTACTCACCCACTATCTCCATGTCCTATTTTGATAATTCTCACACTGTTTCAACTTCTTCCTAATGTAACAGCACCCTTGAGAGACCCCAGCATCATGTGATTATAACTTCTGTTTGTGTTGCTAAATCAGACCACCCATCTGACTGGCTTGACTGTGCCCTTTACTTTACTGCAGTGGTATGGAACCACACGTTTAATGTCTCCAAGGTATGTCTGCATTTATTGTCACAAAAGAGAAATGTCAAGTATGTGCCTGGTTGTTAGACATACTTGCATTATTTTCTTAATTTCAGCTTTTTAGCATAACCATTTAGTACCAGAATCTATAGGGAAATTGGGATCTTTCAAGTTTTCCCTGAGAAAGAAAACATCCCAGACCCCCACCATAAGCTATGTCCCTTTCAAAGTGGTTCACTAGCAGTGTTTCCCATTTGGGGATAGAAAAAGCCTACTTCTTAGCTCAGAACTTTCAATATGCATTAAAATCAGGCTCTTAGACAGTGGAGTGAGAGAAATTTTATGAAATAACTTTGGGTGATGCAGCTGCGGAATCAATTAAGACTGAACAGAGTGCCTGGTTGCCAATTTTAGTAATAGCAGAAACATGAAAACGCTGAGCTTGGTAGTCATCCAGATGGTTCGGTCCTGCTGACTGGCACATTAGTGTTCATTCTCTCTGATCTCCTTTTGATTCCTGGGCTTACCTAATGATATAAATAACTGGGGCCCCTGCACTGCTCCATGAAGTCCAAAGGAGCTGAAAACTTCACAGTAACAAACACATCTTCTATCATTCCAGTTTGATGCTGAGAAATGTTAGCCACCTCGCATAGGTAAACCATTACTCTGGTTGCAGTAACCAAAGAAGAAAAGAAATGAAATGAAGGAAAAGACAATACTGAAGTCACACTGTGGGAATAGGAGAAGTGTTCATTCAATTGTCAAACTGAAGAATTTGGAATAAAATTCCAATCTCCCAACTTTTATTAAAAACCAAACTTCCTGTTCAAGTGTAGGTTACACAGGGGGACCTTCCCAAATACACAGTCTGACAAACAAGGAGAACGTTACAGGGTCAGGTTTTCATCACCTATGAAATGTTGGCAAACAACTTAGAGAGCTGCCAGGAACCACCTAAGCCAGGTGATCGAGGTTAACTTTGGCAGTGACAGCGCACGCTGCTAGTATGTACCCTTGATATGTAATGATAGGTGAGGGACACTCTCTTTCTCTAGTCTTACTTCCCCCGACCCAGCTAGCTCATTAAAAAGGCATTCCATAAGCCCAAATGGAGCCCTGGTGGTATAGTGGTTAGGCTTGGGCTGCTAATTGCAAGGTTAGAAGTTCCAAATCTCCAGCCACTCCTTGAGAGAAAGGCGAGGCTTTCTATTCTCCTTCCACTCCCTGGCAGAGTTACGGTCTTGGGCAGCGGCAGGGGCGATGCTGCCATAGGAGTCAGCATGGCATTGGTTGCAATCAGTTTGGAGTTCTGGTTAAATAAGCCTGTATTCAACAATATTTGAGTCCTCCTCAAAACTGTTAAAATAATCAAAACAGGGAATGTCTGAGAAACTGTCAGAACCAAAAGGGCATTAAGGAAACATAAGTAAATGTGATAAGGCACTATGGATGGAAATTTGGAACAGAAAAAGACGTGTAAAAAGTAGTACATTTGAATAAGGAAGAGGCTTAGTTACATAGTAATATTTCAGCGTTGGCTCATTCATTGTGATAGATGTACCATATTAATATAAGACGTTAATTATAGAGAACATACAGTGTGAGTATATAAAAACTCTTTGCGTCACCTTTGGCATCTTCAGTTGTTGTTAAGTCTGAAACTATTCTAAAAAATACGTATGCGAGTAAAATGAAGTAAATAAATCCCTTTCTGTTTTCTACATGGAAAAGGGCAGAGAAAAGTCCATTGCAACAAGTTTCTGTTCAGACTATAAATTATTTTATTGAATTTATCTAGTTGTTGTTAGGTTCCATCAAATCAGTTTAATTCATAGCAAACGTGTGTAGAATAGAATAAAATATAGTCCAGTCCTGTCCCATTCTTAAATTCCTCGGTGTGTTTCAGCCCATCGTGGCAACCATCGTGTTCAGCTATTTCCTTGAGGCCGTCCTGTTTTGGCTCACCCTTTAAATTTCCAACCCTGTTGTCATTCTCCTGGCAACATGTCAGAGTCTCATTATCCTTGTTTCTAAGGAATATTCTAGTCGTCCATCTTCTAAGATAGATTGATTCTTCTGGAGATCCATGATACATTCAAAAGTCTTCATTTAAATGAACCAAGTCTTCTTTTATCTTTCTTAGTCCTTGTCCGGATTTTGCATGCATATGAGGCAATTGAAAATAGTATATGCCTTTGGTGAGGTGCAGCTTGGTCCCAAGTTGACAGCTTTGGCTTTTAAGGAAGAGTACGTTGGCACCCAATGCGCCCAATGCAATGTGTGCTTTGATTTCTTGACCGCTGCTTCCATGGCCGTTGTTGTGGATCCAAGAAAAGGAAATCCCTGAAAAGTCCAATCTTATCTCTATTGATCAGAATATCCTTATTAGTCTAGTCCTACTGTGAGGATTTTTGCTTTATATTGACCAGTAATCCCTACGGAAGGTTATAGTCTTTGGCATTCATCAGCAAGGGTTGCAAGTCTTTTGGGCTTTCGGCAAACAGAGCTGTATTAGTTGCATATCCTAGGTTGTGAGGAAGCCTTCCTCCACCGTGCTCCTGTGTGCTTCCTCACACAAGCCCGCTTGCTTCTCCGGTTGTTTGCTCAGCACACAGATTGCAGGAGCATGAGGGAAGCCAGTGACCCCCACTCACGCCGTCCCTGATGCTGAGCCAGGCAGGAGTTCCTTGTTCTGTTGGAAAGACTGCCTCTTGGGTTTTGTACAGTTTCCCCAGGAGCACAAGAATGTGTTCTGGAATTCCCATTCTTCACAATGTCATTCATATATTTTGGGGGGAGTTTTACCTTTAGCCATCAATGTTTTTTTGTTCATATTTTTAAAAAATCATTTTATAAACTCTATAGGTAATCCTGGGA
>NW_022111369.1:15110461-15122856 GCF_000313985.2 Echinops telfairi
TTGGAATAAGAATAACAAATGCCTACATTGTTAAGAAGGTGTGCATGCCCTATTTTATGAGACTATAACATTTCTATATGAAAACCTAAGCCACAGAGGCAATATATTGACCAGACAATGAACTGGAAATATAAAAACACACAGATTTGTGTAGGAAATCTTCGCTTTGTTGGTATTTAATTAGTTAAATTCACGTGGGGTGATATAACTTAATAATGAAATTAAGTAAAAGCAACAAAACACTCAAGGGCCAGTCAGATAACTTGCTCATCAATTTTTCTAGCCACTTCCCACCCCTACCAAAAATTATATGATAAAAGAGACCATCTGTGTCTTTTCCAGATAATTGTTGTTTCTGCTTCTTCCTATATACGGGCAACATAATGGTTAAGAGCACAGGGAAATGTCTGAGGGTTGCATCCTGTGTATATATGTATGCAAAGAAAATCTACACACTGTTAAGTACACTAGGAAATTTATGAAAATATGAATCATTTATTACATAGACACACATTGAGAAGACAGCAGCTGTTACATCTGTAAATAGTTTTTACTGAAAATTACAAATGGGGATTTTGCTGGACCCTGTTAAACTAAATGAACTCTGTTTCAGGGCAAAGGAGATTATTTTAAGCAGCGTTAGCTTTTGGGCTTAGTGGCCTTGAGAAATATCATTCTTAGCATGTATTCTACTCATGCACCTGCTAAGGAGAGTTTTCCTAATTAATATCTTATATTGATAAAATTAAGTGAGAAATATATGGCCACATCTTCTCCAGTTTGAATTAGACCATCTTATATATGCTACATTAAGCACATACCTTATGAAAATAAGTGCAAAGTAATAGGTAAAATTTAAGGAATGGCTCAGAGTGAGAGAGGGGATAGAAAAACCACAGAACCTAGCTTACCCCTTTCTTTTATTCTTTAACTTTGCTATCTTTTGTCATCCTGCTTTCTCCATTCTTCCCCTTCGTCCTTTTTCCTACACGGTTTTCTTCAGATTGTAGAACTGAATGGGTTTGTGTTAGTTAAGCCGTAAACTCAAAGCAATGAGGGTTTGTGTTAGTTAAGTCATAAACTCAAAGCAATGAGAATTTTGAGGTGCTGTTTATTTGAGCATTTGTAGTTCCTAAAACAGACTGAGATTTATATGAAGATTTAAGTGACCACCTGGCAAACAAGTTTATGACAGCATGTGTAAGGAAAAACCTGTCACTTGACTAGATTTTTTCACTTTTTAAATTATAACATTGAAATGATATCAAGTGAACATGAAGCTTAATATCTCTGTTCTTAATCTAAAATAATGTAAGGCTAGGCCCAAACATAAAGAGTTCCCCTGGTAGCTATTGACCAAAAGGTCAAAGATGAGACTCTCTGTGTAAAGGTGTAAAGTTTGGGAATCTTAAAGAGGCGGTTCTCTGTGACTCCAGGGGGAGAGTCACAATGACAGAATGGCTGGAGACCAGGATGCTACCATCCAGAAAAGGAAAGCTTGAAAAGGAAGCCAGAGCAGGGAAAGAAACGTTATCAGGAAAGATTAAAAAAAATTTACTCACAAATTTCAAGAGGTAATTAGAATATATGATTCAACTTTAAAAAATGGGTTTCAAGTTATCTATATTTATTTAAAATATCAAATAATAGCATGCTCAAACTTACATCTGCATTGCACATACACAAAAGAAGGGAAGAAAACAAGTCAAAATGCTAAACGTGGTTATTCCCTATGTGGAAATTATTAATAACTTTTAAAGTTCTCTGTATTGTCCAAATAGTCTCAAATGATCACAAGCTATGTTTTAGATGAAGGAAAATGCATGGGATGATGTGGAAATGTACATGATATGAGATTGATTTAAATGCTGTGAGCACTGCTGGTTTGATATATCCGGAGCTTCGAGAAGTTCATAGAGATTGGGATTAAAAGATAAAGGACTTCCTTCCCATTGACTTTTAAAGCCACTCCTTATATATCACTGCAGGCCTTTCATTGTTTTACTTGCCTGAAGCGTGTGTCCTTGTCTTCTGCATTATTTTACTCAGCTTGCATGCTCAGCCTAGGATCCTTAAAGAGGGTCCAGCCTGAGATCTTTAAAGCCCCCAATCCCAGTTTGGAATAAGTGAGTAACCCTACTAATACCTTTTTAATTTAGTGAGCTCTTTTGAATGTAGATCTAAATATGTACATAGTGGAGTGTTGGTGGTAAAAGGATTAAGTGTTTGGTTGCTAACAAGAACAAAAACCCAACCAACCCACCAAATAAACACACAAAACAAACAAGGGTTGCTGGTTGCAACTCACTAACTCCTCCACTGAGGAAAGATGGAGCAATCCATTCCCTAAAAATTTTACAGCATGGGAATTCTACTCAATTTGGGGGGATTGCTATGAATTGGATCAACACATTGGGATTAGATATTGAACTTTATTGAACTCCTAATATTTTTAAGAGGGCAATGAAATTTTTGTTATCAGAAACTAAAATGAATGTATGGTATTTTTTGTTCTTAAATATAAACAATGTGTATGATACATTTCACCTGGTAAAGAATAGGTACCCTATTAAACTCTTTGGAAAATATATACATTATTATAAAATACATATATTAGTAATATGGTAAAAAAGTAGATTTTTAGTGGATCTAGAGTTTCTATGGATATGATTGAAAATCAGTTAAAGTCAACATTTATTTTCACAATGTAATGTTTTTTCAAGCAATAATAATATGGACTATAATACCAGAGACTTATTAAATGGCAATCTTGAGCTCACTTTCTGCACACATACATGTTCTATATCGAATAAAGATATCTATAAGTGTGGGGTTTTTTGTCATCCTACTATTTTATTCTTTGTGTCCTTTGAAGACATGAAAAACAAAAACATTTAGAATGGAGAATCATTTCACAATAAAGAGTAAATTAAAGGAAAAAAATCTTGGTTTATTTCATTGCACTTTTCAATTTAATTTTTCATTAGAAAACACACACACACACACACACACACACACACACATCCCATTGCCTGGTTTGTAAAATGCCCACCACTGGCGTTTGTATGAGTTCTTTTGAGCTCCTAAACCAACATTTCTTCGTATATATTTTATTAATATCCCATATAAAATTCCAAAGCTTTTGAAAAGATAACTGCCTAGTCCTTCTTGGGTCATTATTATAAACAAGTCAGAGGATATTAAGCATTCTATTTTAACAGCTCGTTTAAGATGTCTGGATTTTCTGCTCTGAAAAGTCAGAGCTTGCATATGCTCTGTCTTCTTTCCACAATTGCATAATACACTCCCTTCCTCTAGATGCATACTCTATTTCTCCATTAAATTGTTTTAATTTCACCATTTTAATTCATGGATTATCATCTGAAGACAAAACCGATGTGAAGTCCAGAAGAAGTATTACAATTATTTTAATCACATCATTGCTTCCTATTTCAGGGTCTTTTGGACAATTTTATGTTCATCTATTTCATCGCTTGCTAGCATCCAATCATTTCATTTGTCATCAACAAGTTTGTACCAAAGAAGCTGTTTGATTTTGTTTTGCCATTGCGGACACTGCCACCTACGGGCTTCAGCCTCCAGCATTCATGGTTTAGGAAGACATATCATTGCACAGTTTCTCCTTTTCTATTAACATTTCCTTTTCCATGAAACGCTGATGTGATGAAACTCAGCAGTTAGTAAGGATTTAGCTCATTCACCTAACCAGAAAACTAACAACTATTTTTCTCCCCACCCCCCTCAAAAGAAGTCTTCTGGCTCCTACTAGAAATGATTATCTGTTGCTCCATTACATTTTGTTCATAGAGGTACAATATGATGGAAAGCAGGTAAATATAATTTGCTTTTCATACTTGTTTTCTGCAAGAGTCTCGTTGTTTCTGTTGACTTTAAAAATAGTTAACATTTACATTTAAATTACTTTTTCATCTTAATTTAAATCTTTGGACGAGTTTTTCCTCTTTTATAGCTCTTTGGTTACAGTGTTCATAATTGTAATGTTTTTTTCAATAGAGTTATTGATATATGCTGTGTATTTCCCAACTATAAATGATGAGTGTGCATGATGAAAGCTACTATGGAAAAGGTGTTCCGTTGTAAGGTGAACGAGATGTGCAGTAATTTGAGGACACATTATGGGCAATCAGTTGAGCTTAGTTGAGAAACCCAGGGCTGTAAGATCAGTGCTTAGCCCTCAACAGGTGATGTTCTCTTGGAAGGTCAGTTCCCTGGATTCCCCATGTGATACGCAAATCGTTGAAGAAGCAGGCTGCTAAAGGAGTGAAAAACATCTATTCTGAACAGATTAGCAGAAAGCATAGATTGTGAGAGTACCTGGCATAACACGTCACCCACAAGAACTCAGTAGATTCTAAACTATCTTCTCTGCTTTCCTTTTCTTTCTTATTGCCAGACATATATGAAACAAAATAAATGAAGTGGAACGGATGAATGCTAAGGTGTCTTTCAGATGGTATTAGAAGAATGAGGCTATTCATTCCAATGACCTTCAATCTCACGTTTTAATATAAACAGCCATTTCCTAATTATGGTGAATGCTTGCAATCAAAAAAAGGTCAAAGCAAACTCCATTCTGATTCTGGATATATTTCTAAGAGAAAATGCTATCAAATATGCCTCAGTCCTATAGTATTTATAATTCTGTTTTTAAAAAAATATTTTATTTATGTCATTTCAACTAATTTCCTAGTACAAATATAAATGTTCCCTCATGCCCAGTAATTGATCATTGTCTATACATTTTACTAAGTGGACAATGACCTATGTGGAAGGAAATTGCTTAATTCTATGATAATTGCAAGATCTGATAACTCCATAGTCATTTATAATTAAAAAAATAAGTTCTTACTTTACTAACTAGTCATTTGATGTAAATGTCTAATGTTGCTAGGACAAAAATTTTAAAGGTTAGAAAACAGGCATATTTCAATATTCTTTCTCAAATAAAATTTTCTAAGCACAATATGAAAATAAAATCAGAAACTAACTCTTGATATTTAGATAAGTTATGATTAAATATGATGTAAATGTTTTAATGCATTGCAATGACCTAAATCTAGTTCAAGGATAAGAGGAGAGTTATTGGTAAAGGATTTGAGAAAGTCTAAAGAAGATTAAGTGTGGGTATTGACACTTTTAAAGCATTGGAATATTTGTCAAGAAGCAAAACCATTTGTATTGTTATAATGAGCAGTTTTAAATATTTTATTTTTTTCAATAGTAAGTTCCTAAATGCTATTAGAATTTATTGTTGTTGTTCAATATTTTTTTCTATATGAATTTTACTTTTCTGTAGTCACACACAACCATAGGGAAATAGCATTTATTTATAAACTTACCCAAGTAAGTAAATGTATGCATTTTTTCTTAGAAGACTGGTTAAAGCTCTTACTATTCAGTAAGTCAACATTTGTTGTCTACAATCTAGGAGACATTATGCTAAATGCTATGGGGACCTCAGGATAAATAAAGCATGATATTTGCCATCAAGAACCAAGATGTTGACAAAATCAACATTGTTTGGTTAATTTATTTTATATACATCTAGTGAACCTATGATATTTGACCAAAACCATGTAAGGATGTGAGGGTACTATGGAAACTGAGATACAATTTCCCTTAGTCTAATCGAATTCATAATCTATTGGAGAGACAGGCATGAGAAACAAAAATAAAATCACCTGCATGTATTTAAATTGTTACAAGTCTCATCATAGAAAGGGCAAAAGCCCACCACGGTAGAACACCAGGAGAACCAAACCAAACTGACTGCCACCAAGTCAAGGTTGACTCACAGCAACCCCCTGCGGGCTTCTGAGATGGTCACTGTTTACAGGAGAAGAAAGCTCATTCTTTCTTCTATAGAACTACTGGTGGTTTTGAACTGCTGGCCAAGCGGATAGCAGGCCACCTTGTAACCATTATACTACCAGAGCTCCTGGACTAGGAGAACAAGATATAATAATAATAAAAAGTAAAACCAAACCCAAAGCCATCTAGCCAATTCTATCAGTGAACCTGCCTCCCCTGTTAATTCTGTTTTCTTTTTGTAGAGTTTAGCTTCTCAGATTATTTGCGCAGCATACAGATCGAAAAAGCATAGTGAAAGAATGTGACACCGGCTTACACCTTTCCTGATATTAAGTTGTACATTATTTCCTTCTTCTTAAGAACAACTGGAAGCAGCACAGGGATCAGGGCTACTGAGGCATTAGTATCAAAGGAGGGAATTCATTAGTACCAAAGGATGGAGCTAGGCTTCAAAGGGTAGAGTTACCACTTCAGTTCCAGAGGATGGGCTGCCCTTGCAGTGATCTGGTATGGCTGCTGTACTGGTGGGAAGAGAGAATGAGGCTGCCTAAGGCCAAAAGAATGGGGTCACCACAGCATGGACCTGGCAAGTCAGGCCACTGCTTAAGGCTACAAAATCCCTGAACACACCCAATACATCTACGTTTATGGTCATGTAGTCCTGGAGAATGGAGGATTATTTTCAAGCCTTGAGATTTAATGAGATTTACCCTGCTGGATTTTGGACTTGCTTGGTATGTATTACCATTCTTTCCCTGCAATTAACGAATGTCCTACTTACAGATATTTTAAAAATATTTCACAATTGCAATTTGGAAGCAGATATCTTTTCCCCCCCAAATGTGGCACACACAGAGAGTTGGGACTTAGAGTTCCTGCTATAATGGGTTAAGATTTGTGGAAATATTGTATTTGGTATTGTATTTTGCATGTGATAAGGGCATGAATTTGAATTTGGGAGACCAAAAGAGAGGAGTAATAGGGAATGAATTATTTCCCATAAACAAATGAACAAACAAACAAAAACTCTGTTGAAATCCTAAACCTTGCACCAAAATGTATGACTTTGCTTGGAAATAAGGGTTTCCTCTTGTTATGTTAATAATATACCAGTGTAAGATCCTAAATCTAATCACTTATCAATGGTGCCTTATAAAAAAGAGTAATATCAGCAGACAAATACAAACAGAGGGAAGCCAGATGCAGTGTGAGAGTTTTCTACAAGCAAAGCAATGCCAAATATTCTCTACAGGTACCACAAAATAGGAGGGGAGACCACAAAAAGGTATTACAGAGCCAGACCCTGTTTGAATTTCTATCCTCCTATGCATGAGAGAATTAGTTGTATTCTTTAAAGCTACCCATAGTGGCAGTTATACTGCAGCATCACCAGGATAAGAAAACACCCATGACTAAGTGTAAACTGGTCTAGCACTGTCCATGCACCTGATATAGTAATGAGAGGCATGGAGGGAACCACTGGATGGGAAACCATATGGATCTCGTAGATGTCTATGAAAGTAAAATCAGATAGTTAACTATGGTGTGCCATTATTTGAACTGATTTATATGCTATTAAATTAAATGGAGGACCTGAAGCACTTGTTGATGAAGATCCAGGATTGCCACCTTCAGTATGGATTACTATTCAATGTGAAGAAAACCAAAATCCTCACCCCTACACCAATAGGTAACATCAGGACAAATGGGGGAAAGGTTGAAGTTGTCAAGGATTTTGTCTGGCTTGAATCCACAATCAATGTTCATGGCAGCAGCAGTCAAGAAATCAAAATATGTGTTGCATTAGGTAAATCATAGACCTCTATTGCAAAGCAAGGATGTTACTTTGAAGACTAAGGTGTACCTGACCCAAAACCCCAAACTCACTGCCATCAAGTTGATGCCAAAGCACAGCAACCCTGTAGGACAGGGTGGAACTGCCTCTGTGAGTTTCTGGGATTTTAAATCCTTTAGTGCATAGAAAGCCCAATCTTTCTCCTGCGGTGGTTTTGAATTATTGACCTTGAATGAAATTCAAACTAAAGACAAAAAAAGTATTTAAATTACATCAAAACCAACATATGACATAGTCATCCGCATGGACCTTCATCATAAGTCAGAAGCTACTACCTGGAACCACTTGTTAACTGTTTTAAACTGATAAAGATGGAAGACATGAGATATTCAAGTACCAACTTACAAGATTTTTGTAATGATACTGTGTACATAGCTATTGACCACTGGGTTTATGAAAATATAATTCAGAAATATATGCCTTATTTTGTAGTAATAGTACTGAAAACATGAAAGAAATATAGGTGTTTAATTATATAATTTGTTGAAAATATGAAGGATTTACATTTACTAGATAGAGGCTCTAAAATGGATTCTATATGCAGGGTTAGATTTATAGTATTAAATCTATTAATTTTTTAAAAATTATTTAATTAATTATATTTAAAATTGCTCCTCTCAAATCAAAATATTCATTATGCATAAGGAATAAATCTTGTGAATTTTGTTTATTCTTCTTTGCATAGCTTAGATTAAGATATGTATGATAGTTTCTGTTTATGGATTTTTGCTAACATTTTTCTTCATTCTGTTGTTTGTTTCGTTTTGTTTCATTTTCCATCAGCACTGGCCTTTTCCTTCTACCTGTTTTATTCATAGATGCCCAAATTTAATGCTCATCAACGATTACCTCTTACCCCCATTTTTATTCTCATAACCACTAACATCATTATCTGGTTTAATATTGTTTGTGGAGCCCATGCAGTCTGCATGGGGCAGTCCCTGTCAGACATGAGTCCCCACTAGAGAGCAAGAAACGTAAGTAAAACTCTGTGAAAATTAATGTTTATCTTAGAATGTATTTTGCATGCTGAGATTCCTAGGGAAATGTTTCACTTAATTCGACTGGTAGCTGAACATTTTAAAATATGACTGAAAAAAATATTGGACACAAGGACCCTGATTGTACCAAATAAGAACATTTTGGGAAAATACCCAGAGCTGAGTTGACTTATTTATTTACTTGAGGCAGATGCCATGGTACAGTGGCCAATAAGCTTTGTCCACAGGATGATAACAGAAGTAAATGCATTTATCAGTTAAAGACATGGGGTTAAACATGAGCATGTGTAAGAATTACAATCTAAAATCTTTCCAAGAATAAAAATAATACTTACTCTTGACTTGGATTCCATAGCCTAAAATTAGTTGTTTTAAAGTGTTATTATAAATGTTTAGGTTCTATATTTATTTTAAATATAAGTCAAAGATATCTAATTCCCATTTCAGGTAGTAAATTGTATCCATACTTTCTGATAAGTTTTCTCCTTTTTACTAGTGGCACCAAAGTTACATTGATTGTCATTTTACTTTCTAGAGACCACAAATCTCCATGATTCCTTAGAAGTCCATTATTTGTTTAATTTTACCCAGAATAAATGCTAAAAGAACAGATATAGTATTTCATTGTCAAATATAAAGTTCACTGGTGATAAAAAGTATTGCTCTTCTTAGAACCCAGTGATAAATATGCAATAGTAACCTGAAAATGCACTGCCTTATTAGATTTCCCCAAGAGATAACTGAAGTAAAATATATTTGCTGGAGCAAATAGTGCATACCTTTACTAAAGCCAGAAAGAAACTGCTTTCCTACATGTATTTAGGGAAACCAATAAAATCTACTGCTGTGAATTGATTCCTACTCATAGTACTGTCTGAAGGTTTTGGCGGCTGTAAATATTTATCGGAGTAGATCGCTTTGTAGGAACTGATCGCTTAATCTTCTACCTTGGCGCAGCTTACAGGTTTTAACGCTGACCTTGAAGTTAGGAGTCTGACAGTTATCCAGCAGCTCCTACATAGAAACCAATGGTGTTTTTTATATGCGAAGATGCTTTCTTTACAAAGTCTCCACTTGGTTGTACATTCACAAAACTAATGTCTTTCAAAATGCCTTTGGAGGCGTAGGAGCTTGGTGGCATCCTGTTAGGCTTTGGGCTGCTAACAGCAAGGCCGTTAGTTCAAACCACCCGTCACTCCACTTCACTCCTGTCAGTGTTACAGTCTCAGAAAGCCCTGGGGGTACTTCTACCCTCTTCTGTAGGGTCGTTAGCCTGTCCACGAGGACACTTACTCCATAGCAGCGAGGAGATGCCTTCTTTATAAATCTTCACTTGGTTAAGTTCACAAAACCAACATGCTTCTAAAAACCTCCGGATCTGTGGAGCTTTACCCTACATAAGGCATTAGGGCTGAATAGAGGTAGGAAAGCACAGCACTCCAGCAAGCTGAGCGTTACCTGAGACGCGTGGAATAACTACGCAAGACTCAAGAATGGATCACGAGGGCAAGGGAGCGAGACGAGAGACAGGCAAGACCCTCACTCTGCTTGCCGAGGTCTGTTTGCCTGCCAAAGGAGAATGTTTACAAGGGTTCCAACGCAGGGACTCTTCTATGGTACAATGCCTTAAAACTCAAGATGTTTCCATGATTCATAATCAACAAACATCTGTGCACTAACAAAGATTCTCCTGCAGCTGACAACCTGTCTCGGATGATTAACAAACATTCTCATAGACAATCCCATTTGGACCTGATGGTGTTCTTTTGGTGTCCAGCAAAGAATCTCCTTATTTGCAACATGTTTCTGGAACATACGAACAGTTATGCACTCGGGGTTTATTATAGTCTTTACGCCCAAGCAACCTTCCCAGGGGAACAGGACAATGTTTCCCTAAATCTCCCCTTCTTTATTATTTAAAGCAGGCTGTAATATCGTTGACGTATGTGGAGTTGGAAAGTAAAGCTTCTTAAATATCTGAGTATTATGACAACAAGAAAAAAATATTACAATAAGTGCAATGTCCCACATTTATAAAGGAATTTCATGAAATCAAATATTAGGATTTAACTATTGAAAACTATCCTGCAAAGTTTTAAGAGTAGAAATGTGAGTTTCTTGCTAAATAGTAACAAGTTGTTTTCTGAGGGCAGCTTCCAAGTGATTAATTTGGGAGCTGAGGTGAATGGAATCACCTCCAATTATTCCTTCTTCTTCTTTTTAACCATTTTATTGGGAGCTCTTACAGATATTATAACAACCCATAATGCAACTGGATCAAGCTTAATTGTACAATTACTGACACCATCATTTCAAAACATTTTCTTTCTTCTTGAACTCTTTGATATCAGCTCTTCTTGATGCCCACCCCCCTCCACAGGAAACCTTATTCTTATATTATAAATTATCATTATTATAATTTGCCATATCTTACACCACCCACTATATCCGTTTGCCTACAATTCTGTTATTCATTCCCTGCGAGTGATTATACAGTCATCTGTACTGTACTTTTCCCCTTTCCCCACCCCTCCCCACTTCCCCACTCTTTTCAGTCCCCCTAGGGGATCATGGCTCCAGTTACTATTTCTGACCGGTTTATCTATCTTGGTTTCATGCATCGGAGGATCTTCATTTATCCCCCTAATTCCCAAGAGTGTGAAGTTGCATTGTACGGCAAGGCAATAGCACAGGTATGCTGACTTCCCAAACACATTTTATGGTTTGTCTTAAAGATTTCGATCTTTGTTTGTCTAGTTTTTTCCAGTTGTCCCCAGGTGACTCTTGTTCGTATTGCATTTGAGAGAAGGGGCCTTAAGGATTCCCCATTTTTGTTTTTTGAAGTATTTTCTAATTGTCTGGTGTGTTAATTTAACACAGGCCCAATTCTCACAAAACCTTTTGTTCATAACTTATTTCACTGGGTCTCTTGTTTATTCTCTTAGCAGGTAGGGCAGAAACCCTAGTTTTATCCTTGTCATTACGACCCTGAACTTGTGGGGGGGGTGGGGAAATGGACGAAGACCAATCTGGCTGCTTCCAGCTAACAGTGAAGTGGAGTGGCATCAGGGAAGAGAAAGGGTTTTATGCAGCATGAGATTTTTACTGGACAGGGTTCTGAATGGCGAGTACATGCATCTCTTTAAGCAGATAATAATAACTTGTTTTCAGATGTATGATAGTGTGTCAGTTAGGTTTTGAACAAGAGTGAAGGTAATTGGATTTTACTCTCTTCTTATCCTTCCTCTCCAATATCAAAGAGGCCATAAAGAAGAAGCCTTGGTTCCAAAATGCTGAAAGTCAGTGCTGCACAGCAACCTGCTGTTCCAAGACAAAGATCTGAGTGTGTGTTTCCATAATATGACAGTCTTGGAAACCCGATTGGGAAGGTTTCCTCTGTCCTTTACAGTTACTATGAGCCAGAATTTACTCCTTGACCACCAGTTTTGTTTTGTTTTGTTTTATGTAGGAACCCGAAAAGCAAAGTCGGTTTCAAGGACAAATGCTGAGAGGTAAGGATATGGAGTCAAAGATAATAACTACTAAACCAATTATCCAACAAGGCGACTAATCTTATAGACTGTTTGCTCGTTAAGACAGTAGGAGGCTCTGGGACAACAGTGATCATTCACTAGGCATCAAATGAACCGCACATTGACCTCTCTCTCTCTCTCTCTCTCTCTCTC
>NW_022111369.1:15122956-15134109 GCF_000313985.2 Echinops telfairi
TTCCACTAGTCTCTCTCAGACCAGTAAGTCTGGTCTTTTTCATTATTTTGAGTTTTGTTCCACATTTTTCTCCCACTCTATCCATGACCCTTTAGAGAGGTCTCTCTCTCTCTCTCTCTCTCTCTCTCTCTCTCTCTCGCTCACACACACACACACACACACACACACACACACACACACGTGCATGCTCACACAATTAGTTTATAAAATTTTCTTTAAAGGTAAAATGGGGAAATCAAACTTACTGCAAAGTCTTCGAAGGCCTTCTGGAGCGCTCTGTGGCCATGCATTTTAGCAATATGCATTGGATCAGACCCCTCTGTATTTTTCATCTTTGACGCCCAGCTTGCTCCTGAACAGTGCAGTAAATGAGTAGCCAGGTTCGTTAATCCAAATTTTGCTGCACAGTGAAGAAGAGTTGGAAGTTCTTTGAAATGAGAATCTGTAAATACAAAATTTAATAGGTTGTTATTGTTTCTGCAATCCCCTAAGACAAGGCCAAACACAAGCTATTTGTAAATGGAATTCTCACAAAGAACAGACTTTTAGCATGAATTTACTTAAAGGACCCTTCTGCGTTCTTAGGAATTCAGTAGCTCTCTCCTTTTTCTAGTTCTCATTTTAAAGTAAATGTATGCCACTATTCTCCTTAGTATCAAAGATCGGCTCTTATTTGTAGGTAAATTGAAATTAGAAAAGCATGTCACTTCTTAAATATAAAATAAAACATAGTAAAAATCAGCAAAATATTATACTGTAACAATTTCTTCTATCTATACCCAAAACAAAACACAAACACTGTGATTGAGTCCGTTCTGACTCATAGTGAGCCTAGAAGACAGAATAGAACTATCCTACGTGTTTCGAGACTTGAAATCTTTCCTGCCTCAGACAGATTCCTCTTTCTCCTGCACAGTCCCTGGTGGATTTGAACAGCTGACCTTGTGGTTGCCAGCTCAATGGGTTCCTCCCTGTGTCACCAGGGCTCCGAAATGTCCCTGGATGGTCCAAAAGCAAGCAACAATATTCTGTATAAAATGAACATTTTCCTCCTACTTCCATGATGACTTTGCTTTCTTCTGAATTAAAAATAAACATAAAAATCCTTGGTGGGTACATTAGCCTTCTATAAGATTTATTTTTTCTTCACAATATAAGATGACATAGAACAAACAACCCCACATGATTTAAAGGGCAGCATTTGCTCAGAAACCGAGTTCGGGGGAGAGAGAGAGAGGGAAAAAGAACAAATGGAAATGAGAAGCAGGCAGAAATCGAATGAGTATGACTGCAATCCTTGTCCCGGAGCAAAATGTACGACCTGTTGAATGGAAAACTAATTTGTTCTGTAAACTTTCACCCAAATGACAAATAAATGGTTCTTTTTTAAGAAGTAAGACAACATGTTGCAAAGGAAAGCACTCATAAACATTTTAAGATACAAATATTCTGTCAGATTTCTATTGTTTTCATATACTAATATTTTAGAGTATTGAATTTAATATTTGCTTTAGTTGTTGCTAGGTCCCACCTAGGCGATTCTGACCCGGCAGGCCAATGAACAGCAGAATGAAGCACTGCCCCCTCTTCTTGCAGCCTCAGCAGCGTTCCTGCTTTTGAGCCGGATGTGGTCACTCTGTCCTTCCTCCTCAAGGAACGTTCTCTGTTATCTGACCCCCCATGTTACCAAACATTGGTGCCCTTCTGCAAGAACTGCTCCTCCGGATAGAATGTCCAGACTGTAAGGAAGGAAGGCTCACCATCCTTCCACCTGAGGCTCACCACCTTCTGCCAAGAGAGACGGGTTCATTCTTCTGACAATTCGTATTATATTTGATACTGTTTGCCAGCATCGTATCTCAAAGCCATCAGTTCTTCTTCAGGTTCTCTACTGATTGCCCAACTTCGGCACGCATATAAGGCTACCATGACTAGTAGCAGGCATACCTTTAAAATGAAAAGAGATCTTTTGGCACAGATTTTCACAGTGCAATAAGCCTTTGCTTTCCTGGTTGCTGCTGCACTGTGGATCTGAGTCGCATGAAATCCTTAACAACGTCACTATTTGTTCTGTTCGTTTTAATGTCGTCACCTGATGGCCGGGTGAGGGTTTGTGTTTTCCTGATGTTGAGGTGTCATCCATATCGAAAGCTGTCATCTTGGATCTTCAAGCTGTTGCAGGCTCTCCGACCTTCAGCAAGGCAAGGGAAGGGCTTCCAGGGCTCCTCAAATCAGCAAGTGGGGTGCTGCAGAATATTTATTCCGTGTCTTCCTCCAATCCTGATGCATGCTCTTCTTTATATGGTTCATCAATCAGACAGAATTAATATGGTGAAAGATATAACCGTTTGACCACATTTCACAGATTGTAAACCATACACCCTCTTCTTCATCTGTTTGCATAACTGCATCTTGGTCTATGTACAGATTTTTTATGAGCACAATGAAGTGTTCTGGAACTTCCAGTCTGTGTCAGGTTATCCATGATTCGTTATGGTCCACGCAGTCAAATGACTTTGCATAGACACATAAAAGACAGTTTATTCATTAAAACAATAAATAAAATCACAAACTGGTGTGCTAAGAAGAAAAAGATAAATAAAGGGGAAAAATGGATGAGTGGTAGCTTGTTATTATTCTACAGTTTTCACCCTTAGCTGAGAAATAATGCATTTCAGAAATTAAAACCCCACTTACATTAATTGCTATGGCGCTAAGAGGGGCAAGTAATGAAGATGTAAAGCAACAAAAGTCAAGGCATCAAGTGGAACAGTAATTCTACAATCCCAGGACAATACTAAAACAATGGAAAGGAACTGCTTAATGATTTTAAGGATTGAGAATAGGATTTTAAAAATTGGCCTCCTTTGCCTCTTTGCTATTTTGTCATATAAAATCAAAGGAACATAAATAAGTTTAATTTTTTAAATAGAAAGATATTTTTAAACCATTATCTTAAACTATGCGTGTTCAATTTGATGGTATTTTTTTAACAGAAAACAATAGATTAAGATCACATTAAGAACTAACTGTAGTGGAAATTTATATTTCTCATAAATAGGTAGATTAGTTGTCATATTCCCAAAATAAATGCACTTACCGCTCATTCTATTATGTACAGTAAGACAAAAATACCAAGATTTTTTTAATATAAGCATACAAAACTGAATTTTTAAATCACAAAATCTGAGTTATGTCTAAGGCAAGAACCAGCTTTCAAAATAAAAACAATACATTGTCTGAAAAAGCTATTAAGATGTAGTTCTATAATTAGTCTCATTGGAATAACAAACACACACACCCAATGCTTTGCTGCATTTAATTGCTTTACTGCAATTAAAACTAATTCTCAGTTAATAAAGAAAAATATCTAAGTGGTAATGTCAGATTTTTGCACACACTTCATTATCTTTCTATGCATAATATATATTAAAATGTGTATCTATCTGTGCCAATCAGCACATCAAGTACTACTTATTTCAACCTGTCATTTCAGTAACTTTTTAAAGCAACTGTCATTGTAGCCTAAGGTGTTATTTCATTAAATGTTTAATTATTATAAAACGTCATTGCCTTTTTACTTAACTTTCCTGCCAGGGCTTTCTCAAGTTTAACATAATGTTGCATTAAAAAAAAAACTTCATTAATAACTTCTCTATTTTATATACAGGACTAATAACAAGGACTGTGACAGGTATTTATGGCTTTGCAACATTAATTTGTTGGTAGTCAACCCTGTGGAATGACATTTTCAGACACAGTACAAGGATAAGTTCTAAGAATTTCTGCTGATTTAAGATTACCCTCGTGATATTAAAGGGACCTGCAAATTTAATGATTTCTTAAACAGTTTTATTGACATATAGTTAGCATATCATATAATTAAATAGTTCAAACATATTAAAATAATTATTCAATCATTGCCACAATCAATTTTAGAATATTTTCTTTCTTGAACTCATTGTTGTTAGTTCCTCATTTCCCCCAATCACATTTGCCATGCCTCTAGGAAACTATTAATATAGTTTGTGGCTCAGTAGATTTACCTGTCCTGGATTTCATATGAAATAAAAATAAAAAGCACAAACAACAGCAAACCCAGCAACAGTAACAAAATCAAATAGAAAAATATCTCAGTCAAAAGAAAGCATCTGTCCTGGATTCCCTGTGTTTCCAGTTCCTATCTGTACCAGTGTACATCCATCCTCTGGTCTAGCCAGATTTCTAAGGTAGAATTGGGATCATCATAGTGAGTGGGAAGGAAGCATTGGGGAAATTTGTATGTTTCATCGTTGCTACACTGCACCCTGACTGGCTCTTCTCCTCCCCAAGACCTTTCTGTAAGGGGTTGTCCAGTTGCCCACAAATGGCCTTTGGGTCTCCATTCTGCACTCCCCCTCATTCACAATGATGTGATTTTTGTTCCTTGATGCTTAATACCTGATCCTTTCAACACCTTGTGATCACACAGGCTGGTGTGCTTCTTCTATGTGGGCTTTGATGCTTCTGAGTTAGATGGCCACTTGTTTATAGACAATAGAAAAGTGGGTGAAGGGAGATGTCAGACAGTGTATGGTATGACAAAATAATAATGGCTTGTAAATTATTGAGGGTTCATGAGAGAGCAGGGATGGGGAAGGAGGGGAAAATGAGGAACAGATGTCAAGGGCTCAAGTAGAAAGCAAATGTTTTGAGAATGATGATGGCAATAAATGTTCAAATGTGCTTGACACAATGGATGGATGGATGGATTGTGATAGGCATTGTAGGAGCTCCCAATAAAATGATTAAAGGGGAAGAAAAAAAAAGAAAGCATCACTGATCTCTGGTCATATGGAATTCTCTGGAGGCTGAATCCATGTGGAGACCTTGCAAATGCATTTTCATCTTTCATTGTCATCCATATACCTCTGAAACCAGGTGTTCAGTGTTTAACATCTAATATCATTCCCTTCTCTAGATTTGTAGCTTATTATTTACAATCCTTGGATCACACAGGTTGCTGTGCTTCTGGTGGACATAGCTGATGCCTTACTTAGATGGATGCTCATTTGAAGAGAATTCTTTAAGACCTATTCTTCCTGGTAACTGAGTACCATCTGATTTCTTCACCACACTTTGCTGTAGTACCCATATCTTCATTAAAATCTCCATGAGAATAAGTATTGAATAGGACTATGTCACAAAAACTAATTGTTCTTAGGTTATAGCTACAGTTCAGTGTGATCTCAAAATCGATTCATATATCAAT
Source organism: Echinops telfairi (assembly GCF_000313985.2). Classification (NCBI taxonomy): domain Eukaryota; kingdom Metazoa; phylum Chordata; class Mammalia; order Afrosoricida; family Tenrecidae; genus Echinops; species Echinops telfairi. The sequence continues at coordinate 15,128,208 of NW_022111369.1, forward strand.
GGTTATATATGTCTCTGTCTCACTTTAGAGACATCATTATCATTTTACTGGAGAACATTATTAATCATCCCATGGGGCATATGATAATACTATTGATAGTATCATGAATTGAGCCAATGGTATAACATTTTAGAAACTGTTGAGAAAAGGAAAGTGTATGTGTATAAGACCAAAATACACAGATTGTTGGCTTATACAGATTAAATGCTCAAGCTCCTGGACACTATTTACACAAACAGTGAGGCTTGGAGACAGGGAAAGACTTTCAATAACACTTATCTACAAAGGCAGAACTGTGCCTGCTGGATCAACACATGTGGTGGGGCCTTTCTGGTATTCTCAGGCTGGTTAACTGACAGCCATATTCCTTTTATCTCCTTTTCTACGTTTTTTTAAAATATTGTTTTCTTCATTGACTTAAAATCAATTCATTTATTAATTTTTTTTTCAAAGTTATTCACATGGAAGGTGCTTTGAAGAGCATCTCTCCAGTTTTATTTCAAGTAATAAATTGCATCCATAGAGTTCAAGCACTGGGCAAACCTGCTGCAGAAAACTGTTTGAAAGTGTTGAGGAGCAAGGATGTCCTTTTGAGGACCAAAGTATACCTGTCTCAAGTCATGTTATTTTCAATCACCTCAAATGCATGTGAAAGTTGGGCGTTGAATAAGAAAGATTAAAGAAGAATTGGAATATCTGAATCATGGGGCTGGTGAGGGACTATCGATTCTGTCTTGAAAGAGCATTGTGCTTAGTAACGTAAAAGGGAATCAAAGAAGAAGAGCATCAAAAAGACGGACTGATGCAGTGGCTACAAACAGAACAATTGTGAGGATGCACAGAACTGGGAGGTGTTTTGTTCCACTTCGAGCTGGAATCCACTTGATGGCACCTAACAACAGCAGCAAAGAGGTCAACAGTGAGACTCTAGGAGTGACTTACCTCTAAGGATAGATAGTTCACTATTTCCTACAGCAGTATGCTTCTTGGTTAGACAATACACAGACACACACACAAACCAAATTCACTGCTACTGAGTTGCTGCTACCTCCTAAAACCCTATGGGACAGGGTAGAACTGCTCCTATGAGTTTCAGACACTGTAGCTCTTTAGGGTAGAAAGCCCTGTCTTTCTTCCAGGGATTGCTGGTAGTTTCCAACGGCTGATCTTGTGGTGAGTAGCACAATGTATAACCACTCCGCCATCAGGGCTCCTATCTATCTATCTATCTATCTATCTATCTATCTATCTATCTATCTATCTATCTATCATCTATCTATCATCACATCTATCTAATTTCTGTTAAGGTAAAGTGTATTTCCTTTAAATCACCATATTGTCCTTTGATCAAAATAGGCTGTAGTAGCTACAAAAGCACTTATCTCTGCCATATAGTCATAAGTTATTAATGTCCTCAGCTTCAAGTTCCCTCTTCTGAATTTACAAAAAGATTGAAATAATTAAACGAGTTAACATTTATAAAATCCCTCACAGGGTGTGTGAAACATAACAGACATTTAATAAATATAAGTCTATTCCCCCTTCCTCTCTTCTGCATAAAACAGTTTAAAAGTATCCTATTTCTAATTTATCTCTGTTCTAACCTTCTGATCTTTATGCTTTTCATTATTCCAGAGTTATTCCCATGCTGAGAGTTTGACACTAGAATCAATCATTTGTAAAATAATGGATCATTTTTAAATTGTCAAATAATAACATATAGCAATTATTCTCATAGTGTTGAATAGAGTTTGGGACCTTCTTTTCATTGATCAGGAAATGCTACAGTCTTCTAACGTAAGGTGGGTGTGAACTGCCAGTCCTTCAGTTAGCAGCTGAATGCTTGCCCACTATACCACCTAGGTTTATATACATATACATATATATAAAACCATTATATATTGTTGTTGTTTGTGTATTATTGTCATTTGAATATATTATTTTGTTTAAATTATGCACAGGAAAATGTGTACAAATTCCATAATTTCTATATGCACAATTTAACTCTCACTACCTTTGAGTCAATTCCAAGTCATAGTGGCCAAATAATTCAGAGTAGAACTGTAGTTGGGTTTCTGACACTGGCACCCTTTCTCTCTCCCACAGAGCAGTTGGTGGTTTTGAATTACTTCACCTTGAGGTTAGCAGCTCAACACACAACCCACTGTACCCGAGAGCTCCTGTGCCCAATTTAATGACATGAAATTAAGTTCTGAGGCCACCCTTACTCTTCTTTTTCAAAGTGCTTGCCCCTAATAGACATATAATCACTGTTCTATACGTCTTCTATGTGATTGTTCAAGTTGCTGTTGTCAATTTGATTCCATATAGATAGTCCATTACAAGAGCACAGCACTCAAGGAAGATACTCTTTTAAGAGCGATGACTGGGCTATTGGGTAAGTGTTGGACTACTAACCATAAATTTGGTGGTTACCAACCAACAGCAGTTCCTCCGAAGAATGACAGGATTATCTTCTCTTGTAAAGAGTTACTGTCTTTGAAATCCTATCTCGGTTCACTATGAGCTTTATTAGATTCCATGGCAGTAGATTTGGGGGTTATTTAAAGATGTCTGGTGATTAAGGTTTAATAAGGCAATAGCTTGGGAGATATTATGAGAAGTTAAAATTCTCTTTTTGTTATTCTCTTTTTGATCAGAACTCTTTTATGGAATTGTATAGGATGTTTGGTGCAAATTTTCAGTAATCATAGCTGAACCTCATCCAGTGCTTGTAGTCTCACGTCAAAGGAGGTATTTGCTAATTGAGACAATTTCGTCTCTCTGGGAAAATAGTGTGGGAGTCGCATCTTCCTCCTCTGGCTTCAGTAAAGAGGAAAGTCCAAGAGCACCCGAGCCGAATGCCAATTGCCACGAGGCCGATGTCAGACACGCCTACCCACTCCGCTCCTCTTTTACCCATGCGGACTCCAATTGTTGCTCACATAGCACCCAACCTCTTGCTGTGTTTATAATCCTTTGAAATGACTGAACATAACTCAAAACAATATGCATGGTTATGGGGGGTTATTAGGGAAGTTAATAGGCGATCATAAGTCAAGATCAGAAAGCATTAAGAAAATAGTTCCTGGTTCACAGCAGCACCTCTTCTCAGCCAGCAGCTAAGTCTCTCTCTCGTCCTCAGGGCCTCAGGCATGTGATCCCTTGGCCTCTCCCTCCCTGGGTCAGAAAGCCCACCTACTACTCTGCTTCACTGTCTCCTGACTCCAGGTCCGTGGTTCTCAACCTTCCTAATGCTGTGACCCTTTAATACGGTTCTTCATGTTGTGGTGACCCCCCAACAGTACAATTATTTTTGTTGCTAGTTCATAACTGTAATTTTGCTACTGTTATGAATCGGGCGACCCCCATGCTTAGCCTCTGCTATCTCTGCTGCCTCCACCACTTCAGACAGTGGTCCTGTGCACTCTCTATTGGAGGTTTTTTCTTTCTTAGAAGCCATAGAATTTTGTCTTCCTCTGCTTCTAAGACTGCTTTGTTATACCTGACCAAAACTCAAAACCAAGGTTACTGTCACCAATTGTGATGCACCAAGACCCTCTAGGACACGAGACAACTACTTTGATTTCTGAGGCTGTATAATTTTATGGGAGCACACAATCCAGTAGAGTGGCTGGCAGATTTGAAATGCTGACCTTAATGTTGACAGTCCAAGAGCAACCCATTAAGATAACTGAGTTCCTTGGTATGCCCAGAAGTATGATAAACTGGCAGATCCCTGAGTTAAGCGTCTACTGCATCTTATTTGCATAGTTCCACACTGTCACCCGGTGAAAGTCACTCAGACTAGTAATAGAAGAGCCATATCAAGCAGCTTCACTTCACCTCGCACATTCCATCTCCTCATCCTCTTTCTGACTCTTCTTCTGTTATTCCAGGTGAGTAGAGACTAGTTTTTGTATCCTGAATACCCACTTGCAAGCTTTAAAGACCTCAGGTCCTAGGCTACAAACTAGGAGGTAGAACAGAAACACAGGCCACTTAATTGGGATGGTCCATCATGATCCTAAACTCCAAAGCAAGAAACCAAATGCTATAAGGTGTTTAACTGCATATAAACCCAGTAGTTACTCTTTTAAGTTGAGGTTCTTGCTATCATTGTGAAAATATACATGAGATAATGTTTGAAACTTCAGTTTTTTAATCCCCTTACTGGTCTCCCTGTCAATAATGATAACAACAAATTATCATAATGTTGTATGTGCTAATCACAAGTATACTTGTACATTTGTATGACTCTCGTCATATAATCTTACCTCTATTTGAGTTATTATTTTTCTATATTGACACCAGTTATTTTATAACCAGCTTACAATCCCATGTGTTAGGTTACAATATAAGATTTCTTCAATTCAAAACTCAAACTTGCTGTCACTGAATTTATTGTGATTCAAATCAATCCTACAGGAAAGGGTAGGCTTGCCCCTGTGGGCTTCCAAGACTGTAACTCTGTCATTGCTGTTAGGTGCCTTATAGTCACTTAGACGCATAGCAATGATATGTACAGCAGAAGCATCACCGGCCAGCCCTGGGCTCTCCTCACAATTGTTCCTGTGTGTGCGCCCATCGATGCAGCCACTGTGTCCGTCCATCTCATCAAGGGCCTACCTCTTCTTTGCTGTCCCTCCAGTTTCCCAGATGTGATATCTTTCTCCAGGGATGGATAACATGACCAAAGTATGTGAGTTCAAATGAAGTCTTACAATGTTTGCCTCTAAGGAGCTAGCTAGTTGCATTCCTCCCAAGACATACAGGTTTGTTCTTTTGGCAGTCTATGGTACTTGCAATACTCTTCACCAACACCATCCTTCAAATGCATCTGTTTTTTAGTCTTCCTGATTCAATTTACAACTTTCACATGTATCTGAGGCAATGGAAACTGCCATGGTTTGAGTCTGGTACACCTTAGTCCTCAAAGTAACATGCTTTCTTTTTAATACTTTCAAGAGGTCTTTTGCAGTAGATTTATCCATTCAATACACCATTTGATCTCTGGCTGCCTGTTACCATGGGCATTGATTGTGGATCCAAGCAAGATGTCATTCTTGAAAACTTCAGTCTCTCATGATGATACCTATTGGTCCAGTTGGGAGGATTTGGTTTTTCTTTACATTGAGTTGTAATCCATACTGGAGGCTGCAATTGCGGACCTTCCACAGCATGTACTTCAAGTTCTCTCCATTTTTAGCAAACAGGATTGTGCTGTATCCAACTTCTCTGCATATTTGTTTAGAATGCAGATGGAATAAATATGGTGAGGAGATATGACCCCGATGCATGCCTTTGCTGATTTTATCCCATGCAGAATCCCCTTATTCTGTTCACACAACTGCCTTTAGATGCATGCACAAGCTTCTCGTGAGTATACATAGAGTTCTGAAATTCCCATTCTTCCCAAGGTTCTCCATAACTTGTTATCATCCACACATTCAAATATCATTTTGTGGTCAATGAAACGTAAGTAAAAATCTTTCAGGTATTCTCTGTTTTGGGCCACGATCCATCTGACATCTATAATGATATCTCTTGTTCTCTGTCCACTTCTGAATCCAGCCTGAATCTTTTGGATCTCCTTGTCAATGGACTACTACAAATGTTGTTGGGTGGTCTTCAGCAAACTTTTACTTGCATGTGATATTAATGATATTATTCTATAATGTGTTCATGGTTTCATGTCACCTGTCTTTGGAATGGGAATAATTGTGAATCTCTTTCAGTTTGCTAGGTAATTGTCTTCCATATTTACTGGCATAGACAAGAAGCTGCTTCCGGTACTTCATCAGCATGTTTTAACATTTTTTGAAGTTTTTATTTATTTATTTATTATTACTTTTTAATCATTTTATTAGGGGCTTATACAACTCTTATCACAATCCACACA
>NW_022111369.1:15135165-15137256 GCF_000313985.2 Echinops telfairi
CCCACTATCATGATCTGAATTCTAGCTTGTTTTAACATTGCAATTGGTATTCCATCCATTTCTGAAGTCATGTTTTTGGCTACTGGCTTCAGTGAATCTTGGATTTCTTCTTTTAGCACCATTGGTTCTTGTTCACATGCTACCTTGTAGTTGGCTGAATGCTAACCAGTTCCTTTGGGTACACTGGCTATCTTTTTTATGCTTTGTGCATCATTGAATATTTTGTTCATAGACTCTTTTATTATTGAGGCTTGAGGCTGGAAATTTTTCTAGCATTCTTACAGGTTCTGATATTCTGAGCTTCTTCTTCCCCTTTGGTTTTCTAATTCTAGTTCTTTGCACATTTCATTATAATATCTGACTTTGTCTTCTTCAGTTGCCCTTTGAAATTTTCTATTCAACTCTGTGATATCATCATTTTCTCCATTTGCCTTAGCTACTGTACAATTGTAAACAAATTTCAGAGTCTCTTTATGAGAGTATAAAGTCTCATCTTTCTCACTCAGAGGGGCTGGTAGTTTTGAACTGCGGACCTTTCAGTTAGCAGCTCAATATATAGCCACTACACTACCAGGGAGTGGACAAAAACCTTCTTAGAGTCCACTTATTCTGAAATATACATCTGCTTCCATTTCATCGCAATTTCATTTAATTAATCATGAATCAATGCATCTGTTTTTATTACCAAGTTTGAAATTGAGAAGCTATAATTCAGAGTTAAGTGTGGCCAATTTTCTTTTGATTGCTTTTTTCCTGGACAATATAAATAATTTTCACTCTCAGTTATGTTGATAAAATGCCTGTGAAATACTATTTTCAGAGGAGAATAAAAAGATTATCAGAGAAATTTAGGACATAAAGATAAAGAAACATAGTAAAGAAATTGAGTTATTGATGTGTCTGTGATTATATGCAGAGCCACTTCTAAATGACTAAAGATAATCCTTATAAAAGATAGGCAATAATTAGCCTGAAGTAATCAAACCAAAGCTTTCAAACGATTAAACTAGGTCACCAGAATGATCAAATGAGAATATATCCAAGTTTAGAAAACAAACATTAAAAAATTAAGATAATGGAAATCCAAAGTTCATGACTATTTAATCCATTTTTTTCTCATAAAACATTATCTGGAGTAGTAAATATGCATTTGCCCACAGAAAAAGGACACTTTGACCACTTTAATGGAAAACAATACATCAAAGCCTGGATTAAATGTCATGAAATCTGCATTTATCTAATCCTGGGTTCAGCTACTAAATCTGTAGCTCTTATGAAAGACCTTCATAATTTTGAATCTCCATTATATCTTTTATAGTTTGGGGTGAGAACTATGATTTCTAATCTTCTGTTGATCTGTATGCTTCTATTGTTTGCCATGCTAGAGAAAGTTTAAACTAACAGATTTTCTATAGGGTAATTATCCTTGGGTTACCATTTGATGCCCATTATAGGACTAAAGAGGGTACGTGTGGAGGTTGAAGAAAATAATGTTTTGAATTGTTCCACATAAGGATTTAAGATCTAGTGAAGTATTAGTGCTTCTTTAAGTTTGTAAACACATACCTGGGCTTATGACTCCAATAGCTCGGTGGCAGGAGTAGCATATCTGCAGTATATGAAGCGTTATTTCCCATCCTACTAATATCTACTAGATAGACAGATAGATTGATAGTCAAAGTGCCATCAAATTGACAGACACATAGGAACCTTATGTACAACATATCATAACAGTGCCTGGTCATGCACTGATCTAATGATCACCCAGCATGTTCAAGCCCATCATTGTGGCTATTTTGCCAATGCAAATCATTGAGGGTCCTCATTGTTCACTTGGATTCTCCTACTCATTCCACCCAACATGATGTCCTCCTACTTTATCAACTAATCCCTTCTGATGACATATTCAAATCAAGTGTGTTATATATACACTGTTCTACTAAGGTCAATAGGTTTTCATTAGATAATTTTTTGGAAGAAGATTGTCAGGGCTTTCTTCCTGGTGTAGTTTAGTCTGAAAGCTCTTCCCAAACCTGTATATCATGGATGACCTTACTAATTTAGCAATGCCAAGTAGTATAACTTCCAGCT
>NW_022111369.1:15137553-15138884 GCF_000313985.2 Echinops telfairi
ACATTAGCCAACAAAGGCTCCAGGAACTGACATAATACCAATTGAAATGTTTCAGAAAGCTGAAGAAGCACTGTAAGCACACATTTGTCTATGCCAGGAAATTTGGAAGACAGTTACTTGGCCAATTGGTTGGAAGGGGTCCATATTTTGCTCATTCCAAAGAAAGATGACCCAACAGAATGCTCAAACTACAGAACTGCATTATTGCTATTACACACGAGTAAAATTATACTTAAGTTCATCCAACAACTGGTGCAACAGCACATTGACAGGAAACTGCCAGAAGAGGACATTTAACATGGGATATCATTGCTGATGTCAGATGATTATTGGCTCAAAGCATAGGATGCCAGAAAAATGTGTGTTTGGGGTTCATTGACTGCCCTAAGGCATTCAATTGTGTGGGTCATAATAAACTGTGGATCACCTTGAGAAGAATAAGAATGCTGGTACACTTCCTTGTGCTCATTCAGAACTTGTGCATGGATCAGGATGAAGTAGCATGAGCAAAACACAAGGGGATAGTGCATTGGCTTAAAACCAAGAAAGGTGTAAATCAGGGTTGTATCTTCTCACTATACTTCTTCAATCTGTATGCTGAGCAAATCATCAGAGAGGTTGGATTAGCTGAAGAAAAGTGCACCAGGATTGGAGGAAGGCTTATTAAGAATTTTCAATATGCAGATGACAAAACCTTGCTTGCTGTTTGGAGGAAATTAAGCACTTGCTGATGAAGATCAGGGATTGCAGTCTTAAGTAAGGATTACAACTCAATATAAGGAAGATCAAAATCCTCACAACAGAACCAAAAGGTAACATCATGATCAATGGAGGAAAGGTTTAAGTTGTCAAGAAGTTTGTGTTAGTTGTATCCACATTTGGTGCTCATGGAAGCAGCAGTCAAGAGTTCAAAGACATATTGCTTTGGGTAAATCTGCTGCACAAGACATCTTTAGAGTATTGAAGAGCAAGGATGTCATCTTGAGGATTAAAATGCACCTCACCCAAATCATTGTATCCTCTATTGCATCATATGCATGTGAAAATTGGACATTGACTAAGGAAGACCATCAGAGAAGAGATGCATGTAAATTATGGTGCTGGAGAAGAATATTGAACATAACATGGACTGCTGGAAGGATAAACCCGTCTGTATTGGAAGAAGTAAGACCAGAGTGCTCCTTGAGGCAAGGATGGAAAGACGGAGTCTTACGTATTTTGGAAATATTGTGAGAGAGGCTATTTCCTGGAGAAGGACATCATGTTTGGTAAAGTGACAGGTGGCAAAAAGGGGAAGGTCCTCGACAAGATGGAGTGACACAGTGGCTGCA
>NW_022111369.1:15140982-15149728 GCF_000313985.2 Echinops telfairi
ATCAATAGCAGTGAATCAAATAAAAATATGCAGTTTTGAGTAGACATATTGCATTATAACTTAGCTTCTATGTCACTAAACATTGGTATTCACCAAGGATCATTAGTGTGGTAGAAGCAGTAGTCTTCAGAAATTGGGCTTTAGATTGCTAATACCAATTGACCACAGATCGCTGCTTAGGTAGTCTGTTTGCTGTACTCAGAGTTGTTTGGATGGACTGAGCATACTCACTCATATTGCAGCTCCAACGAATTATCACACACTTAGTGGATACAAACAACATAGATTTACTTTATATAGTAATGGAGATTAGAAATGAAGGTTTTATGACTGCATTTCTTCTGGAAGCTCTAAAGGGGAATCCATCTCCTTCCTTGCCTATTCCAATTCCTAGGTGCTATCCACTTTCCTTAGCTGATGGCTCTGCATCCACCATTTTTTCTCCCTCTGGCCCATTTTTAATCACTTCTGCAAAATGTCTTTCCAAAAGAGTAACATATCCATCAGTTCTAGTGATTAGGGATACCATCTTTGTGCAGCCACTAATCAGCTCATCACATTGACCAAGAAATAGTAAACTAGAGAACACTGTCATGACCGACAATTCAGTTAGTTTCTTTCTTGACTCCTTATGTGTGTGAACCAATTGACCTCTGTTACCCCAGAGTCAATACAGCCTCAGTTTTGGAGATATTTTTGGAGATAATCATAAGATCAGCAGTTCAAAACCACCAATAGCTCAGCAGAAGAAAGATGATTTCTGTTACTATAAACATTTACAGTCTCAGAAACCCACAGAGGCAGCTCTACTCTGTCCTATAGGGTCGTTATGAGTCAAAAATTGATTCAATAGCTGTTTATTTGTTTGCTTGCTTGCTTGTTTGTGTAGGGGTCTATGGATCATCCAATACATTTTGAACGGATTGTTGGGATCCCTATGGAAACATAGATATAGCAAAGTGGTTTACAGCTCCAGATACTGGGGCACTGGGACAATTGGATGGTGGTCAGAGGAAGGCCACTATAGTAGCTTTGGTAACCTATAGTCTGTAGCAGCAAAGGGAAGGCTTCTACTTCTGCAAAGATTTACAGTCCCAGAAATCCACAGGGGCAATTCCACCCTGCCCTATCAGATCGCTGTGAGGGAGAGCGGACTCAATGGCAGTGAGTTTGGTTTGGCTCATAGCCACAAACACAAGTAATTTTTTTCTACATAGATTAGTCCTTATCCTTCTGGGGGAATGTCTCATGGATTTTTAAACCTGCAGTGACCATACAAAGATCTTCTATAAATATTTGGTAATAGCGGAAAGCAAATGAGTCTCTTCAGAGAGCTGCCGAAGTTATAAATATAGACATTTGTATTTTGTGTCTTCTCTAGCCTCTTGAGAGTTATCATGAAATACTAATAAAACATATTTTACTTTAAAGCATATATGCTTATAACTTTTTTTGTGAATAGCACAAAATTTGATTAAATTTTTCTAATATTCAAAAATGATTAGTCATTCAACACAGAAACTATCATCACTGAAAAATCAGTATTCACATTTTCACTTTTTTCTTATTCTTCATGCTGAAGAATATATAAACCAGAATTCATAATGAAATTACAGTTGTTCATAAATTGTAACTGTGGTTTGGTTAAGCATTTACGCATACTTAAAAAATTCTGTGATATTTAATGGATTGCGTGCAAATTCTAACACAGACTATTACGTGATTCATTATTATTTGAAGATAAAAGACATGGAGGGTGTCCTGGGGGTGAGCTAGTGACAGAGTGGTTGGGGGCCGTCTGGTCCTGTTATGCAGTTCACAGGTTTGGAAACTCTGAATTTGTGGATCATTCCTACACTAAAGCTGGAAAAGGAAGATGGAGTACCTTCAGTAACTCATTTAAGACATTTACTTAAAAAGACCTTTGCATTGTATGTGTGTGTGAGAGAGTTGAAGCCAACCCCTGTAGGTATTGTCTACTTAAATGAATGGATATTAGAGAGTCTTTTTTCTGTTGTCAGTTACTAAATGGATAATATTTATGCTTCTTTTTCTAACCCTGCAGTACAATTTGAAAAGCTGATTACTGTTGGCCCTGAAAAACTTACATTTTTGTGTCAGCCCAGAGAGGATGGACATATGTGCTAGGGTTTGATAGGCACAGACAGTTCAGTGCAGCACATTCAGAAGCACATATGCCAAATTATCATTCTGGTAATAGCAGATGCCATGGAGAAGGGGTAGAAATTAAAATGAAAGACAAAGAAATTTAAATAGCTGCTTACAATCCTACAAAAAAGAGCCCTATTATTTATGGAGCTAAAATGTATCTCTAGTTATTTCTAAGCAAGGTTTTATTTATTATCTATGGTTAGCTTTGTTGACTAACAATGAATTAATTATGGTAAGAAATATTTATTGCATGAAGAGACTTGTCTGGGCACTGCACACACAGCGTTTAACACAATAGAGCTCCTCCTCTCAGGACTAATCTGTCTAGAGAGGGGATAGTGGGTGATGTGAATGAAGGAAATCATTCACTATGACAAAAATCGCAGCTTCTTAAGATGACCCAGAAAAGCATATAAAATAATTTCAAAGTATTTGGATGATGTAAATGGTTCACTGTGCTTGACTGCTAAATACAAGGCACATATTGGAGTCAAGCCAAGGTGCTTTCCAATAAAGAGCTGGGGGTCTACTTCTTGAAAACCAGCCTTTGTAAAACCCAAGGAGTACCCTTCTAGTCTGGCACTCTCACTCAGAAGCGTAAGCTGGGTTGCAATGCTTGTTTGTTTGTTTGTTTGTTTGTTTTCATTGCCATTTACAGAAATTTCATCCTTGTGTTTATAAAGCATCCATATAAAATGATATGAGAACTTAAATTGTAAACACTTGGTTTTCAGAAGGCCATGGATGACAGTGGGCACCCCAAATGCATTTGCCGTGTCCACACATGGAGCAAGCCCCCGGTGGATCCCTTCTGGTCACAGGGCAGGAATGTGAAGAGCCTTGCGATCAGACAGAGTGCACCGGAGTTGTTTGGGTTTGTTGTCTGCTTTCTGATTATGAAATCCCAGATAGTAAAACTGGACAGTGGCTGCACTGATGGTTTCTTGAGGGGTGTGGCATCAGGATTAGAGAAAGGTTTATAACAACCTGAAATATGAAGATGGCACAAGTTGCTTGCTGAAGTGAGGACTTGAAGCATTTGCCGATGCAGAGCAAACATTGCAGCCGTCAGTGTGGACTCCACCTCAATGTACGAGGACCACAATCCTCACAACTGGACCGTGGGGTAACATCATGATCAATGGAGAAACTTTTGATATTGTCAAGGATTTTGTCTTACTTTGATCAAAAATCAATGTTCATGAAAGAAGCAGTCAAGAAAAACATGAATTTCATTACCTAAATCTTCTGCGCAAGATCTATTTAGAGTATTAAAAAGCAAAGATGCTACTTTGAGAACTAAGAAGTCCCTGACCCAAGGCATGCTATTTTTCATTGTCTCATATGCAGGTGACAGTTGGACATGGTGTAAGGAAGGCTGTAGAAGGATACGTGCATTTGAAATGTGGTTCTGGGAAAGAAAATTGACATATCATGGACGGCGACAAGGACAAGCAAATCTACTCGCTCGTGGCATGGCCAGAGTGTTCCTTAGAGGCCAGGATGGCACGACTTTGTCTCGCGTACTCTGGACATACTGTCGTCCCAGATGAAAGACACCATATGTGGTGACGTGTGGAGGCAGCAAACGAAAGGAACGCCCTCAAGGAGAGGGGCTGACACTGTGACTTCAACAAAGGGTCCAGCATGGGAACAACGGGGAGGTAGCACAGGACCACGTCATGTTTTGTTCTGCTGCGCAAATGCCTCGAAGGCTCAGAAATACTCCATGGCACCTAACAACAGCAATTAGACTAATCCACGTGTGTTAATGTTAGAACCTGTCTGTAAATATTTTTCCACAGACGCATTTTTGAGCATCCCTTGTTTGGAATAAAGCCATGACTGGGCGAACTGGAACCCTCATCCCATTTTTTTTTTTTTTTGCTTACCCATATATTTTGCATCAAATTATCTTAACTAAGAAAAAATGTTGCACTTGAAATTTTACATTTTTATTCTAGATTTTCAATGTCCTCAACTTTTATTGGATATGCAATGCTGTGATAATGGGATGGGCTGAAAGAGAAGAGGTCAGCAGTGATGCTGACAAGAGAAGAAGGGCTTACCATGTGTTAATGCTTGTTTCTTAAAGCCGAACTCCAACCCAATTCCATTAGGTTGCATCTGACTCATAACAAACCTATAAGACAGAATAGACCTACCCCTGGACGTTTCTGAAACTGTACATCTTTACAGGAGCATCATCTGGCTAGTGGGTTTGATCTGCTGACCACAGAGTTAGCAGCTAAGAGTAACTAACTACATCAGCAGAACTCAAGGTACTAGCTGGTGTGTCCTCCACTGTGTAAGTATGATTCTTGAGGCCAGGGAAGTGTTTGGATTCTGCAAGGCATGCTGTTCTATCTTCCTTACATTCTCTGCAAGTTCAGGGTCTAAGGTAATTAATTTCGTGTCTATTTGGTGGTTCAAGTATGAAAACCAAAAACCTAACTGTCATCCAGTTGATTCTGATTCATAACAATAACATTCAGGTATAAGGATGGCCAAATTCTAGCTCAGTTATTAATCTGGATATTTCTTCTTTCTTGTCAGTTTTATACTCATAAACCCATCAACCACAGATAACGATGACTATAAATGTAACTCTTCAAACTTCCTATTTTTTAGAAATATAGACTCTGAAGAAATATTGTAAAAGTAAATAATAATGGTATAGTACTAAAGAAATATGTTCCTTTTTGCAATTCAAGGGCATAACTCTTTTGAAAGATTCAAATAGGCTATCTAATTTTATGATATTTCGATTCAAATAAAACCATTAGTTCAGAAAATTAACTTGAGAATATACTAAAAGCATTCTCACCAAGATATGTAAAAAACTGTATATGTACATTATTTTAGCCAACGTATAAAGTGGAAAAATGTGCAATTTTATATTCGATTTACCTACAAAATCTCAAATTTCTTCTACCATTTTAAGTGTTTATAATGTGTTATGTATAAATCTGTCTCAAATTTCATCAGTTTTCTTTACAGTGGTGTTTTTGTTGCTAACTTGAAGTAATATTGCATAACTAGATTTTGCTCTACAATCTATTACTTTTCGTCCCTGAGTGAGAAATAATTTTGTTCATTCTTTTTTCTTTCACATTCATTTCTTCCTTGGTACCTATTTTCTTGTCAGGTAGTTTCACATTCTGAGTGAGAAGGCCCCACTGAGTATATTGTGGAAAACATTTTTAAAAGCATTAAAATCTTTTTGCTGTTTAAAAATTTGCCTGATATTGACTGTATTATCCCTAATTTCCATTCAGGTAGAAAGATAAGTAAATTTGCATTTGCTAAAAGATCTTTTTTGCTCTCTCTATAGAACTCTGAGACATTTCAGAACACATGGCTCCCTTTCCTAGAGGTATCAAGGAATGGAACAGGCACAAATGATTTTTCAAATATAAGGAGATGGGTTGCCACCGTTGCTACAGCAATGAGTTGAGACATATGTGACCGTGAAATATTGTGCAGCGCTGGGCAGTGATTTTTTCGGTTACAAAAGGAACCATAGGGTCTGTATAAATCAAGACAATCTCAAAGGCACTTAACAACAACATGTCAACAAAAACCAAAGGTAATTAAGACTAAATCTATTAAAGTTTTTAAGACCTCTAAAAGTTATTACATTGTGTACGATATAAAACAATCAGTAAATAATCAAGCTTAGTGTCATTATGAATAACTATAATACAAATTGCCATTCTTAGCAAATTAATCTATAAATGTATTTGGGTTTTGCATGGAACTTGATTAACTAATTCCAAGCAGTATATGAACAATAAAGTATAAGAAGTGCACAGATAAAGATTGCGGTAGGGGACAGATCTAAAAGGCCCAAGGTTTATTGAAAAGTTTATATGCAACATTAGACACCAGGTAAAGTTAAAAGGCTGGTCAGGAATTGTGTAAATATTTTCAGTGGATAAAACTAGCCAGCGACTGCCCAAAATAGGGTGATACAGAAAAATACCATCAAAGTATAAAAGAAAAAAAACAAAAGAAAATTTATAAATGGAAATCCACTGAAGAAAATAAAATTTTAAATCAGAAAACCTGCTAAACTGCACTTGTACATATGGAAACACTAATAGTGAGATACCAGTTCACCCCTGCCAGGTTAGGTAAAATAAGTAGCTTTCCACATTCTTTACTTTCTAGGCCTTATAATGTATGTGTATGTGTATCTGACTTATAATTAGCATTGTTAATATAGAATGTAGAAATATAAAAAAATAAGATTTTTCTCTTAATATAGAAAAGTCAACATCCCTTGTACCATTTACTCCACACTTTTCTATATTAAGATAACAACACTGTGAAGTGTATGGGGCAACATGCTAAGATTTGACAATGCTAAGGGCTGGGTTCAAGGAGGATTAATATATTAGTCTGTATTTTTCTTCATGTTTAAATTATTTCATGATATAAAAAAGACAAAGCTATGGACAATTAGTTCTCCTCTGCACAAATAGAAAATTAAGCTAATTTCTGTGAATGTGAAAATATTGTCTTAGTATCCATCCAAACCAGGCCCACTAACATTAACTAAGTTCTTAGTCACCAAATAGAACAGCATAGAATTGCTCCATACAGCTTCTAGGGCTGTGACTTTCCCCCCTCCCCCCAAAAAAACCATTTTATTAGGAGCTAATACAGAGATCACATCATTCCACAGTTCAATCACATCATGCCGTATCTTTCTCCCATGGAATGGGTGGTTGGTTTGAACCATCTACCTCCTGACTAAGCACAACATTTAACTGCTGTATGATTAGGGATCTTTCTTAGAATCATAACAATGACTAATCATGATTTGGGTATCCATATGTATATACCGCATTTGATAGACACATTAGATGGTAATATTCTGATTTAATACTCTCATGTGTCACTAAGCTCATATGTTCTCCTCTTTCAAATTTAGATGTCACTGCCGATCCTAAATTTTCCAGAAATTGCCATGGATTTTATTGAATTTTTATCTTTTCAGGATAAAGATTAGCAATATGCTGTAAAGCAACATAACTTTCTTTCTTTTTTAAATGCCCAGATGCATGACTGAAACAGCAAAAAAGAAAGAAAGAATTGTAGGTAAATGAACTATTAAATTGCATGACATGTGGGGTGCCTGCCAATACAACTATGTGTAAAACAATATAAACAACTTATTCTTCCTATGCATCACAGGAGAGTCTCTACATTATTTGGGCTCTGCCGGGGGTGGGGTGGGCTTAATAGAAGAGGCTAGGCAAAATGATGGACGCTCAGGAGACTATTTGTAAGACTGCAGATGGAGGTTTGAGCACATGGAGGGGAAGCTGCAGCACGGGCTAAGGCAAACATATGAGGCTCTGCATCGCTCTCACTCAGATCAGTGGCATTCACACCGTACTGTGTACATCTAGCACCCAAGGAAACGCTTCTCAACATTCTTGGTACCTCACTTTGAGTGGTATTTTCCACCATCACCCCTCATATATTAGTTCTAAAATTACCTGTCACAATCTCCTCCATTGATTCCTCAGTCCCTGATAAGGAATACTAACAAGTGGTCTGGGTGTGTTGCTTTCAAAAGGCCTATGCTACCTTCACATCGCATCTTTCTTTAGAAGTTATCTTATTCTACTGCTAAGAATTTTTCATATGATATCCTTATCAATGGAAAATACTGTTTTTAAATAAAAATTAAGCACTACCCAGCACCTAGTTAAGAAGACATGACAGCCGATTTAGATTTCTTTTTGTTTTACTTTCTAATTCAACTTCACGCATTCTCAATTTGCTTGCTTAGATAAGCAAACAAGTGAAGAAGGTGACAAATGAAGAAAAATGGCAGTGACACTGGAGCACATCCTTATTTTAAATGAAGTGGAAGAGAACTAACTCCAGAAATTTACCAAAGACACAGTGGAGAAGAAGATAGGGCAAAAGCAAAATGAACCGTTCTGATTGAAACGGCATTTAGCCCCGTCCTCCCAGGGACATGCAGGCAAAACATTGCTTTTTTTTTTTTCTCCCTTGGGTTAGATCTCTTTTCCTCAGTGTGCAAATGTCTGCCAATTCTTTATGACTACATTTAGCACCACCATGACTTACTGTCAAGGTATTTCAGCTAAAAATCTAGAGAAACAAAGTACCTTTATAAATAATAAAACGTTTTCCCCAAACAATTGGAGAACAGCCTCCCGGGATGTTGTTGCTCAGTGCTGTTGAGTTGTTTCCAACTCTTAGCGACCCGATCGGACAGCAGAATGAGACCGTCCCTCGTCCTGTGTCACCTTCTTTATTGCTCTTCTATCTGAACCAATTGTTGCAGCCACTGTGTCAGTCCACACTGTCGAGGGGTGTCCCACTTTTCTGGGCCCCTTGACTTGACCAAGCGTGATGTCCTTTTCCAGGCCCTAGCCTCTACTGCTAACGTGCCCTAAGTATGTGAGAGGGAGTCTGCCGTGTGGGCTTTTAAGGAGCATTCTGACTGCACTTCTAAGACATCAGGAATGACATAACTTTTATTCATCATCTTCTGAATTTATCTCTCAGAATAATTCTTCTAAGAATG
>NW_022111369.1:15150741-15152496 GCF_000313985.2 Echinops telfairi
GTGTGGAGACCCCTGCCAGTGCTGAGATGCTCACACGTTCACTGACTCAGCTTTCCTCTTGCAGTCAGCATCATTGCATGTGTTTTGTGAGATGGAGGAGGACTTTGTGGATTGGTGTCGGACATATGGGTTAATGTTGGACTTGTGGACTTGGGCACCACGGGGTTGGGATGTTTTCTTGATGAGAACTTACACTTTATATAAAACTCCCTCTTATGAGTTTCTGTGCATTTGTTGAGTACTTTGGAGAAAGAACTCAAACTAACACAAACAAATTCAATGGCATCAGATAGCTCAGCCAAACCATATTTCAAGATCTATCATGAAGCAGTTGGTGATAGGATCATATCCATTCACCTACGGGGAAGACTGGTGAGTTCAACTATTATTCCGATCCATCTTGCAAGAAGTCCAGCAAAACTTTGCTCACATGCTCTGGACATGTTATCCAAAGTCAACAAGATGGATTGACACAGAAACTGCAAAAACGGGCACAAAGAGGGTCGGAGCAGGTGGTGAGTGGCGGCTGGACATAGAGCTGCTATGAGTTGGAACAAGAGTACTTCACACTGAAACCCCGCTAAAAGATCATCATAAAATAAAACCCACCAAAATGTATATGGGAAACAGAACTTCTGTGACATTTCACTAATCTCATGAACTTTCATAAACCACACCCACTGCCACCTGGTCCATGCTGACACATAGCGACCCGCCTGTGGGATTTAACCCAGCCTTTCTCCTGCAGAGCTGCTGGTGGTTTTGAACTGCTGACCATGCGGATCTCAGCTGAATGCAAATGCCTGCACAACCAGGGGTCCTCCCAAGGATCTCATTTCCTCAAAACTAGCACAGCATCAACCGCTGGTGCTAACGTAACCTTGCCATGATGAAGCTGCTCTCATGTCTAGATGAATGAGCCAGCTGTGTGTGCATGCATCCTTTGTGTCTATCGAAGCCGTTGATTGACCATGAACAGATATGCTATTCAGCATAAAGTTGTTTTATTTTTATTCTTTTTCTGCGTTTGTATTTTTAATATATATTTTAATTGGGCTTTAATACATATTTCATATCATTCCATAGTTCAGTCACAGCAAGCATTATTGTGCAATTTCTACCACAATCAGTTGCCAAACTTCCAATTCCTTATTGGACTTCTTCACATTGTCTCCCTTTTATCCCCGCCAGACGCCAAACCTTCTTTTCCCCATAAACCCTTATTATACTTGTTGTCTCTATAGGTTTATCAATCCTGAGTTTATAGACCAAAAATAACCCAGAAAAAACATATAACACAAATTCAAGAGGATGACCCCAATGATATGACACATCTGAGAATTGCTTAATATGAACAAACAAAAATGTAAAATACAGAAAATGTTGAAAACTAGATCGGGTTCAGTGTACATCAGAGAGGAGATCAGCTGACAAGGTTTTAACTGTTCAAGTCAGGCTTACCTTTTTGATTCTGTATACTCATCTCTCCAATGCACTCTGTTTAGTGACCACTTTTTCTCATCACTCTATTATGGATACAGGGAGATCACCAGAAGCTTATTTCCTATGTATACCCCACTGAAGTATCCTTGGCTCCCATCCCATGGCCTTCTGCAAACAGGATTCTCACACTTTCGGCTCTGACACTATTCCCTCCTTAAACTAACGATATTATGATTTACAATCCTTCGGTGACTGATGACAGCATGCTTCTACTATGTGGACTTAGTTGACATACAATTTAGATGGCTGCTT
>NW_022111369.1:15153712-15156397 GCF_000313985.2 Echinops telfairi
TATATGTTTCATTTTAATAAATAAAATTGTAAGTCCTATTTTAAATTAAGCATCAGAGAGGTGGAAGTCTTAAATACATTAGTCCATTCTTCATGAAACTGATGGGAATAATCTTCTTGGCCTATTTCTTTCCCTCTCTTTTTGTTCATGCAGATGCGTGCACATATGTCTAGATTGGTTTGCCTAACTTCTGCATTTGGGGAAGCATGACCCAACAATCAAGTGCTCTGCTATCCGTGATGCAGTCTTTTGAAAGAGAAAAATTCCTTTAAAATTTTTATTTATAAGTTATGACTATGAGCACAATAACTGGAAACAAACATGGTTGTATAGAAGAAGGTGGACCAAGTATGAGAAAAATCTTGGCTTTCTACTCACAATGTTTCCAGTTAAGTCTTTTATAATGGTTTCCAAATAAAACTGATATAATCTAATGGCACAAATTCAACAACATGTTTGAAAAGAAGCCTTTTTTCCTATTTATTAATTTGCTATGAATTTGGATGCTTCAAATATTAAAGTAGCTTAGGCTTCTCATGATTTTCTGGAAACCCTGCTGAGAAGTGAAAGAAGTATTTTGTAGGTTGAATGGTGCCCCTCCACCGCACCCCACCCTTCAATCTTCAAGAGCTAAAACAAGTGCACAAAGAATACTATTCCTTCTATTATCACCTGAACAACAAAAAGGACCAGTATAAAAACAACATGTAATTTCAATGCATATGAGAAGATAATAAAATATGGCACAAATGAGTGGCCTACACACAGAAAAAGACCAAGTAGATATCATAAAGGGAAAAGAAGGAATATGATTAACCCATCAGGGAGATTTTTAAAATGATCTTCAGTTTCTTTAATGGGATGAAGGTAAAAATTGACAGAATTTTTTTTAAAAAACAAAAGAGACAATAGATAAACTCAGGAAAGCACTATAGGTACAATCTGACAAAATGAATGAAAAACTTAGGAATAATTCAACAACTCCAAATAGAAATCAGGAAGACAAAAATAATATATTTGAACTTGATAACATTTTAAAGGGAAAATATTATTGTTTATCAATGAACTTTATGATCAATCTCTCCAGTCAAAAATTCAAGAGCAATAAAAAATACAAAAACAGCCAGAGAAAGCCTAAGAATAAGATATGAAACTGCCACAAGGAAAAACGTCCCTTGGATAAACGGTCCAGAAAATCAAGGAGAAAAAAATAACCACCGAGGAAATGCACCAGGAAGTAGTAGACAAGAACTTCCTTAACATCGGGGCAGAATAGAAAATAGCCGAGGAGCAAAAAGAAAGAAAACCTTTAAGAATTGACACCCGCCTCCACCCCAAATTACCGTGAAACATTATTGTCAAGCTTTCTGACATCAAAGAAAAGAAAAGACTCCTGAAAGCCACTCGGAAAGTAAGAACCATCACCCGTCAATGAAGCTACTGAAAATAACCTCACCGTTTTCAATAGGTACCACGCAGGCAAGAACGCAATCGAACAACATATAAAAACGTGAAAAAAATAAACTGTCTTCCACTATTCTTATATTAAGTAAAATTCTCTCTCAAATATAAAGGAGAAAAAAGACATTTTCAGACAAGGAAAAACAAAAAGAATTTGTGAAAGCCAAGACCAACAGTACAAAAAATACTAAAGATAGTTCTTTGTACAGAAAATCAACAGTATCTCATAACTTAAAATCAATATGCAAGACCATATTATGGGGAAATAACCCCACTCCACTAATACCCAAAGCGAAACAAAATCACGAGATTCAAAACATGGTACCAGGGATAATCTTCCTCATTGAAGACAATGAGGTAAAAGAGTGAAAAAAGTAGATATTAACTCACGGAATGAAGAAGAGATTGAGTCGTTCACAGAAGACAACAGAGTGCTTTGTATTTGGCAAGAAAATTTTTAAAAAACTGAATAACTTCAGAGAAAATTCTAAACTTGCAATAAAATTTTTAAAAAGCTAAGTGATAAAAAAGCAACTAAACAGTAAGAGCAAAACAAAAAAGAGCAGAAAGGCACAATTACCCACAAACAAAATGAAATCACAGAAAAATTAGTGAACAAAGAAACCCATAACACCAGGAAAACGACGGCAATAAAATTATACCAATTATTGAATGTAAATGGGTACACTTTGTAGCTACACAAAGATGAACAGAAAGAATAAGAAAGCATGACCCATACTCTTTACAAGGGACACGACCCAGGCACAAAGGCAAAGCAGACTAAAAAGTAAATGAGGGATAAAAAGAATATATCAAGCTAGCACAAGTCAAAAAAGTAGCAGCAGTATTATTAATTTCAGACAAGATAAAAGCCATCATGAGAAAGAAGATTATAAAGCCACAATTGAACAAGAAAATATAACCAAATAACCATCTATGAACCCACTTAAAGACCGTGAAAATACATTTGTCAAATGCTTTTGGAGTTTAAGAGACAAAGCCACTATCATGGTGGATTTAAATACACCACTCTCAAGGAAAGACAGATAAAATGAAAAAAAAATTAACAAAGATACAGAAAAGTTAAGCAACACAATCAACTCAATGTCTTAGACAAACACAACACAATATATATTACCCTCTCCCCTCTAGGAAATCAGGGCATTTACTCCAAAATAGATAATATGTTAGACCAAAAAACAAGCAACAATAAATTTAAAGATA
>NW_022111369.1:15157220-15158874 GCF_000313985.2 Echinops telfairi
ATTGCACATTTTTCATTTTGGTATCCTTTATTCAATGTCCAACTTTCACATGATGATGAGGCAATTGAAAGTAATAAGACTTGGCACAGGTAAAAACCTTAGTCCTCAAAGTCACATCCTTGCTTTTCAACACTCTAAAACTTGAGAAGCAGATTCACTCAATGCAATTGGTCTTTTGATCTCTTGGCTGCTGCTTCCATGAGCTTTGTTTTTTGAGCCAAGGAAGATGAAATCCTTGACAACTTCAAGCTTTTCTCCATTTATCATGATGTTCCTTATTGGTCCACTTGGAAGGATTTGGCCTTCCTTACACTGAAATCTAATCCACACAGAAGGCTGCAATTACCACTATGCCACTAGATTCCTATGTGTGATTATATTCTGGCAATTAATTCTATAAGCAAACACTTGTGACTTATGAGTATTATAAATGCACTGGGAATTTCATCTTATTACATCACCCTAATGAGCAACTCTAGCTGCGGAGCCCACCAGAGGGAGTGCAAAGGAATAAAACTGAGTTCATCTGTGGGAAGACTGCTCGGTATCATCAGTCAGCACAGGCCAGGAATCCACTGTGGACCCGGTCCAAATGGAAACTTAGAAAAACTAAAACAAGTACAATAGAGTTAAATAAAACTTTGAGAATATTCCCCACGAATTTAGAGACAATCTTAAGAATGGGTTTGATACATGGAAAATTACTGACCAAAGGCAAGTTGTAGCATACACTATGTACACCGTACATGAAGTCATCTAAGGCCATTATGAAAAAGGCAGGAAAGAAAGAAAAGACTGAAATGCATGTCAGACGAGACTAGGAAACTTGTTCTTGAATGTAGGGTAGTTAAAACAAATGGAATACATTATGAAATAAAATCACAGAACAGAAAACCTGAAAAGGTGGCTAAAAATAATCAGGTGTTATCATGGCACGTGCAAAGACCTGGAGCAAGATGATTCAAAAGGTAAAACAGGCTTGCCATTTCTCAAGCTGAAAGAACTGAAGAAAAACAAGTCCAGCCTTCCACTGTAACCCTGAAGAGTCTATGGAGGAAAAGGTTGACTGGTGCAAGAAGCCTTCAAAGTAGGTAGGAGGAACGCAGAGAGCACTGCCTGAAAAACAATCCCTCTACATTAAAACCATTTCAGCAGGTAACATATTGTAATGGTTGGGGATTATGTCAACTAGACACCTCTGAGTAAGGGTAGGGGTGGAGCTCAACCTATCAGTTGGGTCAAAGCCTGAAGACACCTCCCTAAGTTCTGAGCTTTTTAGTAGGAGAGAGGGACTGAGCAGAGTCAAATCCTCTGGCTCTTCGCCTTCTGCTGAAGCTGGATCTTGCCTCTGGTTTCTTGATCTCCTGTCAAGTTACCTGCCAATCCCAGGAGCCATCAGCGGACTCCCAGGGTGGATTCATTACACTGACTTTAGATCTCTGCATTCACCAGCCGGTTCCTCCTGCTGTTTCTGCTTTGTCACCCTGCTTCCTGTTCATCAGTATCCATGAGATTCAGGAGAAGCCTGGCTTGAACAGAACTATGGAAGTGATTTTTTTTTTTTATAATAATCCCTTTCCATATACAACACATACAAGCTTCACTAATTTTGTTTCTCTAGAGAACCCGACTGAACACACATGTGATCAAGAAC
>NW_022111369.1:15159689-15183056 GCF_000313985.2 Echinops telfairi
TAAAAAAAAAAGAAGTGATTGGTTTGGGCTTATTGTTCATAATGCATGCTATGAAAGAGAGCCAAGAGAGCCATTTAAATGGGAACCTGCTAAATAGTTTATATCATATATTAAACAAAGTTTCCTGCTGCAGCTTGTAAGGACAATGGGAGGTACAAGAGCAAAGGAAGTGCCTTCTTGTATTATACAAAGCTCGCCCGGCCTTTGTACTTTTTATGGTTACTCCATTTCAGGCAGTTAATTAAAGAGAATACCCATACAAGTAAATAGGTTTAGGACAAAAAGAGATGCTTTCTTTTGTCGATTAATTTTTTAAAAGTTTAATTAGTCATTTCTTAGAATTTCAACATACCTGACTACCAATGTAAAAATAAACTGCCAAAAGAACAAACAGATCTCTCTTGGAAGCAGTATAGCCAGAATGCTCATTAAGGGAAAGAATGGAAAGACTTCGTCTCAAGTACCTTCGATGTGCTCTCAGGAGAGACCAGTCCCTGGAGAGGGACATCATGCCTGGTGAAGTACAACGGTAGTGGAAAAGCAGAAGACCCTCCAGATGAGCGGATACAGTGGCTGCAATATTGGGCTCCAACATAAAAACAATTGTGAGGCTTGTCCAGGACTCGGTGTGTTTCCTTCTGTTGTACGTATGGCTGCCGAGTCTAAGCGGACTCCATGTCAATGATTAGCAACAAAACACCAACATAAATAAGAGAAGGAAAAATTCGAGGAAACTTGTGACTCCTTTCAAATGATTTCAGATGTATGGCTTATTAGTTATTCACACAGCTGGAGGATTCCTTTAAATAACATGAAAATGTTTGCATTTTGAGAAGAAAATGTGTTTTTAAATCTGAGGATTGTTTAAATGCCTATTCAGGACTCATAATCTATGAGCCATTAATGATATTTACCTGACAGAATTATTAAAGGATTAAAATGAGAAAATATAAGTCAAATATCCGGTATATGTTAATCTTCTCTTCTCCAAATACCATAATGTCAGCTTTCAGACATTTAACACATCATTAAAGGTAACCGAATGTTATTTCGAGGAGTGCATAAGTCTTAAAACCAGAGACTCATCGCCCACACATGGCTTGTTCAGTGTTTGGTCAAATACAATAGTTTCCTTTTTCTTAATGAATTCTTAAAGTCAGACTAATAGTACACATGTTCTAATTAGTTAGAATGTAATTTTGCCTATTGTTAAACAGACCTAAGATCACAATAGCTTAAATAAAGTATGGACTTAGGAACCTAGCGCTGATATATTGGCTCCCTGGTTCAGGGGTCAAAACTACTTCAAGCATTATCTTCAAAATCCAAGACAGTTTATCAATCACTCTGAAATCTGTATGGCAGCGAGTCACAAGCAAGAAACACACAATCTGAAGTGTGCAGCGGTCCCTCCTGGCATACATTTGGCTGTTACCTAGTCTTATGACCACCCACCATCAGACACAGACACAAATGTTAGGAAGTACAATTTTAACTGGATATCCACATGCCCAGATAAAACTGCTATTAACCTATAAGAATATATATATATAGATATACTTAGAGACAACTAATCTTTCTCCATCGATTGATTGTGCTATTGATGTCAATATCATAATTTATTTTAAAATTCGTATGAAGCCTTAATTAAAACTCTTCTAGGTCATTGATTAAGTAATCCTAATGGCAGTTTGGGGTAAGCATTGTACTGCTAACAGTAAGATTGATGGTTCAAGCCACCAGCTGCTCTATGGAAGAAAGATAAAGCTGTCTGTCCCTTTGGGACCTGATATGGTGGCTGAGTCAGAATTGATTCAATAGCAATGGTTTTAGGGTTTTTGCATTTAGACTATTATTTAAGTGTCTTTGTACTAAATTTTTCAACTTGGTCTCTGTATGATATTTCTAATTTATAATGTAAAAATAACCCTCAAAGCTTTACTTTTATCAAACTTCAATTCTCCAATGGAAATATTCAATGGCACAAATGGCAAACACACACACACATACACACACACACACACACACACACACACCCAAGCAAAGCAAACAGGCTTTCTATTGCTGATATTAAACATGACACTCTCGGGGTCCATGCCTTTCTATCCCTTCATACTCCCTTTCAAGCATTTCATAACACCCGACTACTTAATATGTAATCAAATAAGGCAGACATTTTAAAACAAATATAGTACTAACATATACAAATTAAATTCCTTCCCAAAAGTGTAATGATAATTTGATTTATTGAAACATTTGTAATTATTCTTTGGATAATTATTTTAAAAGCTATCCAAGCTAGACACTAGAATCACTTTCATGTGTATATTCACACCATTTTGTTGCTCTTGGAATCCTGATGTTTGCTAATTAAATGTCAGCAGTTGGAAGTCACTAGTTTTTCCACAAGAGAAAGATGAGGCTGCGTGCTCCCACAGATTTAGCCTCTCAGAAAATGTTGGAGGCATTCTGCTTGTCCCATGTGGTCACTGAATGTCCAAAAGGAGTTGATGGCACTGAGTGGTCTTTGGTGGACTTCCCTTCTTTGCCTTGCCCTTTCGGTTTGCATCAGGAGCAGCACTGCTTTAGGCAACAATCCAATAACTTTCTCAGGAAACCGGTGCCTGTACCTTCAGGAAGCCACTGGGCCCAGCATCAGTGGCTCTAATTGATGCTGTGCAAACTGAAGCAGAGTTGAGGCATTTCAATGATGGTGCGAGCACAGACTATTGGAAGTATCGTGGACTGCTAAGAGTACAAACCAATCTGTGGTGGAAGAGGTAAGGCCAGAGAGCTCCTTATGGGGGAGGAGGATGAGACTTCATCTCACATACTTTGGACAAGTTTTTAGGCATGACCAGTCCCTGGAGAAGGACATTGTAGTTGGTAAAGTAGAAGGGCATCAAAAATGAGGAAGGACTTCGACAAGATGGGTTCACGCATCCCCAAGAACGGATTCAAACACACGCACAATTAGGAGGGTGACTCAGGACCGGGCACTGTTTTCCTCTGCTGTTCATAGCTTCACTGTGATTTGTAACTGGCCCTGCAGCACCTGACAGTCATGGGAAGTACAATAATATTGTGCTCAGAAATATTTTCTCCCTTGGACGCTACTACCCGGGGTGATACTTAATTCATTTATTCTTCTCTAAATAAATGGCGGAGTGTTCTCATTGGTACATTCCTATTTTATTCAGTCATTTATAACTTATGTGAGTATTCTTACTAAGTCAGAATGACTCTAATCAGGGACCATGAGCCATCCTCGGAAACCCTACATAAACACCTGAATGGCCAGAATAGAACTGACGGTAGTGGATTGTGGAGTGGTCAGTGCTTGGCTAATAGGTCAGGGGTAAGTATACACACACACACACACACACACACACAGAAAAAAACCTCATTGCAATCAAGTCAACGCTGACTCATAGCGAGCCTCTCAGACAGGGTAGAATGACTATAACTCTTTACTGGAGTAGAAAGCCCCTTTCCCCGCCGCAGAGCAGCTGGTCGTTTCTAAGTGCTGATCTGATGATTAGCCGCCCACAATCCTAGGTGATTAGAACATACAAATCATGGTTTAAAAATAATATGGTTGTAACTGTGATACTATGCATACCCACTAAGGTGCCTATAAGAGCTCAGGTGGCTTTGTGGGTAGAAAGTTAAGGGATGTGCACTGTTTCGGCAGTTTGAAACCACCCACTGCTCCACAGGAGAAAGAGGAGGCTTTCTACTGCCTTAGAGTTACATTCTCAGAAAACCACGGGGCAGTTCTACCCTGAAAGTGTCACTGTGAGTCAGAATTGGCTCATTAGCAGTGAGCTTGAGAGTTTTGTTTTTGTTTTCTGAGGATGGCTTTAAGAGAGACAAAAAAACAAATAGAAACTCACAAGTGTTGGTGAGGAAGTGGAAAGATTAGAAGAGATTAGAAACATCTGACACAGTTGGTGGTAACATGCAATGTTTCAGCCCCAGAAGAAAGATATTTGATGATTAATAAAGAGGTTAAGCAGAGAAATACCATAAGATTCAGAATTTAAAATATCTACTACACATTTGTACATGGTTGGTATTAACAATGACAAATATTCACAATTTCACAATAGCAAAAAGATGCAAACAACTTAAATGTCAAAAGATTAGTTAATGTCATTTTAAATAAAATTTCCAGAATAGGTAAATTGTTAGAGACAAAAGCAGATTGGTGGTAGCCAGGGACTGAGAGAACGGGGCTAAGGAAGGACTTCTTAAGGCGTGAAAGTTTTTCTTTTGGGGTAATTTATTAAACAGTATTGAATCCACATAGCACTAATGGTCCACAATAACGTGAATATACTACTGCCACCGCCAGTTACCACCATTGTCTGTCAGTTTGTGGTGTCTTGTTGTGATGCTAGAAGATATGTCACTGGGGTTTCAAATGCCAGCAGGGTCACCCAAAATGAACAGGTTTCAGCAGGGCTTCCAAACTAAGAACAGACAATGAAGAAGGTCTCCGCTGCCGACTTTGGAATAAGCAGCCCTGAAAATCTTAGGCATAGTTTCCAAACATTGTCAGATACTGAAGGCCTACTGAGTGGAGCAGAGCACTGTCCAAGTCAGTGCCTGAAGGACGGGTCTCTTGGCTGGAGGGCACTGGAAAGGACCAGGGAAGAGCAGATTTCTCCCAGTGGAGTGGACCATAGTGACAGAAGTTGGTAGAGCTTGTGAGAGTGGACCCTTCAGGAGCTTCATTTCCTCATGGGACAAACAGCTGCAAAAATCTCTTCATGATCTGAACTTGGAATGTATGAAGTATAAACCTGGGATACCTGGAAGTTATCAAAAATGTATCGGAACACATGAAGTTAAAAATCTAGGCATTCGTGAGCTGGGATGGACTGGTGCAGGCCACTTTGAATCAGAAAGTCATTCAATTTCCTATGCCAGGAATAACACAATCAAGAGGAATGGCATGGAATTCATTGTCAAAAAGGAAATTGCAAATTCAACCATTAATTACAATCCTGTGATAGAATTATATCTATCCACCTTTGAAGGAATCCAGAAAACATAACTATTATTCAAAATTTTTCACCCACCACAAAAGATAGCGATGAAGGAATTGAAGAATTCTATCAATGAATTCAGTTGTAAATTAATCACAGAGGAAATCCAGATGCATTGATAATTACAGGCGATAGAAATGAAAATGTTACAGCGAAGGAACGGTAGGTGGAAAATATGGACTTAGTGATAGAAATGAAGCTGGGGATCACACGATAGAAGTTTTCAAGACTAATGACTTCTTCAGCAAATACAGTTTTTCAACAACACTAACCGTGACTATTCACATGAATTTCTCCAGATGGAATGCACAGCAATCAAATTGACTACATCTGTGGGAAGAGATGACTAGTGGCTGACTGGAAATGGTGACTGGGCAGGTGATGACATGCTAGTGTGAGAGTTGAGGTTAAAGATGGAGAAAATTTTTTAAAATCCACAAAGCCAAAATACCACCTTGAGTCTATCCCACCTGAATTTTTACATCTCAAGAACAGATTTGCATTACTGAACACTAATGACAGAAGACCTGATGAGCTATGGGAAGACATTAGGAATATCATTCATGAAAAAAAAAGGTCATAAAAATGGAGAAAAGAAAGAAAAGAGCAAACTGTATGTCACAAGAGATCCTGGACCTTGCTCTAAATCATAGAGTAGCTATGGCAAATGGGGGGAAAATGGTGATGCCAGAGAGCTGAATAGAACATTTCAAAGGGCAGCTCAAGAAGACAAAGTCAAATATTATAATAAAACCTGCAAAGACCTATCATTAGAAAACTAAAAAGGAAGAACACATTCAGCGTGACTTAAACCAAAAAAATTCAATGAAAAATTCAAGCCTTAAGTTGAAAAATGGAAAGATTCTATGGACAAAATATAATGCAGGAAGCATCAAAAGAAGATGGAAAGAATTTAGAGTCCCTAGTCAACACACCACCCTTTCAAGAGGTAGCATATGAGCAAGAATCAATAGTACTTAAGGACACAATGCAAGCTGCACTGAAAGCATTGGGCAAAAACAAGACTACAAGAATGGATGGGATCCCAATTGAAATGTCTCAAAAAGTTGCTGAAGCACTGGAGGCATTCACTTGTCTACGTCAGGAAATTGGGAAGACAGCTACTTGGCTAACTAATTGGAAGGGACCCACATTTGTACCCATTCCAAAGAAAGTGGACCCAACAGGATGCTTAAATTATAGAACAATATCACTGAAATCACATGCCAGTAAAAATTTGCTGAAGATCATCCAACAAGGGCTGTAACAATGCATTGACAGGGAGCTGCCAGAGGTTCAGGCCAGATTCAGAAGAGGATATGCAACAGGGATATCATTGTTGATGTCAGATGAATCTTGCCTGAAAGCAGAGAATACTAGAAAGATATTTGCTTGTGTTTTGTTGACTATCTTAAGGCATTTGATTTTGTGGATCATAAGAAGTAATGGATAACCTTGAGAAGAATGGAATTCCAAAATACTTCACTATGCTCTTGTAGAACTTGTACGTGTATCAAGAGGCACTGGTGCGAAGAGAACATTGGAATACTGCAGGGTTTAAAATCAGGAAAGGTGTTTCTGCAGAGTTGTATCCTCTCACCATAATTATGCTGAACAAATGATCAGAGAAGCTGGTTTATATGAAGGAGAATGTGGCACCAGAATTGGACAAAGGCTGCTTAACAACCTGTGATGTTCAGGTTGGTCACTGAAAATGAGGAGGACTTGAAGCACTTACTGATGAAGATCAAGGATTGAAGCCTTCAGGATGGGTCACAACTCAATGTAAAAAAAGACCAAAATCCTGACCAAGGGACCAATCGGTAGCATCATAATAAATGGAGAAAAGTTTGAATTTGTTAAGGATTTATTCATGCTTTGGTCCACAACCATGATCATGGTAGCAGTAGTCAAGAGATCAAATGACACACTGCATTCGGTAAATCTCTTGCACAAGACCTCTTTAAAGTATTGAAAAGCAAGGCTGATCCCTAAAGTACCCCATACCCAACTCATGGTATTTTCAATTGCCTTATATTCATGTGAAAGTTGGTCTTTGATTAGAGAAGACTGAAGAATAATTCATGGATTTGAAGTGTGGTGCTGGCGAAGAGCAGTGAAAGTGCCCTGGACTGCTCGAAGGACAAACCGATCCGTCTTTTAAGCAGTGTAGTCAGAGTGCCCCTTGAAGGCAAGAATGATGACTTCACCGTACATCCTTTGGACATCCTGTCAGGGGGGACCAAAGAACATCGCGCTTGGTAAGGTAGAGTGGCAGGTAAAAAAGAAGGCCCTCAAGGAGATGTATCGACACTGAGGCTGCAATAATGGCTGAAGCATAAGGTTTTGGGGGGTCAGAACTGACTTGATAGTACCTACAACAACAAATTCCTTTATAATTCACATTAGTGGCTCTAAGACAACAGGGTGAAAGTCTCAAAGGTTTTAATTATTTCACTTAAATAGGAGTTGATATTAGTAGTAGTAGTAGTATTTGCATTCTAATCATCTTCCAAATTGAGCTGTATATTCTTTTCACTTCAAACAATCTCAAATTCCCCAGTTTAAGTGATATAGTAGAAATTATACCTTTATTATGTTATACTTTGGCTCTTAATATCCAGAGATGTTTTAATCATTTAGGAAAGAGTTAGA
This sequence comes from Echinops telfairi, assembly GCF_000313985.2. Taxonomy (NCBI): domain Eukaryota; kingdom Metazoa; phylum Chordata; class Mammalia; order Afrosoricida; family Tenrecidae; genus Echinops; species Echinops telfairi. The sequence continues at coordinate 15,167,399 of NW_022111369.1, forward strand.
TAATTAAACTGGCTCTGGTAAAGTGTTGTAAGACTTCGTGACATCATTAAATGTGAAATAGCACACAGATTCCTCTTTCTTATTTCATTTCTCAAATTCACAGAGTTGTTGCCTTGTTACATGACCAATATATTTTAAATGATAATAGAAAATTCATTTAAAATTCTAGGATCATTGAGGGGAAAACACTCAGATATTTTATTTCTTCTTTTCTTAAATTCAACAGAACGTTCAAGCTTTTATATGCCTAATCACTTTCAAATGATTATAAGAAGTATCTTATTACTAATTGCTGAAATAAAATCTGCCACTAAAATTTATAGGAAAGGTCAAGGTAGTCCTTATAGCATATCATTTCAGCTAGGAAGGTATAATATTTAAACAACTCATATTTGTGATTACATATCTTCATAAATATATAATAGATTTAATGAATAACTCACAATATACATTGGTCTTTGAATCAAGATATTCAGAGTACAATTTGAAATATTATCCAAGTTTCTTAATCAACTGATAGAGTAGCATTTGAAAGAAAGGATTCCTATAATATTCCATACTGGTAGAATAAAAGCACATCTTTTTACACAGCTCTTTAAATGTATTTTACGCAGGGGCTAAGCCGACAAAATGTCAGGGTGCCTGTAAGGAGAAGCATGCTGTTGACTGGCCGGCTGACTCCAAGGCTGAGCAACTAAAACACACCAGGAAGGTTCTTGTGGTTTTGTTATCATAAGTCAAGTCCATCTTTCACCATCTCCATGAACTCATCCAGGGAGGACTAAGGAACTCTAGAAGCCAGACTTCTTAGTACAAAAAGTGAAAAACATGTACTGCGTCTGAAATTTTTCCTTTAAAAATAACAATTTCTCCAGTACCATTTCCTCTATGTCTGTTAGTATTCTTGGTTTGTCTGGTTCCTTCACCCCATGCCACTTTCCTTTTATTTTGTGCTGTCCAGATCTAGATAAAGAGGAGATTAATTTCTTAAAAATTCTCTTTAATCCATCTCTATTTCTTTATCTGCCCTGTAACAGCTTTGAAATGAGCCCATTACAGGGCGATTTTGTACTGGATAGAGTGACTTAATTTGACATTATCTGGGTTGACCTGACATAAGCAAACTAGCTTATCTGCAGCTATGTGCCACAGAGCTTGGCTTCTCTTCATATTGATCAACAACTCATTCTTAGTCAATCAACATTTAGACTTGCAACCACAGCATGCATTCTGTTCTCCCACATTAGTCCTTTAGCTTACTTTATTCTTAAGTCAGCGAAAGATCAACTTACCTGACATGTTCTATATCCTGTGTCTGCTGTTTGAAATGCCATATCTTTTGCCATTGCATAGTATTTTATCTCTGCCTCCGCTTTAACAGTTCCATCACCGTAGACATTTACTCTGACAGAGCCAGCAGGAAAATCTTATAAAACACAAACAGCAGTTGAGAGCTGGATGGATAATTCATTTGTCATATTATTATATCTCCTAGAGGATATGAATGAATGCTTTAACAAATCAAAAAGAAAGAGTAAGATATACGAATATATGCTAACATGAAAATAAAAGCTAAAGATTAACTACTTTCCCACTACTTAGGAAATTTTTTAAATGATCTATAATCATCTTTTTGTGATTAAGGGTACGTCAGGTTAAAAAAAAAAAGTATTACCAAAAATCATTGAAATCTTTATAAAACAAAAAATTTTAAATATGAAAAAAATTGTCAATACCACCTCCATTTTGACCTATAAAATTCTGAAAGTGGTGTTTCTCTCGCTCTAACTCTTCCTTGAATAAGTCTATCGTTTTCCACTTACACCATGTCAGAAACAGCTGTCTTGGCATTCTCAAAGGATGCAAATTGTGTTCCTTTTAAATACTGCTTGAGTTTGGGGAACAAAACGAAATACAAGAGGGCAAGAGCAGGCCTGTAGAGTGGAGAGAATAAAGCCCCCGCACCCCAAATGCTCAAGAGGCAGCCCTAGCTTCCCTCAAAGGATGAGTAAGCTGTATTTTCAGGAGGTAAAAAAAGGGGCAATTTTACTGGACTTTTTCTCACCAACAACATTTTGGTTTTGTTAAAATGTCTTCATGATTGTCCGTTGAGAAAACACATCAAGGTTACCCATTTTGAATTCTAAAATGCAGTTGCCCAAACTTTTGAAGTTCCCACTGCCTTGAATTTAATTGGCCTAGCAGATCCATTCAGAAATCGGTTTTGATTGGACCTTTGGTTTTGAAAGGCCCCTGAGACTAGATATTAAAAGACTAGATATTAAGAGAGGTGTATTACTAAGAGAGCTTATCTGCAACCATCCATGGATAACAGAGACATATGTAGACATAATTTTTGAGGCTAAACCTATGCATGTATGGAGCAGAATTCTATTAAACCACATTTTGTCTTGTTGTTAGGGATTAGAATTAAAAACAGAACAATCAATAATTAAAAGCTAGAAGTTTGTTTTAACTATCTAAAGAAAGCTCTCATTGATTGGAGGGAGATTCTCAAATTCTTTTTGAAAAGATTAGAGCCAATTGAAATTATAGAACCTTTATTCAATTAATTTATGAAAAATTATTGGGAAAGTATGGTTTGTTTAATACTTTGTTACTTAAGAATTATTTGCACCATGCATTCAGTCGATACCATTTTGTGAACAAAATTTTCCAAGTGACTAATATATGACATTGTGAATTCTATTATAACATATCTATAGTTAACGTGATCTATGAATTTTGGGTTTTCTATACCAGACCAAAGAATAATTTCAATAGAAAATTTATTGTACATAATTAAAACAAAGGTAAACAATAAATAGCCCTTTAAATATATTTGTATAACAAACAAAAGTTTCACGGTGATGTCATACAGACAGTTCTTAAAATATTTTAGAAAATTGTCACCCAAACACCTGGAGTCTAAAATAAGCTATTAAATACAAGACCCAAAATCCCAGCTTTAGCAATCTGATGAAATTTTGAATATTTAAATGTACTTAAGGTATAAGTGCTAATTTTACTTCATCTCACAAAGATATCTAGAGACCTCATATGTTATTACAAAACAACCTTATTACCTTCAAAGTTATCTCCATTGCACTTAATACATTTGTCAAAACTGCAATTCCATTCTTAGAAATGTTTTAAAAACTCATCTGTTTGGATGATTGACAGCACCTCCCTCCTTTTATTTTTTTTTCTTCACCTTTTCTACATCATCGAATTGCTGTCCCTTCGTGCTCCTGTTCATTCACAGAACCAAAAAGAAGTCACACGGAGTGAGGTCGAATGAGTAAGGTGCGTGAGCAAGAGAGGCACGGTGTTTTTAGCCAAAAGCAGATGCACTGAGATGGCTGCTTCAGCAGATGCATTGTCATGGAGGCTAAAACAGTCTCCCTTCTGCCACAAATCAGACCTTTTTTGTTGCACACTTTTACACAATCTTTCAGAACCTCTAAATAGAACTCTTGAGTAACCATTTGACCTGGTAGAATGAACTCCACATATACTATCCCCCTTACACCAAAAAAACAAATGCACTGTGTCTTGATCTTTGATTTCACTTGATGAGATTTTGTGGGGTCAGATGAGGATGGTGTCTTCCACTGGCTTGACTGATATTTGTTTTCGGGGTCATAAGAATAGCATCATGTCTTCTTGCCAGTAATGTAAAAAAGGCTGGGTCACTTCAGAGTTGTTCCTTGAAAGCATGACATGTTTCCACTGGCTCTTCATCAGAACCCGGAGCACACATTTTGCAGCTATCCTTCTCATTCCCAAATCTTCCATTAAAATTCACTTCAGCAAGCTCTAGGATAGTCCAGATAACTTCCCCATATCCCCAATGGTTAGTCATCAGTCTCGAGCACAAGTCTACAATTTTGTCTACATTTCCATCCATTCAGAAAGTCCAGAGCAAGGTTTGACATCAATCAACATTTCACCTTTTTTGAGATGAGAAAACCACTCATACACTTTTTCCCTTACTGCTGTCCTGGTAAGCTGTTTTCAACGTCACAAGTTTCTGCAGTATTTTTCTCAAGTAGGAAACAAGTTTCTGCAGCATTTTTCCCAAGTAGGAAACACAATTTCACAGCCACATGCTGTTCACTTAAATCAGCCATCATAGAAAATGACGTTCAAAATAACCTGCTTTTATGAAAAAATTCACTGTGACCAGAGAGAACCTTCCCAGGTGATGCCACTGGGTGCACTAACTCTGAAGAAGTTGCTGGATGCTGGCCTAGGGGGGAAATGTGTACTACAAAAGCTCCACCCAGCACAGCATTTTGGGGGGAGGGGGGTGCTGGGGGGAAAGAGGGTAACCCCGCATAACTCCAACAATGTTTTGCTTACATTAATTATGCCTTCAGTATCTGACAATGCTTTAAAGCTATAAGTAAGATTTCCAATGACTCCTTCCAAGCAAGTCCTTCTTTGTTGTCTTTTTTTAATCTGGAAACTCTCCTGAAACCTATTATCTGTAGGTGACCCTACTGGTATTTTAAATACCAGTGACATAGCTTCTAGCATAACAGCAACACCCAAGTCACCTCAGTAAAACAAACTGACAGACAAGGGGTCGATCTCCTTGAGTTGACTTTTTCAAAAGCACTAACTATATCACTTCATCATGATTGACTTTATTTAAGGTTCTCTGGTACTGGAGGGGTGTTCGGTGTTGGGCTGCTAACCGCAAGGTAGGCAGTTTGAAACCACCAGCTGATTTATGAAATATGTGCCTTTCTAGTCCTATAAAAAATGTCAGTCTCAAAATCCCACAGATGCAGTTGTGTCTTGTCCTATGGGTTCATTCAGAGTCAGAATTGACTTGATGGAAGTGAGTTTGGGTCTTTTGGTTAGTACTCATCTGTCAGTTTTGCCATTCTATGACGACTTGTGGGTTGCTGTGGTGCTAGATGGTATACCACTGATATTACAAATACCAACAGGGTCAAATATCATTAATAGGTTTCAATAGAACTTCTAAAGTGTTTTCCTAAAAGGAATAGGAAGCCCAGTTCTGAGGGATGAGTGACTGTATAGATAATGCTATAACATTGTCTAATACAGTGACAGAAGTTGAGTCCCTCAGGATGAAATACACTCAAAATATTGCTTGGGGACGAACTTTCCCTTTAAAGTAGGCTTGACCCCAATGACACCAATGGAGTAGTACTTTCAGGCCCTTCATTTGCTGGGATGTAACGGCTGCAAAGGTCGTTTTATACTTGGGATGTGGAATGTAAAAATTATGAATCATTATCATAAAATATCAAACACAGATACAAAACAATAGCAAAGGGATAAATAGGGGGGTTCTATTTAAATTTAAATTTCAAGTTCTTGGCCATTCAGCAGTCTTTGTTGTCTTCTTGCTTTATTATTTGAATGGCTTATCATTTCAGATGAAGAACAAACTAATTTATTGTAAATAGAATCCAATGAATTTCTGAGTAGTCAAAAATATATATTTTTGTAATTCAAAACAATATATTTCACAAATAATGGCATTTTGAGAACCTTTTATTTTGTGTCTTCCTATGACTGGAGAAGCTCTGCTCTTCATACAACATTGTATTCCTTTTCCATAAAGACAATGGAACCCCTAGGATGCCCATGGGCACTGCAACCCCTCGTGGTTCTGTCCGAATGAGAACATTATTAAATAAGGACAGGTGGCATTACAAGTTTTCCCATGCCTAAAATTAATATCAATTTAGTATATGCTAAAATGTATTTCCCAAATTATAACATCTGGAGGTCCCTATTATGAACTTCTGTTTTCCTAATCAGGTTCAACATATTTGTCACATACTAAAATATATTTATGCCCTATAAATTATATATGAAGTTGCAATTTATAGTATCCAAAACACAGTTTCTTAATTAATGAAGCTATTTTATAACTTAGTGTATACATTATTAACTCCTTGCAAGTTATAATTAGTTATCCCCTGCTGTGTTATTTTTTTTCTTTTCATTTGCACTGTAGGTATCAGAGGAATATTCTCTTCATTCTATGCAAAAATAGGTTATACTTTCTAGTTTAAGAACTTCACATTTACTTTTATGAGTTTGGGATAAGCTGGCACTGTTTTAATTTACAATATCTTATCAGTGTGATCCATTTTTCTCTCCTAATATTAATTCTGATTATTTTTGCTTATATTTGTACAAGAGTTCCTAAAAAACACTTGCAAACATTCTTTTCCATTCATTCTCCAAGTAGTTCCACTAATGCCACACTTTGTTCTCCAAAAACCTTTAAAGATACTGAAAAATCTAAATATGTTGTGTATATTTTCAGAATCTCTGTTTCAAGGTTCTCTGTAATTTCCCCCAGAATATATTTTCTTGGTTTTTATCATCTATATCTTTTCCTTCCTTGTAATATTTGCCACTCTTCAATCAAAACCTCTAATAATTAACTTACAGATGCACATAAGTTCTGTTGCACTGTCTTTGCTGTATTTTATCTTTTCCCTAGAAAGACGTCTCCTTTCAACCAAGCCTGTCAAAATCTGCACATTTTTCACTGTTCATCACAAATGACACTTTATTAGAGTGCCTTTCCCGGATTACTCCATTCTCAGGGGCTTTCTTCAAAACACGGTGGCATTTACTTTATGAAATTCTATGTCATTACTCTTGTTACCTTTATGTTACTCCCTGCTGTCTTAGAACGTTTTCACTTCCAAAATATTTAAAACTATTTAAAGAGAGAGACTGATTTTGATTCTTTGATGTAGCTCTAAAGAACTTGGGTCAAATTCTTTGCATACAGCAGATACTTAATAATATTAGCTACTTTTCACTTAAGTGGGTTGTACGTTAGATCAGTACCAGCAAGATCAGTAGTTTGAAACCAGCCACATCTCCACTGGAAGAAGATGAGAGTTTTGTACCCCATAAAGATTTATAGTCTCAGAAACCCACAGAGGTAGTTCTATTCTGTTGATAAGGTCACTATGATTAGGAACCAAACTGGTGGCAGTGAGTTTGGTTTTATAACATTTTTATATTCATAAATTGATTTAGATGAAAGTGGATGCAAAAACTTCTTCATTTGAAATGCATAGTTGTGTAGCAAACAATAGCAAGTCCCCTACAGGCAGATATCCCCTGTTTAGTTTTTGTTTGGGTTGTTGTGTGCTGTTACGTTATGTCTAATTCTTAGTGAAATTACAGAGAAAGCAAAACTGCAAAGGAGAGTTTCTTAGGGAGTATATTTACAGGTCTTTTCTCCAAATGAGTCTATTGTGGGTTCAAAACACAGTCATTTGGTTTACTATGAGTGCTTAAACTTTGTGCCACCAAGACCCCTTGACATAATAACTCACTCGCTCACTCACTGCCCTTTCAAAACCTAGAGATTCTACAGGACAAAGTAGAAGTGTTCCTGTGGGCTTCCAGGCCTGTAAACCTTTGTTGGAGTAGAAAGCCTTATATTTCTCCTTCCGAGTAGATGGTGGCTTGGAATTGCTGACCATGAGGTTGAGAAGCAGGCCAGTGGCTCTTTGTCATGAAAAATAAAAGGTAGTAAATACGAAACTGCCCTTTTCATTGTGTGATAGGTAGGTTTATTGTGCCAACCTGGCCAATAGGAACATGTGGTTTTAATAAGGTCACAGTTTGATTAGAAAGCAAAGAGATAAATGGCTCAGCAAGCCCCGCCTCCTCTCTTTCTCTCTGGTGATAAGACCAGCATGTGGCTGCTTTCCCTAGTTTTCTGCCTCAACTTTTGAACTATGTTAACTATGGGACAGCCAACCCATGGATCATGTAGCTAGAGCTTGAGGTTCCTTCAAGAACTGTTCCCCCACGCTGCTGAAGTATACATTGCTTGAGCCTGAGCTTGTTGGATCCTGTCTTCTTGATCACTTGAGTTCCACATCCCATCCCAGCCTGCTTTGCTAAACTCCTGAGCTGCTCACTGTTGGTGACCCGCCCTGTTGTTTGCTGCCTGGGGCCAGACTGCCTGCCATGCCTTAGGGAAGACTCAGCTGTCTGTTTCCTTGACCTTGGACCCAGCATCCCATGTGAGTTGAAGGACTACCAGTATATTAACTGTTGAACTGAGCCCTCTGTACTGCTGTGCGGATTAGCTGTTAGATTCCTTCGTGTTAGATTCCTATCCATATATGTATATGGATGGATATGTGCAATACCAAGGGATCTAACAGCTTCCTGAATATATATTCATAATTGTCCTGGTTTTGTTTCTCTAGAAAACCCTGTCTAACACACAGTGCCATGCTGTTGTTGTTTTTATGTCACTCTGAATAAACTCTGACTCTTAGTGACCTTAGGTACAACAGAAGAAAACACTGCCCAGATTCACATTATCTTCACAATTTTTCTCATGCTTACGTGCATGGTTGCAGCCACTGTGCTAATCCATTTCACTTAGAATTATCCTCCTTTTCACTTGCCCTCTACTTTATCAAGCATGATGTCCTTTTCCATGGACTGGTCTCTCCTGATATCATTTCCACAGCATATGAGAAAAAGTCTTGCCATCTTTGTGTCCATGGAGCATTCTGGCATTTCAATTTGTTATTCTGGTGATCCTTGATACTTTTGATATTTTTCACCAACACCATAATTCAAATTCATCGATTCTTCTCTTGTCTACCTTCTTTATTATGCAGCTTTCATAAGTATACTAGACAATTGAAAATGCCTTGACTTTCATCAGGTGAATCTTAGTCCTTAAAATGACAACCTTGCTTATTAATACTTGAAAGAGGTCTTGTGAGGCAGATATGTTCAATGCAATGAATAATTTTACTACTGCTATTTCCATGAGAATTGAAGGCAGATTCAAGTAAAATGAAATCTTTCACAGTTTCAGTATTTTAGCCATTTATCCTGGTATTGTCCTAAGGATGGGTGGTGGTGGTGGTGTTTTGTTTATATTGAGTTGTAATTCATAATGAAAGCTTCAGTATACTATCTTCATCAATAAACATCAAAATATTTTTGCTTTTAGGAAGCAAGGTTGTGTCATTTGTGTACCACAGATTGTTAATGAATTTTCTCTGATCCTAATGCCACACTCTTTTTTATAGAGTCCAGAATTCTCAGTTATTTGCTCAATACATATTGAATGAGTATGCTGAAATGCACACCTTTCCTGATTTTGACCCATGCAATATTTCTTTGTCCTGGATGAATGAGTGCTATCCTGTGTTCAGGTTCCACATGAGCACAATTAACATTCTTGTCAATGTAACCCATGACTTGTTATGATCCACACAATCAAAAATACATCTAGAGAGTCAGTAAACATCTTTCCAGTATTCTTGGATTTCAGCCCAAATTCCTCTCACATTACCAATTATGATCCACGATAAATGTCTGGCATTTTCTTATCAACATATTGCTGACTTTATTTTTTTAATCATCTTCACCAAAACGTTATTTAGTTTGATGTTGACTTTTAAAATAATTTTCACATTTCTTGGGATCAACCCTCTTTGAAATAGCTAAAACTATGCAACTCTTCCTGTCAATTGTCCAGGTAGCTGTCTTCCAAATTTCTTGGCATAGAAGAGTGAGAAATTCAAGGCTTGCATCAGTGTTATAAAGCATTTAAATTTGTTTTATGTAAATCCCTAGGGACTTGATTCTTGCTAATGCTTTTAGTGCAGCTTGGGCTTCTTCCTACAACAGCATCTTTTAAAACTACTATGCTGCCTCTTGAAGTGATTGAATATCACGCATCCCTTTTGGGTACCATGTCTCTTATATTCTTCTGTCTTCTTTGATCCTTTCTACATTGATCAATATTTTGCTCTTTGAATCCATCATTATTGTAAAAAATTTTTTGATTTTTATTTCTTCAGGTCACACAGTTTGAGAAAGGCTGAATGTATTCTTTACCGTTGGCGTCCAAACACCAGGTTTTTGCATATTATTTACTTTATCTAAAACAAAACTCTTAAATCTTCTGGTAAGTTTTTTTTTTAACTTAATCACTTCTTTTTTATTTAATCACTTTTTATTTTCAGTTTAACTTATTTACACTTGAACACGTTTTAGAGTCCTTTGTGATGATTATTTTTGCCTTTTTTTCTCTCTGATCTTTTTAATGACTTTTAGCTTTCTTCATAGAATATGTTCCTGATGTTATCCCAAAACTCAGCTACTTTCCAGTCATTTGCATTTAATGTGTCAAATCAATTCTTATAATGGTCTCTAATGGATGTTTTAATTTCTTTCTGCTTCAGTTTTAACTTACTGGAAGCAATTGATGGCCTCTTTAACAGTTGGACACTGGCTTTGTTCTAATTTATGATATTGAACTAAAAAAGCTATAGGCATTTTGTGATTCTATTGTGTTCCGTGTGGTGAAGTCTACGTGTATGTTATTGGGTGCTATAGTGATCCTTTGTACAATACAACAAAACACTGCCTGGTCCTGCAAAATCCTCACAATTGCTATGTTTGAGCCTATCAGTGCAGTCACTATATCAATCCACCTCTTTGAGGGGCTTCCTCTCTTTCACTGCCCTCCTTCTCCAGGGACTGGTCTCTCTTGACAAGACGTCAAAGTATTTAAGACAAAGTTTCCCCATATCCTTATCTCTAAGGAGTGCTCTGGCCATTCTTATTCCGAGAGAGATGTTTGTTCTGTCAGTCCATGGTACTTTCAATATTGTCACCAGCACAGGAGTACAAATGGACCCATTCTGCTTCTTCAGTCTTCCCTAATCAATAGGCAGTTTTCACATGCGTATGAACACCAAACCTAATTCTCTTACATAGAGCTTGTTACAAATTGTGGTGATCCCATCTATAGGATGAAGCAGAATTTCCCCTGTGAGTTTTTGAGACTGTTAACTTTTTACAGGGGTAAAGAGCTCCATCTTTCTACCGAGGAGCAGCTGGTGGTCTCAAACCACAGACTTTACAGTTCACAGACCAATTCGTAAGCATTGCATCACAGAGTTCCACATGCCTAATCGGTGAATGAAAATAACATGCATGGGTCAACCATGCCCTAGTCCTGAAAGTGGCATCCTTCCTCTTCAACATTTTAAAGAGATCCTGTACAGCAGATTTATCCAATGTTATATGTCATTTGATCTCTTGACTGCTGCTTCCATGAGCACTGTGGATCCTAGCCAGAAAAACATCCTTTACGACTTCAATCGTTTCTCTGTTTATCATGATGTTACCTATTGGTCCAGAGTGAGGATTTGGCGTTCTTAACATTGAGTTGTATTCCATACTGACGGCTGCAACCCTTGCTCTTCATAAGCAATTGCTTAAAGATTTCCTCATTTTCAGCAAGCAAGATGGTGTCATCCGAATATTGCAGGCTACTAGTAAGCCCTCTCCAATCCTGATGGCCAGTTCTTCCTCATACAGCCCAGCTTCTCCAATGCTTTGCTCGACATACAGATTGAGTAGGTATGCTGAAAGCACATGACTGTGATATACTTCTTTGTTTCCTTTAAACCATGCAGTCTTCCTTTGTTCCGTTAGCAAAAACTGCCTTTTGATCCATGTATAGCTTCTAAATGAGCACAATTAAGTATTCCATCTGTACAGTTGCCATTTAGGTTCTTGAAAAAAAAACGCATATGCAATGAATAAGTTATTGGTCTCAACAAATTCCATGTTATAACATCCAATTCTATTACTACATGGTCGGATTTTCTAACTATTGATACTTTTGTTTCCAATTTATAGATTCCAATCCCGAGTAACTATCTATACATCTTAAATTTATGTTTAATCAATTTCAGACAGCAAAGAATTAGTAAAAATCTTCAATTCCATCACCTTTAGCATTAGTGGTTGGTAGGTAAATTTAAATAATAGTCATATTAATACATTCTTCTTGTGAAGGTATATGCATTATCTTATGGCTAATGGCATTGTACTTCAGGATAGATCTTGAAATGTTTGGGGGTTATTTTGCTTTCCTTTTAAATTATGAATCTGACACAATTCCTCCTCAACTCGTCATTCCCACATAATGCCCATATGAGTGACAGAACCAGTGCCAGTCCAACTCAGCTTACTAATGCATGGATATCGATCTGCAAGCCTTCCATTTCATTTTTGGCAATTTCCAATTTTATCAGATTAATATTTTTGCATTCCACATCTGATTATTAGTGGATATTTGTAGTTGTTTCTTAGAATTTTGAGTGAGAATTCACAACACATGAGAGCTCTGAAGGCTTCACTCCACCCTTGCAGCTGACCCGGCGTGGAGGAGGCACAGCCTTTGCCGTCATCTTTGGACAACGTTCTAGCCCGTCTGTGGACACGCGATCAGAGACCATTCTGCTGCTAATCATAAGAATTTCACTGGCCAATTATTTCAGAAGTTGATCACCACGTACGTCTTCAAAATCTCAATACTCTGTCTTATTCTGGAAGCTCTGCTGAAACCAATAACCTTGGGGACCCTAATAATGTATGAAACACTGGAGGCATGCCTTCCTGCACCACAGCATCACACAAGTAGGAGGAACTGACAGACAAGAGGTGGTTTAGTACATTACTATTTGAGTGATTTTCATAACATGATGTTAAAGCAAATTCAAGTTGTTAAAACTATTCAAAACCCTCATTCACTTATCTAATCCATAATAAGTGATGGATACAAAAAAGCATTATTCTCAAGAGGCTGACTATGTAGTAACATTTAATCTCACATTGTGACTTCCTCTGCTTTTCCTTTCTACTTCAGTGCAGAATGAGCCTACACATTGAGTAGACACAATTCATCACTAGCCTCCCCAGGAGGCAGAGTCTGTATAGAAGCTTCAGGTACAACACAAGAGAACATGGATAGGCATTGCAGCTGACTCTAAGGATATTTAAAAATAAACAAAATTGAAACCATATATTGCAAATCAGACCTTTTGGATTCAAGTCACATCAACAGTTTTTCTGGACTGCAATGAGAATGGAATGACAATTCCTTCACCTCAAAGACCCCTCCTCATACTTTTGAGGCATCCACACATCTTAGAAAGAATTTGCAGAGTTGGGATGTGGTCTCTGGCATTCTTCCACTTTAGTTTTAAGATACTTTCATTTTAAATTGATTTTAAAGAATTATAAAAGAAGTATTAAAGGTTAAAACAGTATGAACTATTATCAGATGGTGTGGATTACTGATTTAGATAAAGACCTGCCTCTAGAAGTCACCAATGAGGATTGAGAATATACTAGAGTTACAAAATTGAGACCTCTCTGGGGTATGAAAGTGAAAGAGAAAAAAATGATAATTTTTATGCCAAGAAATACACTAAGAGGAGGATAAGAGAGGGAACAATATGAGGAGTATAATATTAATGAAAAATATCTCAATTATTTTCTTTATTAAAAACTACAAAATATTTTGTAAATGATTTGTCATATTGCACCCAGAGGTGACGGTACATTACTCTAGAAAAACCACTACTTACATGCGAAGGGCTTGTTAGAAGGAGAGATTGACATGTTTCTCATTTAGATGTCTGCTTACGTGTTGTTTTACTAAATCTCCTTAGCCTCTTTTCATCTCATAACTGAATTTGTTGTTATTAGGTGCCTTACAGTCAGTTCCGACGCACAGGGATCGTGTGTACAACAGAAAGAAGCACCATTTGGTCCTGGCCATCTCACAATTGCTGTTGTGTTTGAGCCAAATGTTGAGCCACTGTGTACACACATCTTTTTGAGGGTCTTCCTCCTTCTTGCTGTCTACTTAAACAGCATGGAGTTCTTCTACAGGGACTGGTCTCTCCTGACAAAATGTTCAAAGTACATGAGTCAAAGTCTCGGCTGCCTTGCTTCTAAGAAACATTCAGGCTGTATATCTTCCAACACAGAATTGTTTGTTCTTTTGGCAGTAAATGTTATTTTCAATATTCTTCACTGGGATCATAATTCAAATGATCAATGCTTCTTTGCTCTTCCTTATTCAATGTCCAACTTTCTCATGCATACGAAGTGATTGAAAATACCATGGGGTCAGACCCAACTTACACCTTAAAGTAATATCTTTGCTTTAAAAATACTTTAGCGAAACCGTGTGCAGCAGATGTCTCCAATGCAAGGTTTCATTTGAGCTCTTGACTGGTGCTTCCATGAACATTGATTGTGAATCCAAGCAAGAAGAAAAGCATGACAGCTTCAGTCCCCCCCCCTCCATTTATCATGATGGTACCCATTGGTTCAGTTGTGAGGATTTGTGTTTTCTTGACGTTGAGTTGTAATCCATATTGAAGGCTGCAGTCCTTGCTATTGATCAGGAACTGCTTCAAGTCCTCTTCAACAAGAAAGGCTGTGTCCTCTGCATACCACAAGTTGTTAATAAGCCTTCCTTCCACCCTGATGCTGCATTCTTCTTAATATAGTCCAGCTTTTCTGATTATTTGTTCAGCACATACATTGAATACTCTGGTGAGAGAATACATCTCGGATGCACAGTTTTTTTGATTTTAAACTATACAATATTCCCTTGTTCTACTCCTGCATCTGCTTCTTGATCCATGTACAGGTTGCACATAAGAATATTGCTGTTTGTTTTCTTTATATTGAGTAGTAATCCATAAGTGTTCTAGAATTCTGATATTGTCAATGCTATCATATTGTGTTTGTTGTAATACACACAATCAAATGCCTGTGCATAATCAATAAAATATAGTTAAATTTTTTCTTGTATTCTCTACTTTCAGAAAGGATCCATCTGATATTAGCAATGATATCTTTGTTGCAGGTCTCCTGAATTCAGCCTGAATTCCAGGCACCTGCCTGTCAGTGCACTGTAGCAAGTATTGTTGGATGATCTTCAGCAAAATTTTACGTGCATCTGATATTAATGATATAGTTACATAATTTATGTATCCTGGAGGTCACTTTTCTTTGTAATGGGTCGAAATATGGATCTCTTCTAGTCAGTTGGCCAGGTAGCTGTCATTGAAATTTCTGGGAATAGACAAATGGGTGCTTCCATTGTTTCATCAGTTTGTTGAAACAGTTAAATAGGTATTCATTGAATTCCTGGAGTCTGTTTTTGGATAACGCAGCTTGGACTTCTTCCTTCAGTACCATTATTTTCTGCTTTTGTTTTCATAAATTTGTTTGCTATTGAGTTGTTGTTATTAGATGCCTTTGAGTCGGTTCTGACCCATAGAGACCCTGTGTCCAACAGAACCAAACACCAGCCGGTCCTGTGTCAGCCCCATAATTATTCTTATGTTTGAGCTCATGAATGCAGCCAATGTTTATGTAAAAACATACATACCCATACATACATGTATTCACAATAAAAGCATACATATAGGAGAAAAACATATATCAATTCAATTGTCTACATGTACAATTCGGTGACCTTGAGTACATTCTTTAAAGCTGTACAGCTATTTGCATCCACCGTTAGCATGAATTCATCACGTTAGCATGAATTCACTGTCTCTTAAGATTCCTGTCTAAGCCTTCAGTTTGCTGCTTTGAGTTGTTGATCTTACATCACTCAGTCAGACACTGACTCAGTTCTACCTCATAGAAACCCTACAGAACAGAGTAGAATTGACTCTGAGTTTCTGAGACTGTAAATCTTCACAGGATTAGAACGCTTCTTCTTTCTCCTTTGGAGAAACTGGTGGTTTTGATTCTCTGACACTGCTGCTAG
>NW_022111369.1:15183583-15185319 GCF_000313985.2 Echinops telfairi
ACTTTAGTGTTTTAATATTTCCTCCCCCTGCTGTTATGGTCTTCATTTTACCTCATTAATCTTGTGAGACCTGTGTAGGTTCATTTGTATAATTAAGATTGTTCGATGCATGAAATCCAAGATAGATGTGGCAGTTACAAAATCTGTCAACTTGCAAAGGGGTGGAGTTTAGCCTATCAATCAGGTCACAGCCAATGAGGCCTCTGGGTGTGCAAAGCCATCTCCTGAGGATTCTGGGAACTCCTGTCTTCCTCCCTGGAGGTGAGACACACACACTCACTGCTTCATCTTCCTGCTGACCAGCCACATGGAGCTATGCTGATGGAGCCAGAATCTTAGAGGTAGAGGAGCCACATGGAGACCCCTGCCAGCTGAGATGTTTCCACTGTCACTGGATCCACTAGACTTTCCATCCACTGACCTGTGATTTTCCTGAATTTAGCATCATTACATGTGTTGCATGAGTTTAAATAAAAATTTATGAACTAGTATTGGACATATCGGCTAATATTCGACTCAGGGACTTGATCTGGACTGGACTGGGATGTTTTCTCAATATACACTTGCTCTTTTATTAAAGCTCTTTCATATGAGTGTCTCTGGATTTGTTTTTCTAGTCTACCCAGACTAATACATTAGATAAACCCTTCAGAAATAGTGATGCATATAATGATTCCTTGAGGGTATGGGAAGAGAATGGGGAAGGAGAAGAAGGGAAAACCAATAGCAATGAGGACTGTATAACCCCATTCAAAGGGAACGAACAATAGAATCGTAGGTGAATGGATACATTGGATGGTGTGAGATATAGCAAAACAATAATAATAGAATAATAAGGGATTCTGGAGTTAGGGTGGGGAGGGAGGAGGTAATGGGGAGCTGATATCAAAGAGTTCAAGAAGAAAGAAGATATTTTGAAAATGATGGTGGTAGCAATTGTACAATTATGCTTGATCTAATTGAATGGTGGATTGTTATAATATCCATAAGATCTCCCAATAAAATGATTTAAAAAGAAAAAAGAGAGAAAGAAAGAAATGGATGAAAACAAAAGGGACTGAGGTAGGAAGAGGACAACAGAGAAGTATATGTGGTCAATCAGCATTAAATGCTGTTCCAGGGAAGCTTTTTAATAAATTATAAACAATGTCACCAAAAAAGAGAGCTAACTTTAGAGTTCTTCTGGCATCCACTTTGATCTTTCCTCTCCTGTCTTTTTAATGACCTTTTGCTTTCTTCATGAATGATGTTCTTGATGTCATACACACCTCAGGTCTTTTGTCAGTGTTCAATGTGTCAAATATGTTCTTGCAATGTTCCTGATTTTCAAGTGGGATATTCTCAAGGTCATATTTTGGTTCTCATGGACTTGTTTTAATTTTCTTCAGCTTCAACCTGAGCAGAGTAAGTGGGGATCTGTTCCACAGTCAATCCTGGCCTCGTTTTAGTTGCTGATATTGTGCTTCTGCATGGTCTGTTCCAGCAGATGTAGACACTTTGATTTGTGCTGTCCACCTGGAGCGAGCAGTTCATATGTCACCTTTTCTGTTTTTCAAAGAAGCTATTTGCGATGAAGAAGTTTTTCTCCTGAAATATTGTATCATTTGATTTTAAAGTTTATCTCAAGGCCATGTTTTTCTTTCTTTGTTTGTTTGTTTTAATCATTTTATTGGGGCTCATACAACTCTTATCACAATCCATACATACATCAATTGTGTAAAGCACATTTGTACATT
>NW_022111369.1:15186443-15191423 GCF_000313985.2 Echinops telfairi
GGTGTCAATTTGATTTGGGACTTGAGAGGATTAAGAGTGAAGGGGTGGAGTCTAGTCAGTCAACTGGGCCATAGCCAATGAGGCTTCTGTGTGGGGGTGGCCTTCTCATGAGAATTCTGGGAACTCCCTTATTTTCCTTGTTGGAGGTAGGAGACATTTCTCTCTCTCTCTGCTCACTCCCTTGGAGATGCTCTACTGACAAGATACATGGTGCTACGCTGATAGACCCCAAACCCTGGGAACTAGATAAGCCACGTGGAAACCCCTGCCAGAGCTGAGATGCTTACAGCACCACTGGATCCAGAGACTTTCTACCCACTGGCCTGTGATCGCCCTGCATTTGGCATCATTGCATGTGTTTCATGAGTCTGAAGAGGACTTTATAGATTGGTATCAGATATATGGGCTTGGATTGGATTGGGTTGGGTTGCTTTATTAATATACAATTGCCCTTTATATAAAACTTTCTCTTACACATATATGAGTATCCATTAATTTGTTTTTCTAGTATAACCAGACTAACACAGTGGTCATTGTAAAGTTTTTTCTTCCCTAAATATTAACCCTAACCAAAATTGTTCAGGAAAACCTGAGAGGGAACACAATAGGAAAAGTGGGTAAGTGCTCAGTGAATGAACATCGCAATAGCTGCATTCTTAAAGTGGGCATGAGGGTGTGGGGAAGAACGTTGTAGCATTCGACACATCCCATAATTTTAAGCTTTTTAAACTTAATTTTCAAATTATGATAAGACTCGCAGTCTACTTACCTTAAAATATTTTGTGTGGTACAGATTTGTGAAGTTTTAAACGATAATTGTATTAGTTGATTGTAAGATATAAGAAGGCTCCTATTTATATTAAGACACTCATAAATTAATATGTTTCTTTGGTATTTAGTCCAATTACTGTGGCAAGTGCAGCTTTTCCGTCTGCAATTTTAAGTCTGATCTGGTTTTGTCATGTGTCTAGCAAAGTTGGGTAACTAATTCAAAATTTTCATTAAATAAGTGAGGAAAGAGTGGAAAATGATATAGAAGGATGATAAAATATTGAAAAAGAATTATACTTTCCACAGTGACTAAAAATATACTGAAGGCCATGGCAAAAAAAAGTTAAATAAAAAGATAGTTTAATAGTAAAAATTTAAGCACTTGTAAATTCTAACTTTACAATAAAGCACACAATTCAGGCCCATTTTTAATAGCTGATGTATATTAAAGTAATCTCTGCTGACACATTTAAAAGCATGTGATGCTGTCATTTCAGTACATTGATATTCCACCTAATTTGTCATACTTTGTGCATTCCTACTTATGTGAACCCATATTAAAAGTAACACTCATATGCATATTAAAAAAGCTAAACACAGGAAACACCTGCAGAACAATACTAGTTTCTGTAGAGAAGTGAAACCATTAATCATAAGTTTATTGAAAAGAACTCAAGATGGTGATTTACACATTTAAAGCATAAAAATTCTTACCTAATGCTTTCATACACCAGACTGTTTTATTCCAAAGGGCTGGTCGTGTCCTAATGGATTTATTATTTGATATAAATTCCACCTCGACTGTATCACCAATTACTTCATCTTTCAAAATAATGAAGATTTCACCAGGGTTCTATAAGATTAAAATGCAACCCAATTAGCATTTGGAAAATTGTAAATGACCCAAAAACCCATTCCATTGTTTAATAATAAAGGTCACACATGGTTATTGAATACTTATTCTGTTGTATATGTATTTTCCACTGAGGCATGAGATATGCCAATGCAAGTGTCACTACATTTTAAATTTATCATCTTAGTGTTTATTGAATACTCTAGCCTCCCCCAGAAAACTGGAGTTATCCATGGACCCTGCTTCTATGTTATAGAACTAGATTGCAAAGAAAATTAGCTCATGAAAACCTGTGGGTCAAAAAAGAATATATTTATTATGTAGTGTTTTATGAAGAGCCCCTAGGATGGACGCACTCAAATATACAGTTGGTGCAGCAATGGATGCAAGTATGCCAGTGGTGAAAAGTTCTGTGTCAATTTGGCTGGGTTATTTATCTCAAGACTTTGGTGGTTGAGATTCAATAACCGCCCATGATGTGACCAAATGCAATGTAATCATTTTAACAATAGGATCTGCTATGAACAGCCAATCAATTGTAAAATTAGAGTAGGGTCTAACACTCCGACTCAGATCAGCTCTTATGCCATCAAGTAAGATTCCTCTGTAATGCTGCCTGGTTCTAATATAACTGGGCAGTGTGGAAACTCTCATATTTTGCTTGGTATGGATCTTGCATCAGACTCAGGGACTTTGGGTTTTTAGATCTGAACCAATCTTTGGCTGATCGCGAGAGTCTTCAACAAACTGTCATCTGACCTACAACCTTGGATTAATTCCCCTCTGCAAGCACCAGCCTGTCATTTTCATAGTGATCTTGGGTTCATCAGCCCCTCAGCTGCTTGAGTCAGGAGAAACTTCCAGCCAAATACGTAAACCATGGATGTGGAATCTGTCTGCAGCTGGACTTTCTGGCTTCCGTATCAACCATCACGAAGATCACAGGAGACAAAGCAACGTCACAGTCCTTGTACGTGGAGCTACCGCTAGTTGATGCTGACACAACTAACAACAGCATCTGCTCGCAAACTCTGTAAGCTAATTCTCCCAATATTTCATTCACTCAGCCAACTCATTTTCACTTATGAGTGCTGGTACAGACTGCTTCTTACGCATCTGATTTTCTTTCTAATAGCGGGAAAGACTTCCAACTAGCCCCATAGAAAAGTTCTTAATAAAAGATAAACATATTGACCAGCCCAAATGTACTTACATCTTCGTTTGTACACAGGGGCCAACTTCAGGGACACCTGACCTCTGAGTCAAAGAGAATTCCTTGTTTAAAGTACTTTGTGCTTATTTTAGTACTTTCCTGCTGAAAGTCTTAGTAGTTTTTTGAACAAAGCTGCTACATTCCTTGAGCTATGACAAAATAATAATAATTTATAAATTATCAAGGGTTCAGGAGGAAGGGGTGAGTGGGGAAGGAGAGGAAAAACGAGGAGCTGATACCAAGGGCTCAAGTAGAAAGCAAATGTTTTGAGAATGATGATGGCAACAAATGTACAAATGTGCTTGACACAAAGGATGTATGGATGGATTGTGATAAGAGTTGTACGAGCCCCCAATAAAATGATGTTTTTTTAAAGTTACTACATTTCCATTTCAGGGTCTTTGCATATCCTACAAGTATATTGGGCTCCGGTGCATAATGCTGGCCTGCCATGTGTCTCTTCCATCTCTCCAAACTTACCTTCTCCATCAAAACCAGCTCAAGTGTCACCATTGCCACAATATCTTCCCTGCATTTCAGTCCATACAAATATTTCCAGTCATAGAATATCAAGAACATTTCACATCTGTGGCATTCATTTGACCTTTGTTAAGCCAGGCTCCCTACTCTTGATGACTTTTTAATGTCTATGTCTAGCTAGACTATGACATGACAAAGACAATTTAATGTTCTCATTTTATTGAGGAACCTCACGAAAATTATGCACATCAGAGGCTTTTCTCCGTGTATATGTATTATCTAACCTTAAAAGGGAATACATCTTTAACAGCTATTGCATTTAAAAGCTACTCAATTAATAATCCTACTTAGGTTCATGGGACTTAGTGTGTGAGGACTGTATAGTTTCCTGTAACTGGTACCGATCTGATCCATGACATTGGAGTAAGAATTCGATTATAGCAATGGCTCTCAAACTTAGCTGTCAATTTATACTTTCAATATCAGCTGAAAAACTTTTGAAATTCACAGGCTGTAACTCAAAGCCAAGACCAATGATCATTTAATGTCAAATACAGGTATTATTATTATATATTTTAATTCCTCCAGTAGTCTATATGTAGCTAAACTTAAGAATCACTTGGCTGAAAGGAAATGAAACATTTTGTCACTGAAAAGCCTCATCTCAAATGCAGGTATCCACATGCTAGACAACTGGGGAGGAGATGGGGAAAGGGAAAATATGAAAATAAGGAAGAAATGGATAGCGGGGGGCACAGTTCGCTAACCCACCCAAGGGGAGGGTATTGTTAATATCTCCACAGGGAAAGAGGGACCAGACTTCAACCCAGTGCCCCAAGGTGTGAATGCAACATGCCAGCGTGGAGTAGGGAACCAGTGGAGAGGTCTGGGGGCTGGCCCCAGTACCAAATACTAAGTGGATGCCTGCCCCTCCCCCCAGAAGAATTGATTTCAAAGGACAGAACTGAATCTGCAGCTCCAGGAGAGGGACATATCTGAACAGAGCACACAGGAGCAGATAAAGGGGGAGGAGGAGACACTGGAGCACATCCTTGCCCACCAGGCCTTGAGGACGATGACCCCAATTAGAGCAGCCAGTCCACAGAGAGGACCACATGGCCAGTCCCACTGTGAGACATGACGCCCTCACTGACCCATGGCCTGCGGGGGACAACACCAGAGACACAGTGTGGGAATTGCACCTGATCTGATCCTGCCACACCTAGGCAAAGCACTGGGGGTGTGCAGCTGAACAGCAAGGGAATTGAGCTGGAAGGTCCCCAGGGAATGCTAAAGGTAGACTTTGAGGCCAGGGCGTGGTGCCCCAACAGACTGGACTAGAAAACACTCCTAAAGGCCAAGAAACAATCTTTGAACTAACTACAAGCTTTTCTTTCTTGTTGTGTTTTGATTTGTTCTTTGTCAGTGGTTTGTTGTTGTTGTTTTGTTGTATATTGTTGATTGGTTTTGCTCTGTCTTGTTTATGTGCATGTTATTATCTCCGCAGGTCTGTCTAAATATGATAGGCTGGATGAACAATCTGGAGGAGAAAACAACGGGACTGACAGTTCCAGGGGGACATGGGATAGGGGGAGGTGGGGGAAAAGGAAATGGTGTTGACAAACCCAGTGACAAGGGAACAACAAGTGATCCAAATTGGTGG
>NW_022111369.1:15192802-15213779 GCF_000313985.2 Echinops telfairi
TATCCAGAGCTGAATAATATTGTCTCTTGAGAAATTGTGAATCATTAAGAATATTTTCTACATACGTAACTATATATTGCTGAAATTGTTAACAAAATAAAATGCCCTACTTAAAAAAAAAAGAAAAACCTCATCTCAAAAGAGTCATTTATGTGCCAACTAGTTGTTTCCTTATTTTACTGTGTTTTTCAATTAAATCACGGGATCAAGCTTTAAGTGGGGAATGGTATCAGGAATCGCCTTGTGTGTGTTGTTTACACTGTGCTCAATGTCACTAAATGAAGAATCAAGGAGGTAAACTCGGAGACTGATGCTTTTCTCATGGACCCCCAAGAGTCATCCCCACCCCTCAAGAATCTAAAAACATCTTTACTCTTGGCTTGGAGACTGTATTATAGTTAGAGACAGAGGTGTAGTAACAAATAAGTTCAATCTAATTAAGGTCTTCATTAGCTATTATGCCCTCTTACAGGATCCAGACAGGGAAAAAAAATATTCAATGCCATTAACACAGATCAAAATACAGCTAGTGATTTGTTGTTGTGTGCCACCAAGTGGATTACAAGCCATAGTAATATTGAGTGACACATAGACTGTCTCCCTAGGTCTTCTTAGGTTGTAATCTTTATGAGTAATAGCCCTAGTCCACAGTGGTTTTACATTGGTAGGCTAACTATGTGGTCAGCAGTTCGTAACCACCAGCTGTTCCATGGGGCTTGCTCCTCCTGTACGAGCACAGTCTTGAAAACCAATGGGGGCACTTCAACCCTGTCCTATAGGGTCACTATGAGTCAGAATTTATATGATGACAGCGAGTCAATGAATCTTATGGGCCAGAATACCAGGTCAGTTCTTCCCTGGAGCAGGTAGTGGGTTTGAACTGCTGACTTTTTGGTTAGGGCCTGAGTGCTTAACCATTGTGCCCCCAGGGTACCTTGAAGGGAATTTGTTGGTTGTACTATGACCTTAGGTATGAAATCTGCTCAAGAATTCAACAGGTAGCCAGACTGATTTCAAAAAATGTATTTTAGTCTTATCATAACTAGAAATATATTTTAGTCTTAATATGATTATACTAAGGGAAGATAATTTTATCAGAAGAGAAGTTGAGGTGGTTGTGGATAAATTCTATCAAAAGAAAGAAAATGATATATTTGAAGCGCGACCTACAAGATAGAGGAGACAAAGCCGCTTTAACTGCTCTTCAGAATGGTATTTTTTGATGAAAAATACATCCACCCTCATGAAATCTGTGACTGGGGCTGGCAGTCATAACAGGAGAGGTGAGACATCAGAAAACAAACTGTCATCCTTCAAGGAAAACCTTCAGAGGCCCCCTCTTACAGTTATAGAAAAGGTCCATAAAAAACAAGTGACGGAGAATCACCCGTTAAAGATGAAGTGGCTCTTGCCAGTGATTGCCAGACAAGTGGATGGACTGCAGAGAAGCTTCTGAAGAGGAACGCTGGACCACTGATGCCTTTACAAGGCAAGGGAACGTGATTTCCTCACCAGAAGGGCCTGCATTTCTTTCCTGTATTTTGAGGCAATATTTTATCTACACACGGTTGACGTGTTGGGACTAGATTGTGGGGCAGACTTGTGCCTTGAAAGGGGATCAGAAGCATCGCTGGTTTCCACTCACTAGGTATCAGTAGCATTCCCCCAATTGTGGAAGAAAACAAAAAGTCTTCAGAGTTTGCCAAATGTCCCTTGCTGAGGCAGTGTCACCCCTAACTGTGAACCAGTACTTTGAGGGAACTTCTCTGAGACATTAGGATGCTATAGATATGCACATAGAAAAGGAGGTACTGAATGAAATAGTAGGTACAATTTTTGCTTAGAAGTTATTTCAGGGAGAGAATGGAGCCTGGTGGCACAGTCGTTAAGTCATTCAATTGCAAACCAAGAGGCCAGCAGTTCAAATGTCCCAGCCAGTCCACCAGAGAAAATGTGACCGTCAGCCTGGATAAAAGTATAACACCCCAGAAACCCTATGGGGCAGTTCTACTCCGTGCTACGGCTTTGCCATGAGTCAGAATTAACTCAGTGGCGGCAGACTTATTTCAGTTTGGGATAATGAGAGAATGCCTCCTAGGTAGATTTTCCATCAGAGAAATTGCATGGTGTGACTCATTGACTGAGGAAGACCAAAGAACCAATTCATTTGAATTATGGTTCTGGTGAATCATATTGCAATACTGTGAACTTCCAAAAGAATGAATGAATCTGTGTTGGAGTAAGTACAGCCAGGATGCTCCTTAGATGGAAGAGCGATGGAACTGCATCTCACATCCTTTGCACATGCTGTCAGGAGAGCTTTGTCTCCGGAAAACGACATCATGCTTAGAAAAGTTGAAGGTCATTGAAAAGGAAGAAGTCTGTCGAGCAGATGGATTGGTGCCATGGCCGCGACAATGGGCTCAGACGTAGAAATTACCATGAACATGGCATAGGTCCAGGCAGGGTTCCCCCTGTGGTAAATAGTACTGCTCTGAGTCGGACTGTCCTTGTTGGCACCTAACAGCATCTGAGCCAGCACCTAGGATAAGCTGTTTGTATGTATTTCATCCTAGACAACCTCATTCGAAAGTATGTAGAGGAGTGTTTTAGCAAAACAAATACCTGGGAGGATAAACAATTGAAAAATAAAACCTTGTTAGTATTAAAATAAAACAAAGAGTGTTGCTCGAAAATGTAAAGGAGGGGCTAAATCAAGAAACCGATTTTAACTTACAACTCATCTCGGTGTTTCTCAAAGAGATTAGAAAAACCGTATAGAAATGGAATGTTTCACCTATATCTTCACTTGTGGCAGAGAAAAAAGTGGAAGAAAGCAAACAAAGCAATGTTTTCTAAAGCGATGAAGACTTTCAAGGCCGGCGAATCTGAACCCTTGGAGAGCTACAGTGCTGGGTCAGTTAAGGCAGAGAAATGGAGCCTCTCGGGTTACTCAGGCCTGAAGCGTCAGCGTGCCAGTCAGCAGCGGCCCACTGCCTCAGCTAAACACGCTCCAGAAGCTGGTTCCTCCAAGTGAATCCGACGAGTGCTATAAACCTTCCACCCGAGAAAGCAACTCCACAGCTCGAAGCTCCAGCAGTAGCAAGAAGGATGACCATGCCCCCACAGGCAGTTCTCGCGTTATAAACACGACTCATGGCCGAGTGTGTCTGTTAGAACGTGTAGGTGGGACAGTGGGTACCAAACCTCATTGTGCGTCCATCCACGTGCTTGGAAGATGGAAACCACCAGCAACTCCCTGGAAGGAAGACTGGGCTTTCTACTCCCGTCAACAGTGTCAGTCTCAGAAACCCACAGGGGCTCACAATGAGTCAGCATTGACATGATTGAGGGCAGCAAGAGTATTTAGCCCTACTTAGTGGTGCTGCATGGTGAGCAGTTCAAATCCCTTAGTTGCTCCTCAGGCGAAGGATGAGGTTCTCTACTCCCTCAAAGGGTTTCAGTCTCAGCTACACGGAGGGGTATTTCTAGCATGTAGTAGAGGGTCGTTCTGAGTTGGAATTGACTTGATGCCCGTGAGTTTAGGTTTTTGGTAAGAAAAGGACCCCTGCTGGCAGAGCAGTTAAAATGGTTTGTTGCTAACCAGTGCTGGTGGCTTAAAGATTTACATCCTTGAAAACCTTACAGGGTCACTACGGGGTTGAGCCTACTCAGTATCAAGGAGTTTGGTTTATGTTTAGTTCGTGCAAATAAAAAGAGGCTAAAAGCGCTTTTGAGTGATTTAGAAGCTGCATGTACATCAAGTGAAGGTGATTAAGAGTTGGTTGTGGATAGAGGTTGGTCCAATCTTTACAAAGTGAGGGCAGGTTTATATAACACTAAAGGGCAAGCACTAGTTGTCTCTCTGTGGGGCTTTATATAGGCCCCGTCTGTATAAGATCTCAATCAGTTCCTTGATGGCACGTTAGTAACACAACTGCAAACGGGACTGGAACCGTTGGTTTTGAAGATGCTGGATGATAAAGAGACACATGTCAGGTAAGAGCTGGTGGTATTAGGGTTGGATTGTGCTCCACAAGAAGACTAAAGCCCTAACCTCTGGTACCCATGAACATGACCATGCTTGAAAATACAGCCTCTGATGATGCTACCCCTTAAGGTGAAGTCATGAAAGAGCAGGGTGGATCCGAATGCAATCATAGTGGTTCTTGTTAGGCACCATTGGGTTGGTTCCAAATCAAAGCAGCCCTATATATAACAGAACAAAACACTGCCTGGTCTAGCCCCAGCCTCACTATTTTTTTTAAATTTTTTATATCGAGGTCCAATTGTTGCAGTCAGTGTCAATCCATCTTGTCCAGAGCCTTCCTCTTTATCGCTGGCCCTCTACTTTACCAAGCATGATGTCCTTCTCTGGGGACTGGTCTCCCAGACATGTTCTTATAAAAGAGGAGATGAGTCAGAGAGGCAGATGGAGAAAGATAGCTGTGTAAAGACAAGGTTGTGCTGCTGCAGCAATCACAGATGGGGTGACCAAAAGCCGAGGATGATCTTCTGTAGAGCCTTGGAAGAGAACATGGCTTTGTCTACAGGTTGACTTTGGACAACTAGCTTCCAGAACTGTGAGAACACACATCTCTGTTCTTATAAGTTACTCACTTTGTGATACTTTGTTATGGCAACTTTAAGAAATTAATGCAGCATCACTGCCTTAAATATGTTTTCTTTGGAGACAGGATAATTCTTCAGTGATCTCTTCTCAATCCTAGGAAACATACTATTGCCATAAAGAACTATTAATTGGCCATTTTTGGGGAAATGGGTTTATGCTTAACTGTTGTGTTTTAAGACATTTGTCATGAAGTGAATATTATGCTGGCAAATATGAAACACAATTTTCACTCTCTGCTTGCTATTCCCTTGGTCTTTCCTATGATGTTTGGCACAGACAACATGGATTCAGATACCCTGAATTCTACAGCATAAATTTTTGCTTGGAATAAATAGAGCTTCATTTATTTTAGAATATTAGGGTGGTGCTAAAATAATATTGCATGATCTTTCAACTTTCAGTATGCTTGAAGAAGTAGAAATCCCAGGAAAGAAAATCCTGAAAAAATATATACAGATATATTAAAGGCAGCTGGTGATTCTATTATTGAAAGAAGCCCAGCCCCCTCGAACCAGTCATGTGAGTGAGTTATCTTAGCCGGGAAGGCAGGGAGATTTTGATTTTTGGTCTTTAATTTCCCTGTGAATTTAATAATGGGAGGGCTTCATCTTGTTGCAGTTTTTTAGTGATGCAGATATATTTTAAGCAGCTATTTAGACTCATTGCATAACTACTGGAGAACTATTTTTAGCATCAGTGTTTTCTCCCTCCTCTGCTTTCATTTCATGTACTTGAGAATAGTTCTGATTTCTCTTTTATGAGGGTCCTCTTCCGTCTCTTTCATTATTTCAGACTTGAAAAGAACTGCTGGTTCTGATTGTGTAGCCTCGTAGTCCTCCCTCCCTTAAGTTCCTGAATCCTTTCAATGGGTTGTGATTCAATTTAGCCTGGCAAATAAGTGTCGGTTCCCGCAAACCTGCATAGCTCAGGATCCTGAAATCCCTAAGATAGTGTCAGTGTCGAGTTTGTTCCTCTGGCAGAGATAATGAAATTGCTCAAAACTGAGATTCTTCTGCTCAAACACGGGGGATAGAGGTGATGGAGGGAAGGTGTGCAACTTCACTTAACTGCATGGAATGTTTGTGTTTCTACAGGACAGGTGGTGATAGGGACTCAGGGGACACTCTCACGGGCCATATGGCAAGTGGGCAACTGCGGCCTTTGTCATCAGCTCACCTAAATCCATCAGCTGTTACCAGAATGATCTTTTCATGTAACTCATCAAACTCTCCTGGTGCTCCACAATATTGAGACCCTACTTATTTTTGTGCTTCGGAGATTACTACACAAGATTCAAGTCAAGTTCCACTAGTAGGCTTATTTTAGTGGTTCATTCCAGCAAAAACATGTTAGGAGGTACAGATAGAAAGCATCTTCCCAGAAATCTGCCACTTCCTCTTGTTATATGATTACTCCCTAAAGGGCCAGTTCTTGGACCTCTTGTGATATTTCACTTATAACATAAGTTTCTGTATGTAACTCTTTACATATACATGTCTCACTGATTCACAATTGAAAAAGTAGTGGTCCTAACACTAATTTCAAAATTATATTCAAGGGTATATTTTGACTCATGAAAAAAACCAAAACTCCTTGTTTGCAGTACCCATATATTTATTAGGTGTTAGCAATTTTTGATAAATTTAAGTTATTAGATATTTTCTAATATTCAATTACCCTGCAACTATGTACTAAATGTTGTATCGGGTATTGTTGTAGGTCCTGTAGCCAGAATAACAAACAAATTAGACAAAAATATCAAATGGTATGGGCATTGTCACGTCTCCCAGAAAACATATGTTGAAATTCTAACTCCTGGAACTGTGAGTCTGACCCAAGTCACACTGGAATAGGGTGAGTACTAATCCAACATGACTAGTGTCATTGTAAAAGAGCAGAAGATACAAAGAGAGAGAGAAAGGTTGGCATGCGACATGGTAGCTGCAACCCAACAAATGCCCCAAACCACCAGAAACAAGAAGAGAGGTCTGGCATATATTCTCACAAAATCCCAGAGAATTACCACAGCCAATACACCGAGGTCACACTTCAACCCCACAGAACTGTGAGACAATCTTTTACTTTATTTTTTTCTGATGAACCACCCAGCTTATGGCATTTTGTTATGTCAGCCTTAAGAAATTAATGCTCTAACTAAGATAAATTTGCATTCTAGTGAAAGGCGATAGTTATTCAAACATTAGAGCCACGTACATAACAAGGCATCGTTACTGACCTCACATGAAACTTCAGAAGGAAGTACCACTGCCAATGGCTTGCTGGCCTCCAAAGCTCCTGGTAATTCTTCAGTTTCCTTTCCCTGGCCTATTTCATTAGCATGTCCCCCTGGCAGGTCTGTGGGAATGTTGGCTTCAAAGGAGTTCTCCGAACCTTGAGAAAAGTTCATGATTTTAAGTTATAATGGTAACTAAAGCAGTTTCTTTTTTCCATTGGTATAATCCCAATCACTAGCAAATAGATTTAATTAATTTAATTAATATCTTATATATAAGGTATTCAAACTAGATTCAAGCTAAATTAGGTAAATGAATGAATATTAATAATTAAGGTAATGCTTTATGTTGTAGTATTATCACATTTATGCTGAAAGTCAATATATAATAAAATGCTCATCTGCTGATCAAATATTTTCAGAAAGATAAAACCACCCTTTATATTTTCTTTTTTTAAAACAGTAAATGTGAAAAATATGAAATAGTTTCTTTCAATGGTGGATCTTATGGAAAGTTATTTTATTTTGATTCAGAATAATTAGTTATTCTATACATATATTTTTCTTTTCTGTTTTCTTAAAACAACAAACATAGCTATCAGACTAAAACTAAATTTCAGTCTATGAAATAATAGCATTCTTCAGCATATCTGTGGAAAAAGAAAAAAAAATTCTTTATGGGAGTATTACATTAAGAGCAGTTAAGCATTTTAATGTGAATTCTATATTTTAATATATGTATATATTTAAATTTAGTAACTTAAAATTGTTGTGTATTGAAAAAAGGAAAAAGGTGTGTTAAGAGAGAAGGATAAATATTGTTACTATTTCAAATCTCAGTGTTTCATTAGGGCACAGATCCAAGGTGGTTGACAACAACCAGATCACATTTATAAGCTCTTAGGCATTATTCCTTTCCACTCAAAGCATATTCCTCAACTTTCTAAGAAAACAGTTGAAAAATGAAAAGAAGCCCCGAGCAGCTAGAGGAGCCTGGTGCTGGAAGCAGACTCGGGTTGTTCAGAGTTGGCCAGGCCCTCCCAGCTACAGCGTGGTGCCTATCCAGTGTAAGCGCCAGTCCAGAATATCAATAGCAGAGAAAGGGACCAGGAGATCGCAATAGATAAAGTCAAGTCCAAGATCACCCTATGGTCACATCTGAATTCAGGCAAAAGTGGAATGTTACCCAAACCAGAAAAGTGATCATCCATCCCTAACCTGGCTACTATAAACACCAATTGAATCTTTGCCAACGGCTGCAGTAGATTCTTTTCATTTCTTTCATCTTCTAGCTAGGATGAGCCACTCTTTCCGGTTTACCTACGATTTTTTTTTATTTTTTATTTGGGCACTATACGGCCTATGTTTCAGGAATCTTCTCTAGTCAAGCAAGCCGGACAGTTGTTCACTCTACTTCCAAATAAGAGTCATTAATAGACTAATCATAAAATTACCTTTGCTTCCTGGTAGCAAGAAAAGTCCTATTTCTTTGGGACTTCTTTCAATCACTCAAGGGGAAATTAAATTCTATAATGTCCTTATTAATAGCCCTTCAATCCAACTAATTCAACTATGCATATGTTCCTGGTGGGCTTTGTCTGAGGACATGGAAGAACATTTGAAACAAGGAAGAAGGATGAGGATAAAGATTCAAAGCAATATACCTGTCAGGAGCAAGCATTTTTGTCTCATTACATTTCAAAAAGTGACGCTACCAACTTCAAATAGCCGACACTCTTCAAAAAGAAGAGTAACAAAAGGGTTATCTTCCAGACAACAGCGGACTCCATGCAATCTAAAAAGGAAGAGTAATTTCATTCTCTCTCTCTCTGTCTCGTGAAAGTTGCAGAATGAAGAAATGCAAGTCCCTAGGATTATTAAAATGTCTGTCCTCTCAGTAGTAATCTTGTTTGAAATGAAAAATAGCCTTTATTTTTTCATAATTTAACTAATTTCATAAGAAGTCCCTCTTTCCGTCACACAGATGGAGGCACACATTAAAATAGTGGAAAGTTGTATGAGAATGGGTCCAGTATTTTGTAATAGATGAAAGAACGAAGAAACTAATTTTATTTAATAAACATAAACATAAAAAGATGCACATTATTTTATAGAAGTATCCAGGATTTTCTGATTATTCTTTGGTGATACTTGGTTTATAAGAGTCATTGTAATTACCCCAAGGGCAGAATAATTATGGATATACAAACATATTTATCTCAATTGATGTTCACAGTAATACTGTTCACAACACAAAAATTGTAAGCAATAAAGAACCAGATAAAAATATGCTGTATAATTACATAATTTGGGAATAATAAGTAGTCTACCAATGGATATTTAACAAGAAACAGGATGATTATATAACTGAAATATTGAGTTATAAATATGTTAATTTATTACGTTTCTCATATTGGTAAAATGTTAAATATACATATTGAAGAAAGAAATCCAAGCTGAACTGAAGACATCAGCAAGAAACAAAACTCCAAAAATCAAACTGGCTACTATCAAATTCCTGCTTCTAGGACAGTATGGAACTGCTCTTGGGAGTTTCCGAGTCTGTAACTCTTTACAGGCATGGACAGAAAGCTCCAAGGAGCAGCTGATATTTTCAAACTGCTGAACTTGCAGATCCCATCCCATCCTGTGACCACTAAGCCAACAGAGGTCATGAGAAAAGAACATGTCATCCTGAATTGGTGGAAGACCAAAATAAATGTTTCAACAAGTCATTCACTCACTTGCCTGTCACAAGAAATTTGGAATACAGCTACCTGGTCAATTGACAGTAGGAAATCCTGATTTACTACAGTGTCCATTCCAAAGAAAGGTGATCCAAGGAAGAGGGAAATTAATGAGAAATGTCAATAATGTCCTTTGCAACTAGATTTTTAAATGATTGTAAATGTATATCAGCAAGAAGTTGCCAGAAATTCAAGCGGGATTCAGAAAAGGATGTGCATGAGAAACTATACTGGTGACATTAGATGGAATTTGGCTGGAAGAAAAGAATACACGGAAGATGTTTACGTGTATTTTATGGACTGTGCAAAGTCATATAGCAGTTTAGATCATAGCAAATTGTGAATTATTAAAGATAATTTGAATTCCAGAAAACTTTGGACTAAGAGGTAGTCACGCAAACAAAACAAAGTAATACTGCATGGTCTAAAATCAGGAGATGTAGGTGTAAAGGTTGTTTCTTTTCACAATACTTACTCAATCTGTATGTCAAGAAAATAGTTTGAGAAGCTGACTATATGAAGAACAATGTGATTGGTGGAAGATTTATTGACAACCTGTAGTATAAAGATGACACAACCTTATTTGCTCAAAGCAAGGAGCTCTTGAAGCACTTGCTCATGAAATAAACGACTGTGGCCTTTAGTATAAATTGTAACTTAACATAACCAACCCCAAAACCTCAAAACTTGACCTATAGACAACATTATGATTAATGGGGACAAGATCGAAGTTCTCAAGGATTTCATCTTGCTTGGATCCACCACCAATGTTCATGAAAGCAACAATCAAATAAGCAAATGATGTGTTGAATTGGGCATGGCAGAAGAGATGTCATTGGTGATGTCAGATGGAGCTTGACTGAAAGCAGAGAATACTAGAAAAATGTTTGTTTCCTCAACTATGCAAAGGCTTTCAACTCTGGATCACAACAAACTAGAAATAGCTTTAAGAAGAATGGGAATTTCAGAACGCTCCATTGTGCAATCCAGAGCCTGTACATGAATCAAGACACAGTTGTGTGACGAGAGTAAAGGAATACTGCATGGTATAAAATCAGAAAAGATGTGCTTCAGGGTCGTATCTTCTCACTAAATTTATTGAATCTATAAACTGAGAAAATAATCAGAAAAAATTGGATTATATGAAGAAGAATGTGGCATCAGGATTGAAGGGAAGCTTATTAACAACCTTTGATATACAGATGACATAAACTTGCTTGCTAAAAGCAAAGAGGACTTGATTTTATATGCTGATGGAGATCAAGGATGGAAGCCTTCAGTATGGATTACAACTCAATGTAAAGAAGGCCAAACTCCTCACTACTGGACCAATAAGTAACATCATGATAAACAGAAAGGATTGAGGTGGCAAGGATTTTGCCTTGCTGAATCTTCAATCCTTGTTCATGGAAACAGCAGTCAAGAGATCAAAAAACAAATTGCATTAAGTAAATCTGCTGCACAAAACCTCTTTAGAATATTGAAGAGCAGCAACATTACTTTGAAGACTAAGTAAGGTATTCCTGACTCAAGCCATGATATTCTCCATTGCGTCATAGGCATTTGAAATTGTACATTGAGTAAGGAAATTGGAGAAGAATGGATGCATTTTAATTTTGGTGCCGAAGAAGGCTGTTGAAAGGATCATGCAGAAGAAACTCACCAGCCTGTGTGATCATGAGGTGTCGATGGGATCAGACGTCAGTCATCAAAGACTCAGAACAAAAAAAAACATGTCACTGTGAATGAGGGTAAGGGTGAAGTGGAGACCCAAAGCCCAGCTGTAGACAATTGGGTCCCAAGGAAGAGACAAACCAGCCAGGGTGCAGTATGGCACCTATGAAACGTACACATTTCTTCCAGTTGTTTAATGCTTTCCCCTTCCACACTATGGTGGCCCCAATTCTACCTTACAAATCTGGCTAGACCAGAGCGTGTATGCTAGTACAGATATGAGGTGAAAACACAGGGAATTCAGGACAGATAACCCCCTCAGCACCAACAATGAGAGTAGTGATACCAGGAAGGTAAAGGGAAGGCGGGGGTAGAAAAGAGGAACCAATCACAATGACCTACATATAACACCCTCCCAGGGGGATGGACAACAGATAGGTGGGTGAAGGGAGACATCGGTCAGGGTAAGACATGAAAAAAAATTATACATTATCAAGGGCTCATGGGGAGGGAGGGGGCAGGGGAAGAATAGCTGATACCAAGAATTCAAGTAGGGAGAAAATGTTTTGAAAATGATGATGGCAACAAATGTACAAATGTGCTTGACACAATATTTGTATGCATGGATTATTATAATACTTGTACAAGCCCCCAATTAAAAAAAAGAAAGAAATAAAATATCATGGAACACTAAAAGTACTAAACAAATCTGTCTTGGAAGAAGGATGGTCAGAGTGCTCCTTAGAGGCAAGATGGCAAGACTGTCTCATACACTTTGGAAGTGTTGACCGGAAAGACCAGTCCCTGGAGAAGGGCATCATTTCTGGTAAAGAAGAGAAGCAGTGAAAGGGAAAAAGACCCTCAAGGAGATGGACTGGCACTGTGGCGGCAACAATAGGCTTATGAATTGTAAGGATGGCACTGGAGCAACACTGCTTCATTCGGTGGTGCATAGGGTCGCTATGGGTTGAATCAGACTCAGACTCGATGGCACTTAACAGCTTTGTATTGGGTATATCTCCTGCACAAGATCTCTTTACAGTGTCGAAGAGGAAGACTTCCACTTGGAGGATGAAAGTTTAATGGGACCATGGTATTTTCAATCCATCATAAGCATACGAAAGCTGGACGATGAATAGTAAAAACTAGAGAACTGATTCCTCCGAATTTTGATATTAAGAAAATCTTAGAATGATTTTAGGTAAATGAGCCCCATAGATTAGAAATACTCAAAATACACAGGAACTAAAATAATTGATGTAAGCCTACTTATAATTGTGAAGCGGCATAAAACTGGTCAGCATTTTGCTATTTTTTCCATGGGATTCCCATGAGTCAGACCAACTGTTAACGAGAATGTGTAATGAAAATATGAGCTAGGCAGTGAACTTAAGCAGATAGCTTCCTTTTCAATGTCCGCCTCTTTTCTACTTTCTCCTCATTTAGTAGTTTTATCCAATTTTATGATAGCAACCTATCCCATTTTAGCATGGGCAGGGAACAGTTGTTGTTTTTTTCTGTCAAATTTCTTGGCATAGCCGAATGAGTGCTTCCATGGAAATATCTCAACTGGTATCCAGTCACTGCCCGGTTTCTTTTGCTTCAGGACTTCTTATTTCAATATCATTGCTTATTAATCATACCCTACCTCTTGAAATGTCAATCAATTCTTTTTGGTACAATGATTTCCTATATCCTTTCCATCAACACTTGATGCTTCTTATATCATTTAATAAATTTCAACTTGATGCTTGCTTTCTCCCTTCATTTCCTTTAGACATACTTTTGCTTTTCTAACTTCATCTCTATCTTTCATTGTAATGCTTGGCTTTAACTTCTCAAGCTGTCCTTTGAAATTTCTCTTCAGTGCTTTTATATCATCATTTCTTCCATTTGGCTGATACATTCTGCATACAAAGGCAGCTTTCAGAGTCTTTTCTGATATTTGTTTTTGGTTTTGGTTTTTCTTTCTTTCCTTTTGAGATAGTTTATTGTGCCAGACTGGGCAATAAACACAAGTGGGATTAACTGAAGGGCGGAGAGATAAATGGCTCGGTGAGCCTCGCCTTTCTTGTCTCGCTCTTTGATCATCGGACCAGTGTGTGGCTGCCTTGCTTGTTCTATGCCTCAATTTACAGGCTACACTACCTGTGGGACGCCTAGCCTGTGAACTGTGTTGCTGTAAGTTGAGGTCCCTTTAAGACATCTCTGGAGCTGGGGACTGGCAGTTGGTGACCTGGCTGACAGTTGGTGACCTGCCTTGTGATTGGCTGCTGTGCTGAGACAGCCTAGCTCTCTCTCTACATAGAGGAAGACCTGGCAGCTGACTAGACTTGAAGGACTGCTAGTGTCTCACAACTCTCTCTCATGGGAGTGAATTGCACTGAGCCATTTGTACTGCTTTATAAGTTAACTGATCATCTCTTGTATTATATATTTATCTGTATATGATTTAACAGTTCATTTATTGTTATATATCTAATTATCTTTATAAATAAATATATTAAATTATCAGCAATTTGGTTCTATCTCTCTAGAGAACCCAGTCTAACACAACTTTTAATTAAGGTTTTTTTTTTTTCTATCTTCATACATGATGGTCTTGATATCATCACACAATTATTCTGGTCTTCTCTAATTGGTGTTCAATGGGTCAAATATGTTCTTTAAATGGCCTCTAAATTCCACTGGAATATACTCAAGGTTGCATTTTTGCTCTTGTGGAGTTGTTTTGATTTTTTTTACTTCAATCTGAACTTGGACATGAGTAGTTGCAGTTGATGTTCTGTTCCACAGTAGGCCCCTAATCTTGTTTTGGCTAATTCTATTGATCTTATCCATTGTTTCTTCCCCTAGTTGTAGTCAACTTGATTGCTTTGGTTTTGACCTGGTAAGGTTTCCATGTGTAGCTACCATTGATGTTGAAAACATATTTACAATAAGATGTCATTGGTCTTGCAAAATTCTATCATATGATTTCTAGCGTCTTCTCTGTCACAATGGCCATACTTACAATTGTCAGTGCTTTCTCTTTGTTTACAAATTTTGCATTCCAATGATCAGTAATTATCAATGCATCTTTATTGCATATTTGATCAGTTTCAGACTGAAGATGTTGGTAGAAGTCTTCAGTTTCTTAATCACTGATTTTAGTAGTTGGTGCATAAATTTGAGTAATAGTTTTATTAACTCTCCTCCCTTGTAGGCTTATAGATATTATCCCATCTTAGCATTGTGCTAAAATGAAGACCTTGAAATGCTCTTTTTGTTGATGAATGTGACACCATTCCTCTTAAATTTGCCATTCCCAGTCTAGAAAAACATGATTACTTGATTCAAAATGACAAATTCCAGTTCATTTCAAGTCACTAGTGTTTAGGATATTGATCTTTGTGTGTTCCATTTCATTGGACTTCAAAATTTCCTAGATATATATTTTACCATATCCATGTTCTGATTATTAACTGAAGTTTGAATCATCATTTTTTAATCATCCCCTATCAGCAAATAAAGGTTTCAAAAGCTTTGCTCCATTCCAAATCATTAAATTAAACCCTACTTTGAGGAAGCCATCCTTCCTCAGTTTTATTTGGGGTGCCAAAAATTTCCACTGCTATTCATAAGGTGTTCTAAGAAGTGGCTAGCCTACTCCTTATCTATCGTCTTCCTTAGTCTGGAAGCTCTCTAGAAACCTATCCACCCTGGTTAAATAACAACAACAGAAAAAACACTGCCATCAAGTCATTATTGACTCATAATGACCCACTGTGGGTTTCCAAGGCTGTAACTGTTTATGGGGATAGAAAGCCCAGTCTTCCATGGAGCTGCTGGCAATTTCAAATTGCTGACCAGGCGGATCTCAGCCCTGCTTTTAACCACAGCACCACCAGGGCTTCTGCCCACCTTAGTTACCCCTGCTGACCCTCCTGATAATAACTGAGGCAATCCTTCCAGCATCTCGGGAACACTCAAGCTACCACAGAATGACAAACTGACAGATGACTGAGGACTCATTGCCTCATGACTCTTAAAATCTAAAAATAACATGACAGCCAAAACTTCAATTTTCATCATGGATGATTTTAGGTAAAAAAGGGAAATATGTTTATTATGGAATAAATATGCCTACTCCCCAAAAAGATATCCTGCTAGGAATTTCTTAGGTGAACTTTGCAAGTGCATTAGAACAATAAGTGTTATTTTCCTCAATTATTTAATGGGATAAATAATGTCTTCCTGCCGAACTATTTTGATTACATAAGATAGTACATAGAATATTTCAGGAATACAGACTTTACTATTAGTTCTCTTTTCTGCTTTTTCTCAATGGCTGTGAGTTTGGGTTAATTTTATTCTTATTTTTTAAATTTCTGAGATCAAAATTAATTAAACCATTAACCACTATTTTTAAAAACTATAAAATCATTTTTCTTGTAAATAAAAAAATTAAAAATGGTTTGCTCGGGACTGCAGCCCTGACAGTTTCAATTTTGAGCATCATTGTTTTTGTAAAAAGTTAAAAATTTGATAAATGTTTTGATAAGCATGATTTTGTTATTTGTATTCCTAAAACAGCACATTCCAAACATGGGTGCAGAACCAGGTAAAGTTTTGTTTTGTTACACATGAGGGCACCAAGTATTGGTACCAATTTGAGAGCAATGAAGAATCCAGTGGTGCCCTGGTGGCATAGTGGTTAGGCACTGCACTGTGACCTGAAAGGTCGGCAGTATGAACAGTTTATGTGCCCATAAACAGTTCCAATCTCAGAAACTCACAGCAGCAGTTCTCCCCTGTCCGACAGGGTGGCTATGTGTAGGCATCGACTTGATGGCTGTGAGTTTGGTAGGTTTGGATCTTCTGTACTTTAATAACACGTCTATGACTAAAACAATAAGAAGCAGATAAGCAATTATCTACAACGTAGAAGCAACAAATATACTGCACAAAAAGATGCAAATAATATTTTTAAAGCTAGGTACGATTATTCTTAAGCAATCTTCGTTTTTGTAGTGCATTGCAAAAGACACAAAATAAAACATATTCCACCCAAGGCTATTTTCAAAAGCACAATACAAATGAAAATAAAATTCCTAACTACTAAATACATATATAAAACTAAATATAATTAATAAAGCAAAACAAATGCTAGTTTCCTCTAATAAGAAAATGTTTTTGTGTGTGTTTTAAAAGCTTGGTTTTTTTGTCATTCTAACTGGACAAACTCGGCCAGCTAAATATCTCTCAATTGCCTACAAAACTGTATGTTTAGACTTTACCCTCAATAGTTGAGTCTTGTAACTTTAGCTTATGACATCCAAAGCAAAGTAAGTGAAAGAAGATATTGTCTTTGATGGCCCATGATTTCTTTTACTTTTGCTGTTTATTTTTGTTTTGCATTTCCATTCCTATTCGGTTTACTATGTTTTCTTCTCTTTTCTACCCTTTCCATCACATGCCACAGTGTCAGTGTTCTGTTAAGACCTTTTCCTACTGGCCAGGGTCAAGTGTATTATACAAAAATATTGGCTCAAATAGTTGTTAGAAAGTCAGATTCCCAGGTTCCTTGGAACACCTGAATTGAATCAGAACCTGCATTTCCATAGAAGCCCCAAATTATTAGAACACCCAATGAAGTGTAAAGCAGTGTGTGTAGTGACAAGTCTTCCCTTAGAGTGGTATCTTTCAATAATGCTATGATAGTAAAACTATTAACTGAAATTATATCATGCATCTGTTTTCTTATTTCTTGTCTACACTACACCTCTATATCTCCAGTTTGAAAAGTCTGAGAGTCAGAAATTCTTCTTTGTTTAAGAATCATTCAGCCAAATGGACTTTTTTCCTTTTCTACTACTTTTGAAAAATCTAAATAGAGTACAGTACTTTGTACAAAAATTTTCTAAAGAGGCGGTACCAAGAGGCAGAAATAAGGGGAAAGTGACAGTGGGGCAGGAGGAAGGTACAAGGAAACAGAGGGAGGACCAAGGAAGCAAAGTAATGGATAGAGGTATAAACAGCAGTGTACATATGTAAATACATCGATCCACAAAAATAAAGGTATTGGCCCATATACATATATTTATACAGCAATGCACTGAGGTAGTAGGTGGACTTTGGGCCTCTGCTCGTACCCTCCCCCAATACAAGAACTCTTTGTTCTAAGCTATCAGCAGTCTGAGATGTTCACCCTCCCAAGACAATCGTTGAAGAAAAGGGCATAAGAAAATGTGGTGAAGAAGGCAGATGGTGACCGGCTATTAAAAGATATAGAGTCTGGGGTCCTAAAGGCTTCAAGTTACATAAGATGCCATTCAGCAGTAAAGCAACAAGTGTACATGGAAGATGCACACTGCTGGCGATCATGAGGAGTCATAGGGACCGGGTAATAGGCATCAGCAGACACATAACAAACAAAAACATACTGGTGAGAACAAGGGGGGCTGGAGCAGAGATCCAAAGCCCATCTGTAGACAGTGGAACAATCTCCCCACAGAGGAGTCACAGGGAAGAGATGTGACACCAGGGTGCAGTAAAGCATTGATGAAGCACACTATATTCCTCTGGTTCCTTAAGGCTTCCTCACTCCCCACTACCATGACCTCAGTCCTGCTTCTCAATTCAGACTAGGCCGGACCATGTACACAGGTATAGAAAGGGATGGGAGCTCAAGACACACAGAATCCAGGAGCAGGAGTGGGAATAGTGATACCAGAAGGGTAAGAGGAAGAGAGGGAGAGGAAGGGAGAACCGATGACAGTGATCAACACATAATCACACACCCCTCTACAGGGGTAAGTACAACAGAAAACATGGGGGAAGGGAGACAGCAGTCAGTGTAAGAGATAAAAATAGTAACAATCTATCAGGGGGTTATGAGGGTGTGTGGCGGGGGTGGGGGGTGGTGAAGAGCCAATACCAAGGGCTCAATAGAAAGTAAATGTCTAGAAAAGAAGGCAACATATGCAAAAACATGCTTGATTCAACTGATGTATGGATTGTGATAAGAGTTGTAGAAGCCCCCAATAAAATGATTTAAAAATTTTTTCTAAATCAAATAAAAAACAGATTGGACTTGAAACAAGTAATGGGGGGGAAAAGTCATAAATGCAACTAAGAATCGTGCATTTGCAACCTAATTGATGAGGATCTTTTGGTAGAAAATGATATTTCAACATTGCCTAGAAAGTGGTTCAACAATTGTCTTGTTATCAAGAAAGGCTGGTCCGTGGAGAAGGACATCACACTTGGTAAAGCAGAGGGGCCGTGAAAGAGACAAGGTGCGTCACAACACGGATCAGCACCGCAGCTCCACCTACGGGTTCAACCCTAAGAACAGTTGTGAGGATGGCCCACGACTGCACAGGGTTTCATTCTTTTGTACGTAGGACCACCACAAGTCAGAACTCCCTCGACAGCACCGAACAACAAGTTATTTACAGGATCACTTTAGAAGAAATAATTTATAAACAACACTGAATGCTTCTTCTTATGATAGGAACCATTGTGAAAACCAGACAAGCAGATTCACTTTCTTAGGGATGTGTCTTTAGCTTGAATGAGTAAAGAAGGGATCCATTATTTTACTCATTGAAATTGTAGTCCCATCACTCTTTCCTCAAAGCTGCATGAGCTCAGAGAATCCACTGACTTGTTCATTGTTGAACACATTTTGGCACTCAATAATTAGTTTTTAAATAATTTAATTCAAATATTTAATTTATTTAAATATTTAATAATTTAAATATTATTTAATTTAACAATTAAATATTCAATAATTTAATAAAATGATTAATATTTAATAATTTAAATATTATATGAGTAAACCCCTAAAGGAGACAGGGCTGAAGAAAGTGGATCTACTTGCTCCCTGTAATTCTGAAATGACCTTTCTCTTAAAACTCAGAGAATCATTCACATCAATGATGATCTTAATGTTTATATTCCTATCATTGTATTCAGTACAGGTATTTACTAGTTAGAGATCCTATTGTGATACATTTCAGAAGAATAAAGGGATGTAAGAGAAATGCAATCATCAAGCCAATTTGCCTCATCTGCTTGTCATAGACAGATGTTTCCATGATGAGAACTTGGAGAGTGACCCAGTAGTTACAGAGGTATGGTGGGAAAACACTAGAAGGACTTGCCCAGTAGCCAACAAAGAGAAAGAAATGCATATATTTCTCTAAAGGATTCAGTTATGTCTGTCCTTTAAAAAAAAAGAAAAATGGACTGTGCATTTGAATCACATAAGTTTAAGTTAGGAGAGGTGTGCATTAGGGTCGCATCCTATCACCATACTTACTCACTGTGTATGTTCAGCAAAGCATCTGCGAGTGGGATTATATGAAGAATGCAGCATCAGCATTGGAGGAAGGCTCACTAACAAGCTGCGATATGCAGATGACATACCATGTTTGTTGAAGGTGAGGGAGACGTGAAGCACTTGTTGGCAAAGATCAAGGATAGCTGCCTTCAGGATGGATTATAGCTTAATGTAAAGAAAAGCAAATCCTCACAACTGGACCAATAGGTAAATCAGGATAAATGGAGAAAAGGTTGAAATTGTCAAGGATGTTGTTGCTTGGATCCACAATCAATGCTCACGGAAGCAGCAGTCCAGATATCAAAAGATGCATTTCATTGGGTAAATCTGCCGCACAAGAACTCTAAAGTGCTGAAAAGCGAGGATGTTTCTTTGAGGACTCAGGTAACCCACTTCAGAAGCATGTTAAAGTCAGATATTGAACAAGGAAGAATGGAGAAAAATCTATGCATTTGAATCATGGTGGTAGCAATGAATATTTAAAGGATCATGGACTTTCAAGAAGACAAACAAACTATCTTGGAAGAAGTATGAAGGGCAAGACTGTGTCTTACATACTTTGGTCATATTCTCTCCGGAGACACTAATTCCTGGAGAAGGGCATCCTGCTTGGTAAAGTGGAGCAGCAGTGCAAAAGAGGAAGGCTGTCAAGGAGATGGGTTGACACAATGGTTCAACAGTGACCCCAATCTTAAGACAAATGTAAGAATGGCAGACGCTGGGCAGTGTTTTCATTTGGTTATACCTAGTGATGCTGTGCATCTGAACTAAGTCAATTTCACCAAACAGCACATTTAAGTAGCTCTGCTGATACAACCGTTGTGTGCTAAGCTGCTTACTGAAAGATTGTAGGTGCAGTCCACAGAGCAGCTCCACAGGGCAGTTCTAGTCTGTTATATGAGGTCACATGTGCTAACATGTGATGACAACTTATAATAGTACTTGTCCTCTCCAATGAATAAGTGGTTAAGTAAAATAAAAAGATAAACGGTATTAATAAAATAATATTAAACATCATACTACATTCCATGCCCCTTCCACAGTACTTGTATTTCAGTAACTACATTATCATAGCAAGTGATCTTGTACCTTTCAATGTTCAAGGTCAGCCATAAGTCACTATAAATAAACTGCACTTTTTTAGCATTGATATATTCCACCTTAGAAAGCAAAAGGGAGACTACCATCAATTTACTACCCAGAGGAAAAGAATTTTAGTAGAGATTTGATCTAAAATGAGAGCATATGATTTCAAACAACTTTCTTCAGGGAGGCTAGTAAGCTTTAACAACTATTGCAATCTGACTATGCGACATACACTGTATTCAATGTTTTGCATATATTAAACCATTTCATACTCT
>NW_022111369.1:15214833-15216682 GCF_000313985.2 Echinops telfairi
GTTCCCAATTCCCGTCTGTACCGCTGTGCATCATCTAGTCCAACCAGGTCTGCAAGGCAAATATACAAGATGAGTCTATGAATTTGTTTCTCTAGTCTACCCAGACTAACACACAGAGCATCAAGGAAAGCAAGGAAACTCCTCAAGATCCACAACAGTGAGCTCAAATGTATCAGAGATCGTGACAACATCACAGGATTGGGCAACACTTCCTTCTGATATGAATAATGTGGTCATGAGTCGGAGCTGACGCCACAGGAACGAAGGATAGCAACAAACTGCACCAAAGTTTAAACAGGGTGCTGAGGAGAAAGGAGTGAGTCTTCCTCCTCTGGGTTTTTAATCTAAGGGAAGAGAGGCCAACAAGGCATCGATAACATAACTGTGAATGCTGTGAAGGAAAATGAAGGAATGGCTGGAGCGCAGGGTGCGGTTAGAAAGGAGGATAACAAGGCCGTGCCAATGACTGAACTCTTTAAAGGCCACACTGCTATTTATTGCTGAAGTTAGGAATGAAACTGGTTCGTCAGACTGTTGGGTACCTGAATCACGACATTATGCTGTTTCACACCTACAGTTAAACCCATGCATATGGAAAGTCTTTTTTATGACAGGAATGATCTGGTAGAATAAAAGACACAATTTTTTCAGAGCTGTTAAAAACAACATATGGCCCAAACCTCCAACTAAAATGTCTATGACATTAATTGCTACTATAGCATAAGATTATA
Source organism: Echinops telfairi (assembly GCF_000313985.2). Taxonomy (NCBI): domain Eukaryota; kingdom Metazoa; phylum Chordata; class Mammalia; order Afrosoricida; family Tenrecidae; genus Echinops; species Echinops telfairi. Next base: position 15,215,565 of record NW_022111369.1, read on the forward strand.
CCCCATTTGACATTAAATTGATGTTCTAGTTCAGAATGCTAATTTACATAGATATGACAGTTTATGTGGGAGTGCTTATGTTTATAAATTCTTGTTCCTCACTGAATTATCTGACAAGAATGTTGTATTTTACAAAGAATTCACAGGAGTGATAGTTATGGTGTGGGATTGAGTTCACCGGCAAAAAAATGGCTGGTTTTATAATGCTGAACATGAGGAATCATTATCAATAGGTAATAACAGATCTTCTGCGTCTAAATTGGATTTGAAGGTGAAAATGCATTGGGTTGTTTTTCTACTTCTTGTACCTTCACAGTCTTTACAATTATCCAAGAGGCAGAATTTTGAGTCTGACATGATATTGATGGCAGGCATTCTTTGTGTTAAAAAGAAAAAAAATTACATTAACATTTTGTAGATTCACATTTACAATATGAATCAATATCTTAACCTGATATATTTAGGAATGTTTTCATAAGCCATCTGAGACTCTGTACCTGAGGATTTTATCTCCAAGTCCCATTTGAATCACAATATTCAGTATTTGTGAATATAAATCATTTTAGGATGCATTCCATTTTCAGTTGCATATGTTCATATTGCCAGAGAAAATAACTTTAAAATTACACATTTAATATAAAAGCAGCCTCTTAAATATCTTCATTTCCTTAGAAATATTATATATAAGAATAACCTTTCCTCCACTTAAATACAAATTGTAAAACCTAGTTCTTTCTACCTTTGAATTGTCTGAGCCTGACCTTGGCTCCATCTGCTTCTGCAATCTGTGGTATCCTTGCTGATATCAGGTGCACCGGGAGCCTGAAGACCATGGAGTTAGGAGAAGTCTCTGACCCATGAATGTGAAACCAGACTGGGCAAGCTTCTAGAACTGCGGGAGCCTTTCTCTTGAAATACATTTCTCTTATTTTAATTGTTGCTTCTCTAGACTACTAAACCTAATTCACTATCGCTGAAGAGCCCCACTGACGGTATTACTTTTTTCTTCAATGACAAGGTTCTATCTCACTGTATCCATTCTGAGCTCTCCACCCTTCTCTGAATATGACATAGTTTTTCTTTATCTCGTGTCATGTTCTTCCCTTTGCCTGTTGGGC
>NW_022111369.1:15218055-15233162 GCF_000313985.2 Echinops telfairi
AAAGTTGTATGTTTCATCATTGCTACCCTGCACCCTGACTGGCTCTACTAATAAAGTTTTAAAGGCATTGCTATACTGTTAGGAATCTTTAGGAGAGAGGGAAAACTGTCTAAAAATCCTTTAGCTTGAGATACAACTGAGAGAGAACAACTGAATAATGTTGCAAGTTTGTAGGCTTTAAATGAAGACAGAGGCTCGATAATGTAAAACATTTAAATTATTAACATTCTAAAATAGCTAGGATGTTGGGATGCCATAATGAACCATAGAATCGCTCCTCCACATCTAGCAATATCGGCAGGGAGGGAGGGACAAGGGGATAAGCCATTGTCTCTGGCAGGGTCCAGACCAGCAGAGGGACTTCCAAACCAAACTATGAAAGAAAAGAGCATGGACAATTTTCACAACGCTCGGATTACACATGAGAATATATCTATCTCTGTATTATCAATATCTATCATCTACACACACACACAGTAACTGGGTACTCAACATCTTCCCCATCTGTTATTTTTTTCAAAATTGAAAAAGAAAAATCCTTCAGTAGTGTTGTTGTTTCTATTGTTGTTAGTCACTGTTTAGTCAATTCCTACAAAGAAATTGCAAACACGCAGAATAAAATTCCTTCACTGGATTTGCAATAGCTGTGATCTTGTAGAAGTGGATCATCAGTCCCATCTTACAAATCACATTTGAATGGGTTCATTTTATCAATCTTTGGACTAGTTGTTACGTGATTAGTTGTTTTTTTACTATCCTAGATTTTTTGGGTATATGGTTTTTGAAATATGATTCTCAAAATTTCTGGTCCACATTAAAGCTCTTTTATTTTCCACACGCCTACCTTTCAGTGACTTTTTTTTACTTAAAATAAGAACTGTACTAGTATTTGTTCCTCCGTGGTTTGATGAGAAATAAATGTGAACAATGTGGATGTTGTCACTGCTAGGTGCCATCCAGTCAGTTCTGATGCATTGCAACCCCAAGTAGGACAAAGGAAGCTTGCCCAATCCTGCACCATCCTCACAATGTGTTTGCAGCTAATAAAACAGTGACTCACATTACTGACCAAGAAATATTACAAACATATTTTAATGTCTGCACTAGATGAAATAATATGTTCTCTTGTAGAGACAGTACAGTCATTTCAAAATTGGAATTTGGTGGAGAAAAGCCAGTACACTAACTCAAGATGTATTATCCCAGACTGCTCCCCACTTTTGAAACTGTAGAGTCTCTGGGTGGTACAATGAATTGACTGAAAGATTGGTGCTTGTTCACCCGGAGGTGCATCAGAAAAAAGGCCTGGTGATCCACTTCAGACAAATCAACCACTGAAAATCTAAAGGAGTACAGTTTTATTTTGATTTACCTGGGTCACCAGGAGTCATAGTCAAGCTAAAGGCATTTTTTTCCTGATACTTTGGGATCAATAGAAATTACATAACCATTTTCTGAAACTCAAATTATTTTAGAAAAATCACAATGCTGGAGAAGATATTTTTGGAACCTCTTTTAATTGAAGAATAAATTTATTCACTAGAAGAAATTTTTTAAATTAGTGCTTCATAAGAAATAGAATAAAATACATAAATCTATAACTTGTATTTTCACTGCAGTATATGTTTGTAGCATATCTCTAAAACACATTTAGATTATGTTGTCTCACTTTATAACAAATATTCACTTTATAACAAATATTCTCAATAATTCTATGTAATGTGTTTAGCTTTTTTTTTTAAATAAGAAACGCCAAAGAAAAATCAATGCATTTGAATTGTGGAGCTATAGAAGATTATTAAGAGTACCATGGACTGCCAAAACAACAAACAAATCTGTCTTAGAAGAAGTACAGCCAGAATGTTCTTTAATGAAAAAGGATAGCGAGACTTCGCCTCAGGTTTGGCCACGCTACCAGGAGAAACCCGTCCCGGGAGAAGGACGTTACACTTGGTACAGTGGAGGGGTACTGAAAAAGAGGAAGACCCATCAGGAGATGGAATGATACAGAGGCTTGCACCAATGGGCTCAGGCATAGGACCAATGGTGAGGATGACCCAATACAGGGCAGAGTTCCATTCTCTAATGTCGCTGTGGGTTGGAATGGACGCGATGGCTCCTCACAACAGCAACACCAACAACATGTGATTACTATTAAAATTCCCATACAAACCTGTGCTTCTGAAAACTCGTATTCTGCTCCCTCATTTTGAGCTATTTATTTCAAACTGGAATCTTTCACCAGAATGCAACCCTGACTTTTGTGAGATTTTCATCTTCTCGTGTAACATTTCTTAATACATTATTTCTGAGCCAACGGCAAAATTTGACTTGTCTACCATTTTTCAGTGAAAAAGAAAAAAAATATTTTAAAATTAGATAACCCCTACTTGCCATTTATATCCATCCTTTTTCTCTAACATGAAGTATGCTTTTGTTTAAAATTTATTCTCTGTACCTTTTGGACAAATACTCTCAATTTTAAACAGCTTATAGTCTACACCCTACACATTTAGCTTTGGAAGGAATAATGACAACATGTTACCAATCATAATTGCCCCTGGGTATTGTCAATCTGAGTGACAATTTTTCCTGATTTTCATATTTTCGGTTCTATCCAGGTTTTCTCTTACAATAAGCTCATCTTCTTTTTTAATTAGAAAATGATTCAAATAAAAAACTGTATTGTCTTTTACATTCTTATCCATAATTCAAAATCAGTTTTGTTTTTGTTAAAATCAGTAAAGTATAAAGTTAAATGTTTATAATTATGTCGTCTCTTTCTTAAGGAGGAAAGTAGGAAAAAGAATTATATAGTTTTTATTTTTCTTAATTTCTGAATGACTTTGGAAGATTAAGAAAGGAAATAAGCCTCCCATGATTTCCCTCTATGCATAATGGAGAAATGGGAGGGAATAGCTACTAAATAGAGTGCATTGAAGAGAGTTCTAGACAAGGTCAAAATAAGAAACCTGCCTTGAATGACTGCAACCTTGTCAGTTGTCTCCCTCTGATGCCTGTTGGGCCCGACCCGGTTTCAACATTTTCTGTGATGTTGTGTTTTTTGTTCGTTCATATTGTGGTTCATGTCAGATGTGTTATGTCATTCGGGGGTCACTCTCTAGAATTTTTGTTATATGTTTTAATGTTTTTCATTATACAAAACCCAGGATTGATGAGCCTATAGCGACAGAAAGTAGTATACGTGGGAGGAAGGTGGGTAAAAGGGAGCTGATGTCAAGGAGTTCGGGAAGGAAAAGAGTGTTTTGAAACTGATTTTGGTAGTAGTTGTACAATACTGCCTGATGTGATTGGACTGTGGAACAATATGATATCTGTATTAACTCCCAATTAAATGGTTCTGAAAACAAAAACAGATAACAGAAATAAACTATAATTTCTTGCAGTCTAAGAGCAGTACAAAGCGTATGAAATTTGATTTGAGAAATGCAAAAATAGTTGCCTCTCTGTGTGCTATTGTTCCAGTATTCCATGGTATTATTCCATTGTGAATTAAGGAATGATAGAACTTAGTAGAGAAAGGGATTATAGATAACCTCAACATTGATCAAGAAGCAGTTCCAACAGAACAAAGGGATACAGCATGGTTTAAAATCTGGCAAGATTTGCATCAGGGTTGTATCCTCTCATCATAGTTATTCGTTCTGTATGCTGAGCAAATAATCCAAGGAGCTGAACTATATAAAGCAGAATGCAGCATCCTGGTTGGGGAAAGACATTAACAACTGAATCTGTGCAGATGGCACAACTTTGATTTCTGAAAATGAGGACTTGAATTACTTGCCGATGAAGATTAAGTATTTCAGCCTTCAATATGGATTACAGCCCAAGGAACACAATAGCAAAGTCCTTACAATTGGACCAATAAACGGAGAGGAGATTAAAGTAGCCAAGGATTTCATTGTTCTTGGATCCACAGTCAGTGCTCATGAAAGCAGCAGTCAAGTTACCAAATGATGCAGTGCACTGGGTAAATCTGCTGCACACAAGCCCTGGAATGCTGAAATCGAGGATGTGATTTTGAAGACTGTGGTGTCCCTGACCCAAGCCATACTATTTTCAATCACCTCATATACATGTGAAAGTTGGACAATGACAAAGGAAGAAAGAGGAATAATTGTTGTATTTAAGCCATGGTCCTGGTGAAGAATATTCAAGTACTATGAACTGCTAACAGTAGCTCCAAGGGAGAAAGACAGGGTGTCTTGGAAACCCACAGAGGTAATTCAACCATGAGCCAGCAACAACTTGATGACTGGGAGTTAGAGTAGAGAATTATGACCTGCCAAAAAAGAGAGTTGTCTTAGAAGACGGGTCCTTCTTAGAACTGAGCATGGCAAGCCTCTGTTGCACATACTTTACACATGTTATTGAAAGACACCTGTCCCAGGAGAAGGCATCATGCTTGGTGAAATATAAGGGCACTGAACAAAGGGAAGCCTATTGACAAGATGGATCCACACCGTGGCTGCAAACATCACAATGCCTGAAGGTGGTGCGGGACAGGGATGTTTGTTGTACATACAGCTGCTTTGAATAGGGACCAACTGGAAAGTTCCTAAATAAAAAGTATGCTCATAGATTTCTTTAACAACCTCATTTATGAGGAAATATAGTTCATGGTATCCAATGATTCTTTTAATTCATGTAACACAACACAAATTTAATTTGTCATACATTGGGGTTTTGGAGACCAAGTATTATTTTTCAACCCATCCTCTAATCTGGATGCTGATTTTTCTTTATATATTATATAGTCCAGTTTCCTTGATTATTTTTTCAGCATACAGAATGAATAACTATGATGAAAGGATACAAACCTAAAGCAAATATTTCCGTATTCTAAACCATGCAGTATTCCTCTTTTCTGTTTGAAGTGCTTCTTGATTCAGGTTCAGGTTATGCATAAGCACAAGGAAGTGTTACAGAATTCCCATTTTGCCCAAGGATTTCCATAGTTTTGTATGATCCACACAGTTGAATGTTTTTCATAATCAATAAAACACAAATAATCACGTTTCTGGTATTCTGTGCTTTCAGCCAAGATCCATCTTACATCAACTATTAGAGGTCCTCTTTTGACTCCGACTTGAAATTTTGGCATCTCCTTGTCAATGTGCTTCTGGGACTGTTATGATCTTCAGAACAATTTCACTTCAACCTAATATCAATGATATTTTAAATAATTGCTGCATTCAATGGGGTCATTTTTCTTTGGAATTGGTACACATATGGATCTTACAGTTGGTCAGAATACTGTCTTCCAGCACACCAGCCTGTGTGATCACGAGGTTTTGATCAGGTATCAGGCATTGAAGAACAAAAAACTATCATTGTGAAAGAGGAAGTGTGTGGAGTGGAGACCCAAAGCCCATCTGTAGGCAACTGGACATCCCCTTACTTAAGGGCCTCAGGAGGAGACAAGCCAGTCAGGGAGCAGTATAGCAGTGATGAAACATACAACTTCCCCTAGTTCTTTAATGCTTCCTCCCTCCCACTATCATGATCCCAATTCTACCTTGAAAATCCGGCTAGACCAGATCTGTATGGGCTACACTGGTACAGTTAAGAGCTGGAAACACAGGGAATCCAGGACAGATAAACCCCTCAGGACCAATAATAAGAGTAGTGATACCAGGTGGGTAAGGGTAAGGTGGGGGAGGAAGGGGGAACTGATCACAGTGATCTACAAATTACTCCCTCCCTGGGGGGCAGACAACAGAACAGTGGGTGAAGGGCAACAGAAGACAATGTAAGATATGAAAATAATAATCTATAACTGATCAAGCATTCAGGAGGAAGGGCGGGGAAGGGGGGGAAATGAGGGAGAGAATGCTTTGAAAATGATGACGGCAGCATATGTACAAATGGTTGTATATATGGATTGTGATAAGAGATGTAAGAGCCCCCCAAAAAAGAGCATGATACAAGACAAATATAAAACAGAAGGAATAAAAAGGGTCAAAATAAGATGGATCAAGAAAAAAAAACTAATAAACACAAAATATCTTAAAAGGGTCAGAACCTATTACAAGTCATTTAATGCTGCAAATATATAGACTATCAAAAGTGATAAAGAAGAAACAAAAATCCTGAATTCCTAGAGTCATTGAAGAAATTGACTAAGCAATAAAAAATCTTTGCATAAGAGATCCAGCGAAGAGTTCCACTATGGTATTGGTACACGGAAAGCTAAATAGATTCCATTAAAACTCCACCCACTGCCATCAAGTTGATTCTGTTAGTAGACACATGAAAATATGCTTGCCTCATTTAAAACAAAGCATCACTGAAATTCAATAAAATAATAGCGTATTCAATAAGTGAATCTAAATCAATATCTACTATATGAAAAAAATTAGGCTTCTATTTTATATTATATCTGAATAAGTGTGAAGGGTGAAACATTAGTTTCTAGTTGTAAACCATCAATTCTCATGACCTTGGAATAGACAAAGTTTTTTAAAAATAATTTTATTTGGAACTCTTACAGATATAACATTCCATAGTTATATCACATCAAGCAGTATTGTACAATTGCTACCACAATCAGTTTCAAATCATTTTCTTTGAACTCCTTGATATCAGCTTTCCTTTATGCCCTCCCTCTCTTACCCTCCCCACAGGAACCTCTATTTATTTATTTTGCTGCATCCTACTCCATCCAATATATTCAGTCACACACAATTCTGTTGTTCACTCCCCTCAAGTGGGCTTATACAGTCATCAGTGCTGTCAGCATCCCATTCCCCTCCCCCCCCTCAGTTCCTGTTCCCTCAGGGAACCATTACTCCTGTTACCATTTCTGAAGGGTTATCTAGACAAAGATTTTTAAACAGGAAACAAAAATAGTAATCATGTAAGAAAAAATACCTTGCAATTATTAAAATTATTATTATAAAAATTTTAAAAAGAATACTCTCTTCCATATCTCTTGGTATAGACAAGCGAGTGCTTCTAGTGCTTTATCAACTTGTTCAAAGATTTCAGTTAGTATTCCATCCTTTCCTGGAGCTTTGTTTTTGGCTAATGCTTTCGATGCAACTAGCACTTCTTCCTTTAGTACTATTCACTTTTGATCACATTCCACCTCTTAAAATAGTGGAATGTCAACTAGTTCTTTTTAGTACCATGTCTCTGTGCATTCCTTCCATCTTCTTTGATGCTTTATACATTGACTCATATTTGGCTCATAGAACTTTATAATTCTTCAACTTGAGGATTGATTTTTCCTTTAGTTCTTTTTGCTTGATGTATGCTGAGCATGTACTTCCTTTTTGGCTTTCTAATTCCAAGTCTTTGCACATTTTATTATAATTCTTCACTTTGTGTTCTTGAGCTGCCCTTTGAAATGTTCTTTTCAACTCTTTCACCTTGTTATTTCTTCAATTTGCCTTAACTACTATAAGATGAAGAGCAAGCTTCAGAATCTCTTCTGATGTTCACTTTAAACTTTTCTTTCCTGTCTTTTTAATGAATATTACTTATATCCCCCCCCAGAATACATTTCATAGCATTTTGAAACTAATGCAAATAGCATTAGAAGCTATCCAGAGTAGTTTGCAAAATGCCATTACCAAAAAATAGAAAAATATCACAGCCAAATATACCTTTTTCAAAATATAACTTATATTGTGATGTAAGTTATTTATCAATATAAAACGTATAATTACATATAACATATACTTAATTTTTACTAACATCTTTGGTACTTGAGTTTTATTTTTCAATATATAGGCAACCCAAAAGCACTGTCATTGAGCCAATTCAGACTCACAGAGATTCTATAGGGACCCTCTAAGAGAGAGTAGAACTATGGGATATCCGAATCTGTAATTTCTAGAGAAGGAGACTGCTACAACTTTTTCTTATGGAGTAGCTGATGAGTTTAAGTGCCAACCTTATGCCCTAAGAGATGAATGAATAGAAAGTAAAAGAATAAGAATTCAAAAATATAGACTTATGAATATGAAAAAATACTTCCTCAAAGAGAACTAGAATATGGATCACAAATTAAGGAAAATTCGTTGAAATTTCATTCTCCATAACCTCAGACATCATCTGCACTCCGTTACTGAGACTTGTAAGCAACAAAAGCTCTGTGGGACACAGTGACGCGTCAGTGTAAAGCAGCACATACTTGAACTCAAATTCATAATTCAAATTTTTGAGTCGAAAACTTTTCAACCAATCCATCTTCTTAATTGGAATGCTGCAGTTATAATAATCTAGTTTCAATAGAAGTAAAGAAAAAGCAGCCATTCAGCCTCCAAATCCCCTAAAAGTTGGCAGCTAATAATTTTTTCAGAACTGAACATTCTAGAAGTTTTACTGACTTTTGTCCTAAAATACATTAAGTTATCCTTATGCATTCATCATTTGAATTGATTAGTAACTAAATTAGTGAACAATCAATGTGGGTATTGTAAATTATGGTACTAATTAAAAAATATTTTATGTAATATTAAACTTGGGGAAACCTTATCTGTTACTCTAAGGCATTTTGGCTTTAATCCACTGGGGACATTGAACCCCAGAATTGGTTGTGTAGAAAGAAGGGAAATGATAAGACATCAGTTGGAACACTGATAACACATCATCAGAGGGAAGCTGCAAAGCCGGGACAATGAGAATAGAGACTGGGAAAGGATGGGAGATGTATTTCTGGGGCAGGAAAATTAAATGCTGGGGAAAAGAAGGACTCTGAGATCACCATGGCAGGATTGTTAGCTTTAAGATCGGGAACATGTGAGTGGGGTTAACATGTCTATGGGAGTTCAGGAAGAAAATGATTGTAGCAAGTCTAAAAGTGGAACTTTTCTAAATAATGTGAATCTTAGTGAGTTCTTGAATTAAAAAAAATTATACTAATAGCAGTTGCTGATAAATGGCTTATTCATGTGTGTCAGAGAAGGAGTGTGCTCTGTCAAATTTTCAATGTTTAAAACTTGGTAGGCCATGTTATATCCCATGTGATAATTTTTCTAAGTTAAAAATAGTTACAGTATTCTATTTCCATATATATAACAGACTAGAAGTTTTGAGGAATGAATATTCTTATATCAAAATTAAAACACTACAAATTATAATAATCTCTCCTACATAGAGGAGCTGAATTTAAAGTACGGACATTCCTCAGGGGCCAAAACACTAAGTAGTCATAAATTAATAAGGCTAAGGAAGCATCTAGGAACTCACATTTGCCCTGAGATTATCTGCACATCTTGGGCAGCGATGGGTTTATGGTATGCCCTACACAGGAAAGAAAGTCGGAGCATGACCACTGTGACATGTCAGGCTAGAGTTGATCTTATTAGCTTGAGATACTAAAGTTATCAAAAGGAATTTCTCTTCTCAGTCTTGACATTAGGTGGAAAAGGAAAGTCGAAATTCTTTCTTGAGATTTGCCTGCTAAGAAGCTGCATTCTTCTCAGTTGGGGCCTAGACAGACTATACCTATGTGTCCCAAAATTATGGGCCAAAAATGTAATATAAGGAGGACCCAAGATGAAACAAATTCCTGGAAGCAACAGATTTCACTTTGATCTTTAGGAAACCCTTTAATTTGTACCCACAAGGAATTTTCATAGGAAATCTTCCTTGCTACATCAGTTATAGTTACAAGTTACATCAGTTACTTAACAAACACAAAAAGCTGATGTGATCAAACCAGTAATCCAGATAATACAATTTTAAGGGGAAAAAAATCAAGTTTTCATATAATGAAATAAGCAAATAGAAAACTGAGTCTGTGAAGAAATGAAACTATTAAATAGACTAGGCTTTGATAAAACATTCAAGTTAACTCTTAGAAATGAAAAATCAAATTGTATGTCACCACTGAAATTAGAAACTCAGTGAATATTTTAAATGGCAGCTTGGAAATAGTCAAAGAATAATTAGTGATCCAAATATTAGAGCTAAAGAAATTAGGTACAATGAAAGAAGCAGATTTTGCTATTATTAGAAGCTCTTCCGACCCCGAGAGATCCTATGTACGACAGAAAGACACAAGGTCGCAGCCTGCTGCAGCCTCACCATCCTTGCAAAGTTTGAGCCCGTTGTTGAAGTCATGTTGAAGTCACTGTGTCAATCCATTTTGTCCATGCCTAAGGGACGTTCTAGGAGATCATAGGAGGAATGGATGGAGGTGAGATATTGGAAAGGATGATGGGTGAGCATTTTTAGATTATGGAAAATCAAAGAATCTCAGGTCTAAGAAGCCCAACAAACAGAATATTTAATACAAATTAAAAAGCTAGTGTGGTGTACTGATTTACTTGATGTGACTCTTCTAGAAATGATGTATGAAACTCCTGCCAAAGAACTGAGAAGGACCATGTATATTGAGTATTGTGTTAGGTCAGGTCCTCTAAAAAGTAAAATCAGGTTAAAAAATATACATATATAGAGTTATATATATATATATATATATATATATATATATATCCAAAATCAGTGATAAATATATATCACTGCAAATATATATATGCAAAAGCAGTATATATATATTCATATGTGTCAGGAAAAACCTCCGGCTTAAAAGCTGAGCCATGGACTTAAAGAATCTAAACTTGACTGCAGCATCTATAATTGTGTGAGCCACTTTCTTGATATAAAATTCTTTCTTCCTTTATATAGATATATATATAAACATATTTCCATATATGTATACATGCATATTTCTATCTTCATGTATATACATTTTTCTCTTTATAGGTACATATGTTTCTTTATATAAATACATATTTCTTTCTCTATATATACATATGTCTTTATATATACACACATATGTCTATATAAAGAATTACATATCAAGAAAGCGGCTTACACTGTTGAAGCAGTCAAGTTTAGCCTCCTTCGTTCAAGGGTATAGTATAAGCTGGAAGTTTGTCCTGACTCATGTAGCTGCTGGGCCAAGAAACAAGGAAGTAGAGGACAAAAGGCTACTGGAGGCAGAAGTGGATTAAAGCAAGCTCAGCAGGTCAGCTCTCAGCTGCATCATTGGATGAATATATGATTTGTGGACAGGCAATGTGGCCAGCCAATGACGGTTCCCCGGTGCAGCAGGTTGATGAGTCAGATGCAGGATGCAGATCAGTAAGAGGAAGTGTGCTAGCCTCCCTTCCCCAATGTCAATTTATTTTAAGAGGAGGCCACACCCACAATGAAATGCCCTTTCAATTGCATCAAGGCAATGAACACATTAAGGGGGTAGCACCCTTCCCTATTCTTCCCACAGCCACTTGACTGTCCACAGAAAAGCCCACATGGAGTTGATTAGTTACATTATGTAGGTTACATAATGTGAGAGCACATCATGGGAGAATCCTGGCCCAGTCAAATTGATTTACAACTTAACTATTATAGGTGGTATTTCCTCTTTTCCTGATGGATTTTAGTGAGAAAATTCTGGGGACAATGCTAGTAGGATTCTATGGTTCTATTATGAAAGACTGTTTTTAGGGCTAATTGTGATTGTGAAAACTTGGAACGTTCACACGGGGTTGGCCAATTTTGCCAACCTGTTGGATATAAAATGAGCAGGAAGGTGGGGGCTTTCATTACCAGCAGGAGGAAGAGCCAGGAGCACAGCATGTCTCCTGAACCATGAGATTCCCAGGAAATGTCTTCAATCTGGAAAACCCGTGTGGTATCAAAGGTGCAGAGCACAGGAGTGGCAGAGGAGCCGCAGCAGTCAGAGCCAAAGCCAGAGCCAGAGCACAAGACAGTCAAGGACTTAATAGTCCGTGGAGCAAGGGAAACTGAGCGCCTCTCCTCATGTTGTGAGATGCTTTCCGTAAGGAGCAAGGTTTGCTTACCCACAGGGCTTCAAGCCAAGCACTTCAGAATAAGGTTACAGATGAGTAGAGTGTCCTTTGGGGCTTTATCTGTAGCACTAAAGGAGGTTTATAGTACTTCAAGAGTAGGGAAGAGGTCAAGGCGCAACATAGCTAAGAGGTTAAGGGGATAGAGAAAGGCATGCCTGCAAGCAGCGTTGAGAAGAGGCATGCTTAACCAGCTGAACTATATCCTGAGTATATCTGATCTTGAATTGTTAACCTGTAAACTTCCAAATAGTATGCTGAGAGATACAACCCTGACACACATCTTTCCTAATTTTAAACCAGATAGGAGCCCTTTGTTCTTTTCAGACCACTGCCTCTTAGTCTCCTAGGCTGCACATGAAATGCTCTGGGATTCCAATTCTTCTCAAAACGACCCACAGTTTGTTATAATCCATTCATTCAAATGTCGTTGCATAGTCAATGAAAAGCAGGTAATTATCTTTCTGGTATTCTCTGCTTTGAGCCAAGATCCACCTGACATCAACAAAGATATTCCTTGTTCCACATCCTCTTCTGAATCCGGCCTGCACTTCTGGCAGCTCCTAGTCAATGTGCTGCTGCAACCACTGCTGAATGATCTTCAGTAAAATTCTACTTGACTCTGATATCAGTGATGTTGTGCTATCATTTGAACTTTCAGTTTGTTTCCCTCTCTTTGGAATAAGTACAAATATGGATTTCTTTGAGTCAGTTGACCAAGCAGTTGTCTTTCAAATTTCCTGGCATAGACAGGTGAGTGCTTCCAGAGCTTCATCAGCTTATTGAAACATTTCTATTGGTTTTCCATCAGTTCCTGGTATTTTGGTTTGGGGTAATGCTTTGAGAGCTTTTGGGGCTTCTTCTTTCAGTATCATTGGTTCTTGGTTATATGCTACCTTTGAAATTACTGAATTCGGTATAGGACTGTGTATGCTCAGCAAATTATCAGAAAAGGTGGGTTATAGGAAGAAGAATGTGGTGTCAGGGCTGGAGGAAGGCTTATGAACAAGCTGCAACATACAGATGACACGCCCGTGCTTGCTGAAAGTGACTAGGGCTCAAAGCCTGGTTGGTGAAAATCAAGAATTTCAGCATTTAGTATGGATTACGACTCAATCTAAAGAAAACCATAATCCTCCCAATAGGAGCAGTAGATAACATCATGGTAAACAGAGGAAAGATTGACAATAACCAGGATTTCATCTTGCTCAGTTGCACAAGCAATATTCATGGAAGCATCACTCAAGATTTCAAGCAACACATTGTGCTGGGTAAATTTGTTGTGCAAGACTTCTTTAAAATGTTGAAAAACAAGAATTTAACTTTGAGGACTAAGTTGTGCCCAACCCAAGCTGTGTAATTATCAATCACATCATATGCATGTGAAATTTAGACATCGAATAAGGAAGACCAACGGAAATTTGATGAATTTGATCTTTAGTATTGGCAAAGAACATTGAAAGTACCATGAACTGCCAAAAGAACAAATTACTCCATTTTGGAAGAAATACAACCAAAATACTCCTTAGAGGCAAGGAGGTTGAGACGTTGACTCATGTACTTGAAACACATTATCAGGAGAGACCAGTCCCTGGCTAAGGACATCTTGCTTGGGGACATAGAGATGCAGAGAAGAGGAAGGCCCTCAACAAGATGGACTGACGTACTGGCTGCAGCAACGGGCTCAAAGATAGGAACAAATGTGAAGAGGACACAGAACCAGGCAGTTTCTTGACTCTGGAATCTGGAGTTGCTCTGAGTTTGTACCAGCAAGATCATCCTTAACGACAGCAACTTCCCAAAGAAACCAGATAATTGTGAGGAATATCACTGAGTTTTGAGTGCCATTGCAATGAATTACCCAGCCCAGCGGAGAAGCAGAAAATATTGAGCGATGGTTCATGTGAGAATTTGTATTAAAGACTTGAGAATGGAGGCAAGTCTGACCTCTGCCTCGTAGTAATCAGCACTGAGCTAATGAATTTGAGTCTCCATCCTCCTTGAGGGAGAAAAATGAGGCTTTCTGCTCCTGTGAAGAGTTATAGTCTCAGAAACCCATATAAGCAGCTCTCTCTTGTCCCACATCAACTGGATGGCACTAAGTTTATTTTTATTTTTATTTTTGGTTTTCTCCTCTGTGAAGTCAGAAAAGTGCAGATGCCACGCCTATAGTATTTATTTACACGTAGACACATCATTAGAAGCCCTGGTGGGATAGTGGTTACACATTGGGCTGTGATCTGCAAGGTTAGCAGTTCAAAACCAGCAGCCACTCTATGGGATAAAGATGGGGCTTTCTAACCGTGTCACCAGGTCCAGTCTCAGGAACCCGCAGGAGCAGCTCTGTGCTGTCCCATTGGGTCACTATGAGTTGGAATCTACTCTAATGAACAGAGTTTGTGCTTTTTTTTTGAGACACATCATTGTAAAACTGAAGAACCCAAGACAATAAGGTCTTAAAAGTAAGTAGTTAATGAGATGAATATCATTAACAGCAATATAAAAATATAGTGACATTTTTATATTGTTAAGGTAACAGACTCTTAAAGTAAGTTGATTCAGGTAACACACTTCTCAACAGCAATTTTGAAAGTGAAAAGAGCATAAAAGGATATTTTCAAATGATATTTTCATGAGCTGAAAAAATAACTGGCTTTCTGTACCCAGTAAGGCATTCTGGATACATAATGATACAAATGTTTCCATGAGAGAGTTCATGGAAAATTGCGCATAATTTTAAAATTCTATTTTGTCGCAAACTTTTTGAAAACTCCCTGTGCATACTCTTCTCACTTACTGACATGGTAAAATGGTTATGTGGAATTGGCATAATGAGAAAAATGGAGAACTAATCCCATCAGATTTCAGAATCTAGGATGATTATTTCATTACATAACTTTGAAACCACTGAGAACATAGTAGCACTTAAGCTCATCCATCATAGCCAATGCTACTCTCCCTAGCACTTTGACATTCCTTACTGTCAAAGTACATTCTTAATGTGCAATATAGCCACATAGCAGACTACTTACCATTAATGTAAATGTGGAATGTCAGATAATAAGATACTCTGAAAGTGAGGATAAAATGCAATGACATTTTGCACAAATCTAAATAAATGTAGCTTACTATCAAAAGAGTTTGAGGAATTTTTAATATATATTTTGTGGCAAAAGACAGTTTGAAACAAAAAAATATCATGCAAAGATAGTTATGAATATGTGGCTTGAGCTAAACAAATATTTATTGCATAAATAG
>NW_022111369.1:15233644-15243068 GCF_000313985.2 Echinops telfairi
TCAGGCATCTAAGACCCAGAATAAAACCACACCCACTGTGAATGAGGGGGCACATGGAGTGGAGACCCAATGCCCATCTGTAGACAATTGGACATCCCCTCACAGAGGGGTCACAGGGAAGAGATGAGCCAGTCGGGGAGCAGTATAGCACCGATGAAAGACACAACTTTCCTCTAGCTCTTTGGTGCTTCCTTCACACCACTATCATGACCTCAATTCTACCTTACAAATTGAATTAGAGCAGAGCATGCACACTGCTACAGGTAAGAGCCTGAAACACAGGGAATCCAGGATAGATAAACCCCCCAGGGCCAACAAGGAGAGTAGAGATACCAGGAGGATTAGGGGAGGCTGAGGGGAAATGATCACAAGGATCAACTTAGAACCCCCTCCTAGGAGGACAAATAACAGAAAAGTGGGTGAGGGGAGATGGAGGACAATGTAAGATATGGAAAAAATAATCTATAACTTAGCAAGGGTTCCTGAGGGAGGGAGGGCGGGGGAGAGAGGGAACAGGAGGAAATGAGGAGCTGATAACAGGGACTCAAGTGGGAAGAGAACGCTTTGAAAATGAAGATGGCGGCATATGTACAAATGTGCTTGACACACTGGAGGAATGTATGCATTGTGATAAGAGATGTAAGAGGCCCCAATAAAAGTATTTTTAAAATGTTAAGAAATATATCTTATAAATTTTTTAAAAGCTGGTGTAGTTACATTAATATCAATACTAGATTAAATAGATTTAAAGGCACAAAATATTCTTTCTATGGATAAATTTGGTCGGTCTAAATTGACAAAGCAGAGCCCCGATGTCACAATGCGCTACACTGGGTACCAAGGACAAACAAGGTCAACAGTTTCAACCTTCAAAATGCTCTGCGGGAGAGGGAACTGTCCACTTCTCTAAATAGTCACAGTCTCTGAAGCCATCTTTAAGGACGCTATGAGTTAGGACAGACTCGATGGCAGTGGGTGTGGGTTTTGTAATTGACAAAAGTAAATTCATCAAAACAGAGCACGTTTTAAAATTTGGTGGAAAAATGAAATTCATCATTTAATTCCATTTTCCATGAATTGTTGAAGCTGGCTCATATTTATATAAGACATCAAAAATTAATACCCTCACAGTTTGACACTTTTTAAAATAAGTATTTCCATGGTTTTGTATCAATATTTTTTCGCTAAGCACCCACACATATCCTAACAAAGGTGAGTTACATTGTCTAGTGGTCAAAATTGTTCATTCGCAAAACTGGATGTACTTTCAATCCTTCTCTAATGGGGTAAACTAATTAGAGACACTCCTAATTTATTAAACATTTGTATTTCTCAAGGTTTTTGAAAGTAGAGAATTATTACCAATGACCAATTAGACTCAACGGTTTTATGCAGTAAAGGAAATCTGGCTGCACTGTTCCAATCTTGCTTTATAACAAAAGGAATCAATAGAGATCAGTTGATTTCACAACATCAGCCTACTCAAGGTGGTGGCAAATTTTATCAAAACTTCATATGTCTGGCACTAACCCAGCTCAAGTGAACGAACATTTCTGGATGTGCACTGCGAAAGATTAGATAGTCAGGAAAAAGTTCAAAACTATTCTAAAAGAAAGAGAAATGGTAATAGAGAACACTGGGAGGAAGTAATTGCATTATGGAGATTGAAATCGATTACATAGAACAAAATGTGTATGAATTATTGAATGGAAAACTGATCTCCTCTATAAACCAATTCACAATGAAAAGTTTAAAGAAAAAACAGAGAGAGGAAAGTCACTGTTTCTTGTAGAAAAAAATTTAAGAGCTGTAGCACAATTGTCCTAATGATGTAATTTTAACTAATAAGTAAGTAAGCATTGCTCAAATAAATAGTGATACTTTGAACCTTATGACACCATTTCTCTTCTGTTCTTGAACAATTCTCAATTTTCCCTTTAAAAAGCTCATTTATGCTCATTTTTACAAAAGGTGTATGTAATTATCTTTTATCTCATTGCTTTAGAAAATAAACAATTAACTAGACACATGTTAGTGTGCTTTACAACATTATTCTTCTGTGTACTTTTTGAGCTATCAAATACTTTATGCACATATACTAAAATGGATCTTTAGGAACATTTACAGATTAAATATGAAACAACTAGGGCTCCCTAATCCTTAACCCATAAACCAAAGAACCGCACTCACTACCATTGGGTTGATTCCAACTTTTATAGGACAGAGAATAGTGTTTCTGACACTACTTCCTGATGGGAGTAGACAGCCTCCCCCTCCCCCCGGAGTGGCTAGTCCATTCAAATGGCTGGCCTTTGGGTTAATAGCCCAACCTGTAATGGGCCCACCACCACAGCTCCTACCAGAAGATATAGAGCATTCTTAATTTCCTTTACGTTTTGGCAATTTCTCCTCAACTGTACCCCCTTCCCTTCTAATAAATGATAATCATTTATACTTTGCTTTAATCATCATTTCTTTTTACTTTTGTTTATAGATTTGCCTCCATAGGAGAAAGATGAAAGGAGAAAGTGCTGTCTGCACCCTCACCAATTTACCATGTCAAAAATCATGCATGGTGGGTGAGTAAGATCAATGTGAAGGCAGTGGATTCAATGTTGTATTTGTATCTTTATTTATGCTTAAAACATATTGTCTAGATATTAACTGATTTTATTTATATCAAAGGAAAACATTATATTTGTTTTTCTATGATTTAATTTCATTCAACTTTGTTTTTAAATATTTATCTATCTTGACATCTATCTCTATCTATCTATCTATCTATCTATCTATCTATCTATCTATCTATCTATCTATCTATCATCTATCTATCTATCCAGAGAGTTTGTTTCTTTTCATTGTCAGGTACATGCACTACACCATGATTTATCCATTTTGTTTTCCACATAATTTGCAAATATTTATAGAACTTTTTGTGTCACACTTTGTATGTTGCAATTTTAAATTAATCATTTTACTGGGAGCTCTCAGAGATATTGTCACATCCATATTCCAATTAAACCAAGCATACTTTTACAAATGCTGCTAGAGGAGAGTTATGTGCTGCATCAGTCCTAAACCGCCCCCTAGATTTACTGTCTCTTCCGTGCGGCCCTTCTGTGAAGGGCTGTCCAGTTGTCTGACAGCTGGGTTTGGGGTCTTCACTGTGTCCACACTTCTGTCCATTTGATTGCTTGTTTTTGAACTTCTGATGTGGGAGTTTATTTCTTTGTACATGTACTTTGCATTTCCTTGATTTCATAGATACACATATATGAAAATGAGTCTTTCATATAGATGTATATATATATCATTATCACATCCATATATACATCTATTTAACTAGTGGGAAAAAATAAACCCAGCTATCTGAGTTTTCAGCAGCTCGATTTCTCTTCCACCTTCAACTACGCGTTCAGTCGACAGAATCTCTATGATCCAGACCCTTCACAGCTTCCACATCTCCCCTGCTGTTGGCTTGACTCCCAACTGAGACAATATGTGTCCTGAGATGCGGACGAAGCTGCCCTTTGTTATTAGTGCTGGCATTGGTGGTGACTTCAATCACTTCTCTTCTTCCGAAGAGCATTTCATCCCACTTCTCAATTTCTACCTGTTTTATGTTTCCTGAACTCTCACCTTTTCTAAATTCCTTTTTTTATTTTTTTTATTTTCTGGCGTCTGACATCAGACTTTTTTCTTTCCTTGATATCCTTTTTTCACCTTGAATTTTCCATTCTCTGGTGGGATTTCTGCACCTTGAGCAATCACTATAATCACACCAGGCAGTAACTATTATCATGTTAACCAGTTTTTTGTTACACCTTCTGTTTTGAGCTCAGGGGTTGGTAAGAGAGTTTCCTTGGGCAATATATTTAGTTAATATTTGTTTACTAGAAAAACAACTCGCTTTTGAACATTCAGTATATAGAGAAACTTTGGGAGAGAAACTCAATGTAAATTGATGATTGATAAAGTGTAGTAATCACTTGGTTTTTCTAAGAAAGGAACACAATATACAATGAACCATGGTATAGGCAAGATAGAATTATTTCAGCAGGGGTTTTGCTAAATAATATTTTACTATAAACTGTGAGTTCTTCCATTTTATTATTTCTTTCATCTACGAAAGTATTTTGTATTCACCCATTCACTCTTCCATTGAATAAATGTTTATTCAATGACTTCTATGACAGTGAACTAGATACAGGGAAACATAGTAAGAAGATACATAGGACAATATACCTGATCTAAGGACTACATATGTAGAAAGACGATCACCAGCTACTATAGAACAAACATTACTCCTCATGTTCGATGAACCCTTTTAAGAATGGTAGTAGAATATTATATTATAACCTATAAAATACTCAACTAGAAGCTCTGTGGATGTCCACCTCAAGATAATTATATAACTTCACAGTAACTATCCTGAATTATGTCCTCCTTCAAAACTCATCCCCTCTCAAAGCTGCACACTATTAGCACATTGCAAAAGAAGTCTTTATTTTGCTTTTTGTTCATACCTTAGAAACTATAGATGTGTACAGTAATGAACTCAGAATATTTAACAGAATTTCATACATACACATACATATATATGAATATATATGTGTTTATATAGATATATATCTGTAAGTGTATATTACATATGAATATGTGTGTAGATAGGTTGATTGATTGATTGGTGGTAGTTAGACAAATGTAAATATTGGATTGAGTGGGACCTGACTTACTTCCTCTCATGTCACAAGGAGGGGTGAGAGAAGTTAAGAACATCATTAGTCAAAGGTTGATTCCTAGTAAGTGCAGGTCAGACGTGCCTCTACTTCCAAGTGTTTTATTAAGTCTAACAACAACTGACCACTCTCTGCTTCTGTGATGGTTTCAATAATTTGTTGCAATGGTCACATTTAGCTCACAGACAATAATCACAGTTATGAACTAATTACATAAGAACCAGTTTACAATTCAGAATCAGAAACACTCAGGATAGGATTCACTGATCAGGAAATATCTTCTTAATCATTCCCACCGGTCTTTGGCCCTAGGCCCTCAGCCTGGCCCCAACCTTGCTCTGAGTGTTACATAGCTCTTCCGTTTCTTCCGGTCAGGGTGCAAATGCAGCCTACTCCACCAGCAAGCCTGCTGCCAGTCTCCTGGGTCTGCTGCCACTACTTCTGTGGTCACTGCTTCTCATGGTTTCTCCTTTTCTCCTGGCAGGGACCTCAGGTCAAAGAATGTGTTCCACTATGGGATCTCTTTTCTGAGTAATAGGAAAATGACCTTTTCCACATTTGGAATGGTTCATTTTAAGCCTAATGGAATGGAAAAACGGACCATTCCCCAGGTCAAGGCTTCACACACTCAAGGCCCTACCCCACAAGGAGGACTTGTCCTTTATTTACATTCTGAGTAAGCTATTGGAATCTACCTTCATGGGTCACAAGCACTCTACATTCATGTAGTCCTCCCCAGTCATTTTTGAGAGTGACAAAGACATTGGCACAAACAGAGACGACAAGTAACACATTGCACAGCAACTCATACATGCAGCCATTTAATAGTACTTAGCGACATCCGGTTCCATTATTCCTAAAGAATTCAGGGTTCAATATATTCCCCAAAGTTACCTGTAATATCTTGTACAACTATAATTTTGAAATCCATGAATATATTACGCAACAATATTATCTAACATTTAGCATTATACAGCCCTTTTACCTAAGATAAAAAGTATACACAAATTGAATCAGTTGTTGCATTAATTTCCTATTTAATCATATTTTACTTGTCTAACATCAAACTCAGGATTTTTTATTGTGTTTAATTTTTATGTAACTCTAGAACTCTTTAAAATGGAATAAAATTCAGCCTTTCTTTTTATTTCTTGACTTTGGTATTTTTGAAGACTACAGAGCAATTTTTTTTATTAATCTCTATCAGTTTGGGGCTATCTGATATTTTTCTCATGATTAGTTTCAATTATACATTTTTTTTTTCGCAAAGTACCACAGAAATTCTTTGCATCATTAACAATGGGAAGGGTCCAACTGTATCAATAAATATTCATAAGCCTGCACTTAAAAGCACAAATACTAGTACTCTGCTATTTTTTAGATGTTTAAAATCCTATGAAGATTTTTGAAAGGAAAAAAAAACATATTTTTTAAATTAAATAATCATCTTATTAGGGGCTCATATGACTCATCACAATCCGTACGTACATCATTTGTGTCCAGCACAGTAGTACATATGTTGACTTCATCATTCTCACAACACCCGCTTTCCACTTGAGCCCTTGGTGTCAGCTCATTTTTCCCCTCCCTCCCTGCTCCCCGCTCCCCCTGAACCCTTGATAATTTATAAATTATTATTATTTTACCATATCTTACCTCCTCCAATGTCTCCTCAAGGAGAAAAAAATGGTCAAGACCGATGTCAAAAATAATGAGTCATAAATACATAAAAATCAAAGTTATAGAATTGTATAGAGGAGAGATTTTTAAAAGGATAAAATGTGTGAGAAGAATTCCTTGATAGAGCAGCTTTTAAGTTGACTGGGAGCAATGGCTAGAATGTCAAGTAGCAAACGTGGAGAAAGTGACAAAAGGTTGAGACCAGCACAGCACCAGGAAACCGTGTGAGGGCACGTTGCTGAAGGGGAGAAACAAGGCAGCGCAAGAACAATAGAGCGAGGGCGCGGGACGCCATTGAAAGTAAGGCGGCTTGAATCAGGTGTGCCTTAGGCTCAGAGTCACCTCCTTGCTTTTGAAGACGTTCAACGTTGCCGTTGCCTTAAAGCGCCAATGTGCACTCACAATAATGGCAATGTGGACATGGCTCATACTTCCATGCTGGAGCCACACTGTTGAGAAGGACCTGGAAGCATGTGCGAGAAGAGGGGGCTTCATTTGAAAGGCACGAGGCCTCGTTGACCAGTGCTGAGGATGAGAATCAGTGAATCAGAAGCAGTGATCGTTACGGAAGCAGATTAGCACGTCATCGCCTCTCTTCCTTCTTTGAAAGGTCGGATGGGTTCCAACCACAGGCCTTCGGGTTAGTAGCTGTGCCACCAGCGCTCTTTCAATGCGACTCTATTCTGTTTATACTGTTCATAAAGTGTACAGGGTATATTTTACATAAATATAGGTGGAAAGGTGGAAAACACAGAGGGATTTGAATCAATCCCAATTTTAGAATTAAAAAACCCCCAGTAAATTCATTTTCCTGTGCTCTTAAATAGAAATAAGATATTCACATTAAACATTAACTCTGATATATTTTTCAATATAAAACCATTTCTCAGGGGCCTTGATCAATTATAAAATAATTCTCTTTCATTTAGCTTTATGAAATTTCTTTTGAGTTTTCTTTGTCTAACATTAATATTAGAATATTTTATTAGCTTTATTACTTTTCTGGCATTTTTATTCCCTTTATCATATCATGTTTCTGAAAAATAATTTCACTCTTTTTGCCACCACTTCTTTGCAGGGAAAGGGGGTAAAGGTTGGTAAAAATTGAGTTGCACATCTTTCCCACTATTTCCCATTTTGAATAAATTGTATGTATGTATTCAACAAGAATGGTAACATGAAGCATAAAATGGGGCTGTATCTCTCTACAGGTGTACAAGGTGCTTTCTCTAGCTGCTTATTAAAAGTTCAAGAACCAAACTCGCTGCCATTGACTTGTTCCCTTCTGATAGTGACCCTAAAAGACAGAGTAGAATTGCCCTGGGGGTTCAAGACTGTAACTCTTTATGGGAGTAGAACGCTTCACCTTTCTGATGACCTCGGAGTAGCAACCAAACACATGACCATGAAGTCACCAGACTCTCATCGAGCAGAGTAATCAGCATCACTTTGGTTAAAAGACTCGATCCATGACACATCATATAGAACCCTGAACACCCACTGCAGTTGAGTAAATCACAGTGGTCCTACAGAACAGAGCATACTTGCTCAAATTCTTTCCAAGGCAATTAATATTTTTAAAACTAGACTGCTACATCTTTTTCCCATAAATAATCTAGTGGATTTGAACCAAAGGCATAAACTGGAGTGAGCTCAAATGTTTTAAAAGTGTTGTAGCTTCTTCACCACCACAAAACTTTCAATGGCACCAATATTAAGCTCAACGAGACTTTAATTAACTTTTTGAGTAGTATAGAATCATAAAGTCATACTTCCTTTTATTGTTCTTCTGAGATATTGCTTTCTTTTTACAAATGGAAGGTTATAGAAACCCTGCACCAAGGAAGCGTATTAATGCCATTTTTTCAAACACCTTATATTTCTGTGCCACATTTTGCTGATTCTTACACCATTTCAAATCTTTTCATAAACCTATTGCATTGCTAATACAGTGTTGTACAAACACCACATTTATATGCACTGGGAAGCAGAAAATGTGTGACCTCACTTTACTGCAATATTCACTTTATGGCAGTGGTGTAGAACTGAACCTGTCATATCTCCAGGGTCTATCTGCATCACGTGGTTGTCCAAACCTGAAGTCAGAAAATACATTGATCTGCAAGGGTGGTTGCGGCGCAATCAAAAAGAAGTGAGTTTTCCTGACAGATGACAATCTCTTGGCACACAGGGCATCATCTGCATTGAAAGAGCTAAGTCCTGAGATTTGCAGAAAGCCAGAGACTTCCTATGGCCATTCAAAGTATCTTCTCTAGGAGGTGGAATGAAAAAAAAAACCGGACCACTTTTGTAGGAGGTTCAGAGGCTAACAGCAGGGAATTCCATATTATTAAGTTTTTTAGAAGAAAGAATTATGTGTACCTGCTTTTTAAATAAACTAACCTGCTCCTGCCCCACCTCCCTAAAAAAAAACCTGCCATTAACCCCATTGTGTCTCATAGTCATCCAAGAGGATGGACTAGA
The DNA here is from genome assembly GCF_000313985.2 of Echinops telfairi. NCBI lineage: Eukaryota > Metazoa > Chordata > Mammalia > Afrosoricida > Tenrecidae > Echinops > Echinops telfairi. The sequence goes on from NW_022111369.1 coordinate 15,242,548, forward strand.
ACTGCCCGAGAGAGATTCCACCCATGAGCAGCAGACCACCTGTTCTCCGTTGCTCGGAAGCTTGTGAGTTTGAACCACCAACATGAAATGAGCAGTCAGAAGCTTCAGTCACTGCCCTGCCAGCGTTTCTGGTCCTAATGTAAGCAGTTGGCAAGAACGTAATGACTTTCAATATGGAAATATGATTGTCTTGGTGACTTTTTGTTGGTCTGCCCCTCTTGTTCCCTTAATAATTACAGCAAATGTTGGTGGTGATAACATTACACCAAACAAGAAGCCCAGTCAGTGTGTGTAAACCTGGGGTCTAGTTTGTATTTGCAAAAACTCTTATTAAAGCATTTTAATACAGAAAAAATGCAGAAAACATGTCTAACAGAAAATTAAGTCCAACATTTGCACAAATGGAATTCTAAAGCCAGAATTATTGTTATAGTCAAATTAAAAAACACTTCAAAATATAAATCAATAAATTGCTCTTGAAATAACGTAAGAATTTAATAAACATGCCCTGGGGTGGTGGG
>NW_022111369.1:15243490-15252574 GCF_000313985.2 Echinops telfairi
AATGCACCCCCTATAAACAGTTCTTCCCCCAGCGTCCCCTTCAAGTGATTGTGGCCCAGAATAGCTTGCCTGCAACTTCAGGGAGACCCTGAATCAGAACCACCCAGCTAAACTCTTCCTGTTCCTGAGCCACAGAATCTGTGATAAAATCATTGTTGGTTACTTTCATGTACTCACTCTAGAGTTTGGGGTTTTCTTAATGCAGAAACAGATAACTCATACAACAATATAATAAAACGGTTAAATTAGAAAAGTTTAGGAAACTAGAAAATAAGGAGAAGGATCTTGTCTTTAGAGTTGCTGATGTGCGGGAAGTACCATCCTTCCCCTTGAGGAAGAATGTGGGATCAGGAAGCAGCCTTCCTGCCTAGGGAGATCATGAGCAGACTGTATGGGATTGTTATGTGTTCCCTGGATTTATAAAATACCTATGCTTATGCTAAAATCATGTTTGGGCAATGGTTCTCAACCTTCCTAATGCCATGACCCTTTAATACAGTTCCTCATGTTGTCGTGACTCCCCAACCATAAAATCATTGTCATTGTTACTGTTATGAATCAGATGACCTCTGTGAATGGGTCGTTCAACCCCCAAAGGGGTCACAACCCACAGGTTGAGAACCACTAAACTAGAGGCAAAATCCTATGGCTACATTGTTAATTTGAGTGTGAGACATGCCTTGCACATCAGATTTTCTCAAAGGACACAAATGAATGAAGGTTTTATGTACAGGTATGGACCAAGTAAGACTAAAGAACCAACTCGGATGTATTTCAGAAGGATCGGACCAAGACACACACGAGTGGACAATTGAAATATAATAGTGAGAATTTATAGGAAATCGATCACCAAGCCTAGGAGCTGAGAGCAGAGGACACATTCATCTCATTAAGGCACTTCAGAGAAGTTAGCCCAAGGGAGGGAGAGAGTCTTCAAAGAACACAAAAACATGCTCCAAGAAGAAGAGTGGCCACTCACCAGCTTATGTGACACTGTCACTGAGTGGATTCTGACTCTAAGGGAGTTCCATAATGTAAATGTTTACTGGAGCAGCCAGTCTTGTCTTTCTCCCAAGGAAAAGTTGCTGGATTTGTAGTACCTACCTTGAGTTTAACAGCCCAGTGCCTGTCACTGCTCAATGGGGACTCCTTGCTTTATATGACCAGAGCAAATCATAACCTTACCTCAGCCTATTAAAGGGTTGAAATAGTAGCTGATTGACAGGCTGCTGAGGGTTGGCCAAACAAGGAAAACTGCTCACTGTAGTCCATGTCTACAGCAAGGCAGAGTATAACTGGGGTAGGGATTTTGAACTTTAGCACACTTTACAGTGGGAACTATTACCCTGGAATGTAATTGACTGAAACGTTGTGTTCTGCTCTTTATCATGGTGGTTATACTCACAAACTACAATGAGTAAAAATAACGTTATTCCACATCACAGTAACAGATATTATACAATTATTAGCCTGACAAGCATGCAATGATTTTAAAATAAAGCTTCAAATTTGGCTTCCTAGTGGCTAGCACCAATACTAGTTTTGATATTATGAATTCAATCCTCCCCCACTAAATAAGAAGGCAGATTTCAGAATAAAAGTGGTATATGGGAAAGCATATAAGATAGCATATCACACTAGTTGCATCATGGCCTCATAAAGGCCGCCCTGACTACCACATTTATATACCAGTTTTGTAACAACTGATATATACATCTTGACTCAATATAACTAGAAATTAAGATTCATTCCTCATTCTGAGGAAGTGCACAATATGGCTAAATAAAATTGGCATTCTTGTTTTCTTTTTTTCTTTTGCTAATACCCAAGTATTCATTATTAGCTAAAAAAATGTAAAAACAGATAAAATGTGGCATCAATACCTTTGAATAGGACACTCCTGATGAGAGAGATGTAGTCTTCTGGCTCTTGCTCTGTTGAGATTTCCAATCTGTCTCCAGAGATATTTAGTAACTTATAGAGCTGATCTGAACTCTTCACCCCACACAGCAGAGTAACCACACTTCCTGGTGACTGCAGTACCTTTTCCAAAAATTGACATTTCTTGGGAGTTAGATCTGTCAGCAGGCTGTTTGATAATATTAAAAGTTTACATTTGTAAGAGTTCATCTTCAGTGATTCAAAATGTCGAAGAGAGAAATTTTCCAAGCAATATAGCATAATTGTTTCCTTTTTTACTGCATGTGAAAAAACTTCCCTTAAATACAGAGCCCATTCTTCAGCATCTTCTTCATATATCATGAGGATGTGTCTTGTATTTTCTACAAAAAGAGAAAAATAACATTAATTTTCTTGCATTTCAAATGTTAGCTGTAGGTTATATTTCTTGAAATGTTTTATATATTCTTTAGAGAATATATTGATCTCCTTTTACCAGACAACAACAATATGATTTATATTTCCCACCATATCCCTATAGTATTAAAATAATTCTTAAGAAGTAAAAAATGTTCATCATTCATGCATGTCTACGTTGTACTCACTGGAAGAATAGTAATTGAGGGTGTTCAAGAATAAAGGAATCAGTAATAAGACTCCTGATATTGGGACAAGGGATGCTAGATGTACAAGCGCAAAAGTAACTTCCAATTTCACTTAAATTGTGATATCATTATTTCTTCTGGCGCGAAATGGAGATTAAATGTAAATATAAAATATCACTGCTATGGAGTTGATTCTGACTCAAAGTAGCACTAGAGGCTAGAGCCTAACTGCTCATTAGGGTTTGTTTATAAGGTGTAACTCTTTGTTGGAAGAGAAAGCCTTATATTTCTTGCTTACTTGCTTTTCGGTGCCATTGAATCGGTTCATATGTCTTGCTAGTTGATAGAACTAATCGGAAAAGAGCTGAAAGTACATGAAATCCAGTTAACATATTATTTACAGATTGTTCTTCTTATGCTGTGCCATCAAGTTGGTTTCAAATCCTGGCAACACTATATACCCAAGCACAAAACCCTGCCCAGCCCTGAGCCATAACTGTTCTTATGTGTGAGCCCATAGCTGCAGACACGGTGCCAATCTTTCTTGTTGAGAGTCTTCCTCCACTTTCCCAAGCATGGCGTCCTTCTCGAAGGACTTGTCTCCCCTGATAACATGACCGAAATATGTGAGACAAATTCTCACCATTCTTGTATTTAAGGAATTTTCTGGCTGGATGTCTTCCAATACAGATTTGTTTGTTCTTTTTGCTGTCCATGGAACTTTCACCGATATCATAATTCAAACACATCAATTCTTCTTCCGTCTTCTTTATTCGAAGCCCAACTTTCACAGGACTATTCGGTTGTTGACAATACGATGGCTTGAGTTAGGCACACTTTATTCTCAAAGTAACCTCCTTTTTTCCCCCAACACTTTAAGAGACCTCATTCAACAGATTTATTCAATGCACTGTCATTTGATCTCTATGAACATTGATTATGGATGAAATCCTTGACAATGTCAATCGTTTCTCCATTCATCAAATCCTAATTGTGAGGATTTGGTCTTCTTTACATAGAATTTTAATTCACACTAAAGGCTACAGTCTTTGATGTTTATCAACAAGTGTTTCAAGTTTTCACTTTCAGAAAGCAAGGTTGTGTCAGCTGCAATCCTGTTGCTGCGTTCTTCTTCACATAATCCACCTTCTCTGATTATTTTCTCAGCATACAGATTGACTAAGTATGGTGAGAGGATACACCCTTGATTCCCTGATACCTTTCCTGATTTTAGACCATGCAGTATTCCCTTGTGCCATTTGAACAACTTCCTCTTGATCCATTTACAAGTCCCACATGAGCACAATTAAGTGTTCTGGAATTCATGTTCTTTTCAAAACTATCCATAGTTTGTTATGATCCACCCAGTTGATGCCTTGGCATAGTCAATGAAACACAAGTAAATATCCTTGTGGTATGCTTTGTTTTCCATCTGACATTATCAATAATATACCTTGCGCCAAGATCTCTTCTAAATTTGCCCTGAATTTCTGGCAGTTCCCTGTCAATGTGATGATTCAACCATTGTTGGCTGATCTGCAGCAAAATTCTACTTGCATATGATATTAATGATATTGTTCTTTGATTTGAGCATTCTGTTGTGTCATCTTTCTTTGAGATGGGTACAAATATGGATCTCTTCTAGCCAGTTGGCCAATTTGCTCTCTTCCTAATTTTTTGGTATAGGTGAGTATTTCCAGTGTGCCATCAGTTTGTTGAAATATTTCAGTGGACATTCCATCAATTTCTGGAGACTTGTTTTTGGCTAATGATTTTCATGCATCTAGAACTTCTTCCTTCAGCACCATTGGTTATTGCTCATCTGCTACCTCCTCAAATGGTGGAATATTGACTAGCTCTTTTGTGTAGAGTGACTCGCTATTCTTTCCATGTTCTTTTGATGATCCATGCATTACTCAATATTTTCCCCAGAGTGTAATGAGGAAATATGTACAGGTATTAATGAGGAAATAAAGCCATTTCTCAGAACTTCTATGTGCCGATGCTCAGAAAAATAAACAAAATTAACTTTTCTAAAATGGGAAAAAAGTCAATAACGAAAAGCAAATAGAATTTAAAACAAAATATCACCATTATTAGAGTAAAAAGGAAATAATAAATAATAATAAAGATAAATATTTTTTATTGAGAGCTAGATTAGACATAGATAATATTTTAATTTCATGTCTAATAATAAAGATCACCAACAAACCAAAATATTAGGTTGCTCTTAGATTTCTTCAGAACAAATCTAAAGTCAGAGTACCAAAAATGGTTTTATTAGAAATCTCTTACAAATACATTAGTGTAGAATATCTCACAGCAATGAAAGGAAACAGTCCCACATGCAACAACATAGAGAGCAAACATTTTTTTAAAAGCAAAGGTATGTATTTGTATGATTGTGCTTTTATTAGATTCTGAAACAAGCTCAAGAATACAAAGTAATGAATTATAATGAAATGTGCAAAGACTTGGAATTAGGAAAGCAAGTGGATAACCAGGTATATCAAGCTGAAAGAGCCAAAGGAAACAAAATAAAGCTTTGATTTGCAATATTGAAGAATTATAGTCTATTAGAATTAGTCTACGCCAGAAAGAATTGGCCAATATTGAACCCTGTATGAAGGTCCGTGAAGTAGTCCAACCCACACTGAAGGCATCTGTGAAAAGCACAAGTCCCAAGAATGGACAGCCCGTCAATGGGCAGGTTTTGATTAAGCATGCCGTGCTGGTACTCACGGGTCTGGGTCAAGACCGAAAGATATCCGTAACTGTGCCCACTCCAAAGAAAGATGACCCAACAGAATGTAGAAATTATCAAACAATATCATTAGCCTCCCCTTCAAATAGAATTGTGTTAACGACAACACAAATATAGTTGTGGCACTCCATCACAAGGGAAATCCAGAAAGTCAAGCCAGATTGCAAGGAAGAGATGAGTAATAATGCTTGCTGAAATCAATGAATGTGGCCAAAACTGCAAAAATGTTCGCCTGGGTTTTATTGAAAATGCAAAGACATTCAGCGGTGTAGACCCGAGAAGATATGGATGGTGTTGCAAAGGGAACTCGAACACTTCATTGACTTCATATGGAAGCCGTACCAAAGGCACTCATTCAAACAGAATGAGGTGATACTGCCTGGTCTGAAGTCAGGAAGTGCAACTGTCAGGGGATCATTGTTTATCACTGCTAGTATGTGTGTGCTAAGCAAATAATCCAAGCAGCTTGACGGTATGGTGAAGACTGCAGCATCAGGACTGGAGGCAGACTAAACCCTGGTGTCGTAGTGGTTACAGGGTCGGCTGTGATCCACCTGGTCAGCACTGGGAAACCAGCAGCCTCTGCAGGAGCAAGACTGGGCTTTCTAGCCCTACACGCAATTACCGTCTCAGAAACCCTCTGCGGGTCCTATGAGTAAACACTGATTTGATGGCAATGACCTTTGGTTTGGTTTGCAATATGTGGACACAATCTTGCTTAGTGAAAGCAAGGAATACCTTAAGCACTTAGTGGCTAAGATGGAAGACAGCCTTCCATATTTCACAACTCAACATAAGGAAAACAAAAATCCTCACAACTGGGTCAACAAAAGGCATCACAATAAATGAAGCCAAGATTAAAATGGTCTACGATGTCATTTTCACTGGATCCACAATCAATGCCCATGGAAGCAGAAGTCAAGAAATCAAAGGGCGAGACCTGGTGATGTAGTGTGTTATGTATTAGGCTGCTAACCTCAAGGCTGGATGTTTGGAACCTCCAGCTGCTTCTCAGGAGAAAGATGAGGCTTCTTTCTCCTGTAAAGAGTTCACTCTCAGAAACACAGAGGGGCGGTTCTGCCCTGTTCTATCGGATCTTAGGAGTAGGAATCAGCCGCTGGCAGTGAGTGTAAGTGCACTGAGCCAATCGGCTGCAAAAGATCTTTTTTAACGTATTGAGTAAATATTCCATGTGAAGGACTGTAGTATACTGTATTTTCTATCTATTCATTTCCCATATGAAACCTAGGCAGTGAATAAGGAAACTACAGAAGACTGGACGCCTTTGAATTATGGTGTTTGTAAAAATATTAAATATAACATTCACGGACAGGAAACTGAAAAACCGACTGTCATCAGGTAGAGACCCTATATGGGATTTCCTAGACTATATACAGTATCTTTCCAAGAGCACACAGCCTCATCTTCCTCTCACACAGAAGCTGGTAATAGTTAGCAGTGTACCAGGGCTCTTTATAGAATGACAAAAGAGTTAATAAATCTATAAGGTAAGTAGTACCATCTGCATGCTCGTTGGAAGAAATGGTGAGACTTTGCCTCACATACATTGCACATATTATCAGGAAGGGCCAATCCCTAGGCGTCATCCAAGGAGGGGCACTGGCACTCCAGCTCCAATGAAGGACTAATATAGATTTGAGGATGGTGCAGGGTGGGCAAGTCTTCCAGTCTGTTGTTGGATGGTGGACGATCATAATAAAAACAATGATAGATCTCCAAACCCAGGAGTCAAACTCAATGAGGTTTTCCATTGTACATTGATAGCTTTCTTCTTCTCATTGATATTATAAATGTATTCATTGCACCAACCTTTTCCAATTCAACTTTTTACATGTGCACAACTAATTGGCTGTGCATCCCTCCCTTAAACAAGGTAATATTTTCATAATTATTAGCTTCCTATTCTCCCTTCCTTTAGCCCTGGAGATCAGTAATACAGTTTGGGTTCTGTACAATTACTATTTTGGGCGGTATCATTTAGCTCATATAATATACATCCTTTTATGGTTCATTTTTTTCACTCAGCCTAACGTCTTCAAACTCCATCTATACTGTAGCATGTTTCAGGGCTTCATTTATTAAACTGGATGAATAGTATCACATTGTGAACATGTACCACATTTTGTTTCACCATTCATCTCTGGCATTGATTCCTCCTCCACATACCCCACTCCCATCTTTTGGCTATTGTGAGCATTGTTGTACATAACTGTTAAATCCTCTGAGCTAAAGTCTTAGGAGCAAATACCTAGAAGTGGAATTGCTAGGTAATATTATCTTTTTATGCCTTAGTGTTTTGAGGAACCACAGTGACAAGAGCTACACCATGTTGTCTTTCTACTAGTAAGGGAGTAAAATGAACAACTGACATTTACTCAAATGAGACTCATAGAGACCCCTACGTAGGGTTTCTGAGACTACTGTATGGTATTAGTGTAGACAGCTTCATCCTCTCCTTACCAGTACATCATATGGGTACATATCTCCCCACATCTCTCTCAGCAGGTGTCATTTCTGAATTGGTTTGAGTTTTGTCTTCGCCACTCTAGCGGGAATTAAATGGTGTCTCCTTGTGGGTTTTATTTGCATCTTTCTGAGGACAAATGATATGTAGTGTCTTTACATATGGTCACTGACAGGTTGCTTGATATTTTGTGTAAAACATCTATTCAACTCATGTGCCTATTTTATTATTGGGTTATTTGTCTTTATGCTGTTAAATTGTCAAGTAATATGTATATATAGCTTATTATATTCTTACCAGATATGTGATTTATGAAGATAATTTTTTATGAAAAAAAGTCTCAAACTGAGGTTAGGTTCAATTTATTTGTTTCATCTCTGCTACTTGTTCTTTTGTTATATTAAATGATCCATGGTTGTAAACTATGCCCAACAACATCATCCCTATAGTTTTATTTAAGATTACTAGAGTTTTAGTTTGCATATTTAGAACTTAAATTCATTTTGAATTTGTTTTGTGTATAGTGTGAGGCATAGATCCCATTTTATTTTTCTGCTGGTGGAAAGCTAGTTTTCCCAACAGTATGTCTTCCCAACTATTAATTAAAAAGTTTCCCTTCACCCTTGGCAAATTAGTTGACTATAGATGTGAAACAAATTGAAGAATCACTGGAAGAACTCACACATGCATTCCAAGAAATTTGGAAGACAACTATATTGGCCAACTAACTAAAATAGATCCATATTTGTACCTATTCCAAAGGAAGGTGAACCAACAAAATGCTCAAATTGTAAAACAGTATCATTGATATCACATGCAAATAAAATTCTTCATCCAACAATAGTTGCAGCAGTGAATTGACAGGGAGTTGTAGGGAGCAGGCCAATTTCAGAAGGAGACATGGAACAAGGGGTACCCTTGCTGATGTCAAATAGATCTTGGCCCAAGGCAGAGACTACCAGAAAGATTTACTTGTGTTTTATTAAAGATGCGAAAGCATTTCACTGTGAGGACAATAACAAACTGTGGATAGCCTTGAAAAAAAAACAGGAATTCCAGAAAACTGCATTGTGCTTATTCAGAACTTATACATGTGTATATACAAGCTGTGGGAACAGAATAAGGGAAAACTGGGTGGTTTAAAATCAGGAAAGGTGTGTGTTAGAATTGTACCCTCATCATACTTATTCAATCTGTACATTGAGCAAATTATCAGAAAAACTAAATTATATGAAGATGAATGTGGCATCAGAATTGGAGGAAGGCTTATTAACAACCTGCAATATGCAGATAACTCAATGTTGCTTGCTGAAATTGAGGAGAGCTTGAAG
>NW_022111369.1:15253199-15255178 GCF_000313985.2 Echinops telfairi
GACTGCTTAAAGGACAAACGGACCTGTCTTGGAAGAAGTATGGCTTAGAGGCAAAGATGGCAAGACTTGGTCTTACATACTTTGGACATATTGTCAAGGGGGCCGAGTCTTTGGGGAAGAACATCATGCTTGGTAATGTTGAGGTTTGGTGAAAAAGAGGAAGGCCTCCAACAAGATGGATTGACACAGTGACTGTGCCAATGGGCTTAGGTAAAGGAAGAAGTGTGAGGTGGCCCAGGGAGGGGCAGTGTTTCCTTCTGTTATGTGTAGGGTCTCTCTAGGTGGGACGGACTTGATAGTCCCTAACAACAACAAAAACAACATAGATGTGTAGCTTCATTTCTGGACTCTCAATTCTATTCATTAGGTCTATGTGTTTACTGTTATACCATGACCACGTTGTTGTGATTACTCTAAATGTATAGTATGCTTAGAATCAAGATGTGGGTGTATACCTAAATTATTCTTCTCTCCTAATATTGTTTTAATATCCAGGGACTCTTGCCATTCCACATAGTTCAAGATTGTTGTTCCATTTCTGTAAAGAAAGTTGTTGCAGTTTTTATTGGGATTGAGTTGAATATGTAGATTGCTTTGGGTAATATTTACATCTTATCAATATAATATCTTCTAATGCTTAATTACATAACACTTTTATTTAACAGTTTCTCTTTTCTGTGTTTTATAATTTTCATTCCATAAATCCTTCATATCTCTGGTTAGATTTATTTCTAGATAACTTATTTTAGATGCTATTATAAGTGAAATTATTTCTCCCATTTCCATTTCAGATCTCTTATGGTTGGTGTATAGCTGCCCAAAGATTTATGTTTTTTGACCTTGCACCCTGAATCTTGGCTAAATTCCTCCAGTAGCTTGAGAAGTTTTTGTGGAGATATTTTGGGCTCCTCTATGTGTAAAACCAGGAGAAACATAGGGATTTCTGCACCCATAAATATAGTCTCAGAAAATCATAGGGGCAATTCTAAGCTGTCCTATAGAATCACTGTGAGTCGACACCCACTCAATGGCAGTGAGTGAGTGATATATCAGATCATATCCTGTGGATAGAGATAAGTTTACTGCTTATCCAGTCTGAATATATTTTACTGCTTTTTCGTATCTCACTGCGCTGACTAGGACTTCTAACCTGATACTGAGTAGAAATGGTGAGAGTGGGCACCTTGATCTTCTTCCTGATTTTGGCAGCACTAAAATTACATTAAAAATAATATGTAAGTTTGTTGATCATGTCCATCAAGAATTTCAGTAGAACTTAGTTGGTAACTCTTTCACTTCTTGCGAGATGGACTGGGGTCACTCTGTGATGGTTAACTGTCAGATGAACTCATCTGGAAGCTGTTAGGCAATTTCGTTAGTGTGTCTTGTGCCTCATAATGGCACAAGCCACTGTCATTTGAGGTGCTTGTCTGTGTCATTTCCAGTTTAAAATAACCAAAGACTTTGGTCATGGACTCTATATTTAATAAGAAATTGAAATCTAATAAAGCCAAATAGTGAGAACTCAGAAATTATATTTGTTGGAAGTGAATTGTAAGACCATCTCAGAATCAAGGCCAGAGAATTAGGTTCTAGTTCTTGATGTGGTACAGTCACACTGCCAAACAACATAAGATAGAGATATTCTTGTAGCCATCATAGAAAAAAGATTTTGCCTCATATGACTTCCCCTACAACTAACTAGAATTTATGACATTCCATAATTAAAAATACATTTTAAATGAAATATTCATAAAAACTGCACTATCCAGTATTGATTGAAATTCTTTCTAAAAAATCAAAATTCTCCTAACTTGATCCATAGACAACATCATGATAACTAGAGAAAGATTGAAGTTGTCAAAAATTTCATCTTGTCGGATCTCTAATCAATTATCATGGAAGCAGCTGTCAGTAGATCAAATTATACCTTGCACTCGGGAAGGGTCTTCAGAAGATCTCATCAGAGACTTGAAAAG
>NW_022111369.1:15256222-15259301 GCF_000313985.2 Echinops telfairi
TTTGTTTTTAATTTTCAATTGTTTATGTTAGGTTTCCCAATATCTGAAACACAGAAGATGAATAGAGACTATAACCAATGCAAATATTTGGAGGATTGAGGGGTGGGATAGTGAGGTAATGGAAGACTAAACAATGAGTATGGGGGAGGGGGAGGTGGTCACTAGAAATGATTGTGATGATGGATAAACAACTCTTTCTCAAAGTGACAGCACAGCCATCTATCAGGGAAGCAACAAAGCCCACATGGAAGAAGCACACCAGCCCTTGTGACCATGAGGTGTCAACAGGATCAGTTATCAAGCATCAGAAGACCCAAAACAAACAATCAAATTGATGTGAATGAGGGGGTCTGGAGTGGAGACTCAAAGCCCATTTGGAGACAACTGAACAGACCCTCACAGAAGGGTCACAGGAAGGGATGAGCCAGCCAGGATGCAGTATAGCTTCGATGAAACACAACATTCCTCTAGTTCTTTAATGCTTTCTTCCCCTAATTATCTTGACTCCAGTTTTATCTTACAAATCTGGCTTGACTGGATCAGATAAGAGCTCTCAACACATGGAACCCAGGCAGATAAACCCCTCAGAAACAGTCATGGGAGCAGTGATGCCAAGAGGGGAAGGGGAAGGTCGGGGGAGAAAGGGGAAACCAATCACAATGATCAACATATAACACCCCCCACCCCACCCCCAGGGTGGGAACAACTGAAACGTGGGTGAGGGGAGACAGCGATTGTTTTAAAACATGAAAATAATAATAATTTATCAAGGGTTCACAAGGGTGGAAGGGTGTGAGAGAGAGGGTGAAAGGAGGAGCTGATACCAAGAGTTCAAGTACAAAGAAAATGTTTTGAAAATGATGATGGCAACATATGTATAAATATACTTGATACAATTGATGTATGAATTGTTATAAGAGCTCCCAATAAAATTAATTAAAAATAAGTAAAAGTGACTTAACTAACAATGGGAGTGTATGATATGTGAATTTTGTATCAAGAGAACTACTGGAGAAAAAATAGAAAAAAAAAAAGTGGACCAATGACCACCATGGGTGAAAGATGAGTTTTTGTTGGGGGTATCGAGTTTAGGTTAGTGGTGGTGGAATAATTTGGAAAATGATATCAATAATGGTTGTATAACAGTATAATCAATGACACTGAAATATACATGTAGAAGGTATTGAATTAGAAAAGTTTTGTGTGTTTATTTTTCCCACATATAAAAAAATTGCACTAATAATGAGTACAAGAAAGAAGAACATGTGCTAAGTTTCATTGTAGTGATAACTGTACAGTCTCCTTGATACGATTGAACTATTGAACTGTCTGATATGTGGAAGTGTCAATAAAATGGAAAATAACAATAATAATTTTTTTTAACAATGTCCCATATTCATTAGGATATGAGCAGCCTTTAATTCAGGAGGACCGGCGGGTCCTCCAATAATAATTTTTAAAAGACTATAGATGAGAGAAAATGAACTGTGGGAAGACGCATCTGTGTCTTTAAAGCAAAAAAATCATACAAACAAAAAAGTCTTGTTGAAATAAATTATAGAAAGGAAAAGTCATATTGTTTGGAGGAAAAAATATAAAGAATTACATTCAACATTCATAAACTTGTTCTTCAATACTGGCTAAAGTTGAAACATGAATTTAAGAACTAATTCTGCTTTTTATCTGAAAATTGATACACTCCCCTATTTTATTTTATATTTATTTTATTTTAAAAGGTGAGAGATTTCAGGATCATTTTTCATTAAATGCTCTCTGCACATCTACTAAATAATTCCATTTGTTGTTATCAATAATTGTTTATGAAAGTTAAGATTTTGAGAAATATGTATCTTCTTTTTTCACTCTTTGATTTTGTTTATCCATTTGTAGCAAACTTCTAATATTTTATAAAAAAATAAATTAACCATCACTTTAAAAAAAGGCATTATCATAAGCCTCAAGAAGAAAACACAAACATTCTTGCAACCCTAAATTACTTTTCTCCTTTGGCTGTAGAGAAAGTGTAAGATACTAAACGCATCAGTCAACAAAATCAGTCATTACTTTGAGAACGCTCATTTTCATTGCTGTGAAAGTGGCCCAGAGGGCACATCTGACGCGGCTGCACAGGGCAGAAGCAGAATCCATGTTCAGAGCAGCCTGAAGCCTTTTGCCACAAGGCAGATGTCAAGCATGCGTCCACCCTCCATCTTTTATTATCCTATTCTGATACCAGCTGGTCCTCCTATGAAACTCTACTTTTCTGCCCTGTTCAATAATTCTTTGCAATGGAAACAGAAGTCTCAGAGAACTCTCAGTTATGGAAGTTAATTAGAGAAGTGAACAGGTTACCACAAGCCAGGATGGAAAACATGAAGGATACCGCCATTGGTCCATGGTAATTCCTCTCCGTGGCCAGCAGTCAAGTTTCTGTGGCTCTAGTCCTCCGCCTCAGTTACATGCTCTTTGGCTTCTGCCTCCATCTGTGGGGCAGGTACCCCACTTGCTGCTCTGACTCAAGAGTATCATAATTTCAGCTCTACCTATCTGCTCTGTCTCAGAGGCTCCTGGTCTGGTGTGGTATGGCCTCTGCAGCCTCTTCCACTACAGGCAGGGAGCTCACATGTGCTCCATCGGTGTCTCTCCTTTCTTGATACTTCAGGAATTCTCTCTTCTGGCTTCTGGGATGCCTCGCTCTTACAGCCAAGTGAATAGCGAAACTGACCTCCAGACAGAGGCCTCTACACTTGATTTTCACAGTCCCACCCAATCCTTTGGTACAAATTTGGTAAGAATTATAAAGAAAAGGATAAAAGAGCCACATTAATTTCACTTCCCCACAATTGTATGATAGAGTTTATGCATCTCTGTATTCTCGTGGTATAAATATTATTCTTGAGAACAAATGCTTTATCTTTCAACTCATTGACTTCTTCATGATGTCTAGAACAATTTGCTGAGTAGATATTCAAGAGATCCATCTAAATACATGTATATATACATAAAGAGGAAAGCACATTGAGCAGAAAACACGTGGGAATCATATGCAAGTCATATATCAATCACCAGGGTCGTTATG
>NW_022111369.1:15259617-15293195 GCF_000313985.2 Echinops telfairi
TGTGCCTCTCAAAGTAGGGGGACACATTATTTAAGCAATGAAAATAGATTCTTTCGTAGCTACATAAATGACATTAATCAGTATGTAGCAGTCTAGGAAATAATCTCCATATGTAAAATATGTGACAATTGGGAGACCAAATTCCAATTACAAATACTGAGAAAATAGTGCAAAGCATGTACTCCAGCGATATATATTCACTTATGAAGAGCTAGCAGAGCTTACTTTGTGCATCAAAATTATAAGTTACAAGTAGTAAGATGCGTTATGAGAAGATGCTAAATTCCAGGCTGAATGTCCCTGTTATATACTTGAGAATCATGTTTGACAGACAACGCTCTGAATTCACTTCTAGAGACAATCATTGTCTGCCTTCCAAAATGCCTAAAATATGTCTTCTTTCTTAATGCTCTGTAGCCTTTTTTTAATATTGAGAATTAAATCCTATCCTTATATTTGTATTAGAGCTTTATTAGTTACCATAACTTCTATTAAACAAATTTCAATATCCCAAAGATTAGCATTAAACGGTACCTTGTTCTTCACTATCAATGAAGTAATTTAGTCATCTAAACCATTAAATTTTGCAGTTATTATTTGCTGAGACAGTTTCTCTGACAAGTGCATTGCTAAGTACTTAACATGCATTACCCTTTAGTCTCCACAGCACTAGGTGGAGTTGGTCCTGCTGTTAACCGTATTTACTGATGACTCCACTGAGCCTCAAAAGGTGTCAGTGACTTCCTAGAGCTATAAAGATAGTAATTAATCTTTTGTTTTGTTTTCTGTTTTTATATAATAATTATAGTTTATGCTGTCATCCAGTCTTTCAATATGAAGGCACGTTAGTAGACATAAAAAAGTTAATAATATCAGGGGTGGTGAGGGGAAGTTAATATCTTTTAAGAGCAATGGCTGTCATTTTCCTTGTTCTGGAAACTAGAAGCTCGTCTTTCAGTAATATCTAGCCCTTTGAGTGTCTATGAATTATCAATAAGATTCTAGTTACCTGGCAGCATATATTTCATGCATTTTACACTTAAATTAAACCTGTATAAGTAACACTCACACTATTCAGCACACTTAATGAGGGTTATTTTCATGGACCGATAAGTAACATCATTAAAAAATGGAGAAAAGATTGACGTTATCTAGGATTTTTCTTGCTTGGGTCCACAATCAACTCGCATGGAAGCGGTAGTGAAGAAATAAACCAAGCAGTGCACCGGGTCAATCTGCTGCACTAGATAGCTTTAAAGTGTTTGAAAGCACGAATGTTACTTTGAGGACTAAAGTGTGCCTAGCCCAAGCGGCACATTTTCATTTGCCTCCTATGCATGTGGAAGTGGACACTGAATAAGGAAGACAGAAGAGGAACCGATGCATTTGAATTGGGATGTTGACAAAGAATATTGAAAGTACCATGTACCACTGATAGGACAGATACATCTGTCTTGGAAGAAGTATGGCTAGAGTACACCTTAGAGGCAAGGATGGCAAGACTTCACCTTTCCTACTTTGGGCATGGTGCAGGAGAAACCAGGCCCTGGAGAAATACGTTACGGTTGGCAGAGGAACAGCAAAACAGGGGACGTTTCTCAACAGGATGGATTGACAACATGGCTGCAACAATGGTGTCCAGCAAAGGAACAATTTTGAGGCTGGGAAGAAAAGTGTAGTGTTTCGCTACACACTGCATACAACCGCTCTGAGGGCACTGGATCAAGATGAGCCAACTTGAGGCCACCTAACAACACCGTTGTCATTAAGATTCAGAGTGGTCAACTAAAGTGTCATTAAGTTTGTTTCTAAGAGGACCAGGGGCAAATGTAAATTAAAAATATGTAAATGGATTTTGAGCTCACACTTAATCATCACCCTAATCCAGGAACAAATAGTTTTTACAAGGTGCTCCTATTCAACATTTGGTCTAATGAAATCACTGAAGATGTAGGTGCTACAATAGTGTGGGGAAGAAATCAGATGCTGCCTGGCTATCATAGAAAAATATTGCCTGATGTCTTAAAGACTTGTTTTAAAACAAGCAGCCATCTAAGTGAAGTGTCAGCTAAATCCACATGGAAGAAACACAACAGCCTGGGTGGTCCAAAGACTGTAAATAAAATTCAATATCAGACCAAACGTATTAGAGATTAAATTTTGAACACCCAGTTTTCAGATGGTTACGGATGACAGCAAAAGTCCCAACATTCATTTGCAAAGCTCACATGTGGAGTAAGCCTACAGTGATTCTCCTCTGACCACTGATGAGGGATTTGAATAGAGTTGCTAGAAGACAAAGTGAATTGGAAAGTGGACTAATGCTGATGTCTCCCTGCTATAAGTTGGTTCTGACTCATAGCTACCCATAAGGCAGGGTAGAACTGCCCCCTGTGGGTTTCTGAGACCGTAATTCTTTAGAGGGGTAGAAAGCCTCATCTTTCTCCTGCAGAGTGGCTGGTAGTTTCAAACTGCTGACCTTGCAGATCACAGCCCAATGTGTAACCACTGGACCACCAAGATTCTTAATGCGGTTAGATTAAAATTTAGTATCTTACTATTTGTTCTCTCTTTTGATCCATTGAAAATTTGTTCTAGTTTTATTATTTTCTGCTTTCTTTATAATTGAAGTCTTTCTCTGTTTTATTTGTTATTGTGGTTGTTTTTATTTTTCTTTGTTTTTGTATGTATGTATAAATATATGCCGGATAAGTACACCTGTAGACACAGTAATTGTATTAATAGTTTCTTAGCGTGATGGCAGGGGAGGTGTGGGGGAAGGAATGTGAAGCTAATAGTAATGAGTATAAGAAAAAAATATTCTAAAATTAATTGTGCTGATGATTGCACAACTTTTATTAATATGCTTAAATCATTGAATTGTATGATATATGAATTTTATGTCAATAAAACTGTGAAAAGAATTTAATGGTCAACTTTTATGGACTAAAATGATAGAATAATAAATGATGAACCTCAGCAATAATACAGTTTTTTGATTCCTGGAAATTTTCATCAGTAAAAAAGAAAATTACTACTGGACATGCAATTAAGATATGAAATAAATTATTCAAAATGTAATGTCCAGGCTAGCAATCTAAAATAAATTACAGAAATATACAGTGGTTTTATAAGAGCAAAATGCAACTATTTTAATGTTTATAAATTTACCATGAAGTGTTATCCCTTTCAAATTCAAAAACGATGTGTTATTTATCTTACAAATAATATAAAAATGCCTACACTTGAAGGGAATTTTTATCAATAATTTATATCAATAATTGCACTTCCACAGTAAACAGATATTACATATTATCAAAAGAATAAGTTAAATCATAGATCAAAATCTTCCTTATTTCATATGCACAGTATCAAGTGGCAGATATTCTTCTTTCTGAATAAGATCCCATCTCTTCCCCATGTTTTGATTGTGCATAATGAAGAAAGATTGCATAAGGCATCTTTTCAATATTACATTTCTCTACTGGCACCCAAAGTGCAGAAGAAAGGAGAAAATGAAAAATGAGTTATAGCCATAAAGGATACAGTAGTAATAACATGAACATTTATCTTGATATAATTATACAAACACAATATTTATAATTGCTCTGATTATAATAAGTGTAACTGATGTTATACTGCAACTTTGTACTTTTCTTTCTAGTATAACAGGGAAACAAAACTGGATTCTTTCAAAGGTGTTAGGATAGTGGAATCATAACACATCCCCCCTTATGAAAGTTCGTTAAGTTAATGTCTTCCTTCATGTTGGCAAGGGTACGACCTGTTTCCTGAATACATGTACGACGTGTTTCCTGAATACATCCTGTGTAGCAGATGCTGTTGATGCACATCTCCTATTTCCTTGATCAACCAGCTGCACCAGATGTTCAGTAACCAAGCACACTGACCATTTGCAGCCTCTGCATTGCTGCCTGAGGGCTTGCACTAGTACTGAAACAGCTTCCTTGACCACTACAATAGCGCCAAAATAACTCACCACCAACAGACGTAATGGTGGGTTGCATTGTGATGGTGGCATGGTGGTTTTACGTTCATCTGTGATTCACAAAGTCAGTAGTTCGAAACCACCAGCCACACCTCAGGGGCAAGACGAGTTTTCTATTCCCATAAATAGTTACCGTCTCAGAAACTCATTAGGACAGTTCTACTCTACCCTGCAGGTTAGCTATCAGTGAGCCCGGACACGATGGCAATGAGTTTGAGTGTCATGCTGTTATATGTAATTGATGGCACTAATGTAAGTAAGCATGCTCCTAAGGAAATAGAAACACCTGATATGTGTTAATATGTGCTATGGATTAATTGTGTGCTCCCAAAAGATGTCCCTAAAAAAGATCTATCCTCATTTATCATATCTTGGACCTCGGTGTTGCTGTGATATGGGGAGCTATATCACAGGTATTACAAAGAACAGGGTTATCCATCATGAATAGCTTTTAGCAAAGCTTCTGAAATATGGACTAGGAAGAAGGCAGAAGTCATCTACTTCGAAGGGATAAGCTCTGGAAGGCCCGTGTGTCGCACAGGAAGACTGTCTGAGATAGTTCAGGATGATGAGCACTGGGGAATAGCTGCTTTCTCAAACTCAGGTTGATCTGCATAACGTGGATGAAGTAAAAACTTTTATGAATGCCATTTGCTGAGTGGGCATGGCTCAAATGAGACGAACCAGCCGCAAATATCAATTAGTCATCAGAACATGAAATGTAGGAAGTGTAAATCTAATAATATTAGAAGTTGTCAAAAAAAAATGAAATGGAATGTGTACAGAGTGATATGCTAGGTCTTAGTGTGCCTGAATGGACTGGTGTTCATCATTTTGAATAGGATAGTTTATTATGCCAAGAATAACAAATTCAGATGAATGGCATCGCGATCATTGTCAAGAAGAACTATCTTGAAGTGCAATGAGGTCTGTGGCCAAACAGAATCTGTAGTATTATAAGGAAGACCACTTTATACAACCGTGATTCAAATTTATGCCACAAGAATTAAAGACAGTGATAAAGAAAATGAAAAATTCCAAAGTATGTAAGAGGAAGTCTTGCTATCCTTGACTCCTCCCCTCTTCCCCTTCCTTTCCATATCCCTCCGTACTTCGGACATGTCTTCAGAAGAGACCAGGCCTTGGAGAAGGACATGGTGCTTTGTAAAGTGGAGGGACATCCCAAAAAGAGGAACAGGGCTGACACAGTGGCTGCAACAATGGGCTCCAGCAGAGGGCCGGTTGTGATGACGGTGCGGGCCTGGACAGTGTTTCCTTCTGGTGTGCAGAAGGGTTGCTATGAGCTACGAGCTGTGAAATTTGAGACCCGATGTTCTTGAAAGATCTTGGTCTTTGGTCCCAAGTATCCAGGGGCTGGATGAGTCAAACTGCTTATTCTAAAATTTCCTATTATAAATCCTATGTCTTGCAGATATAAGCCACATTCATCAGTATCAATTTTATCAAAAATAAAGGCAATCTTTTCTTTCCCACCTGACTAAACTTTTGTCTTATTTATCAATTTCTTAACAATTGAACTATGAAAGAAGGATATTTCTTGCTCCAACCTCACCCTGATCTCCAAACAACTCAGTTTTCTTTTCACTGCAAGCATCTTGAGGTATGATGACAAAAGGGCCACATGTTAAAGTGATATCCATTGGCATCCCATTCAGAAATATAACATACTACATGCAGTCACACGAACAGTACGGCATGTCTATGCTCTTTGTAGTGCTGCAGTTCCAATAAAAGTATTTTAACTCAAAAAGAAAGGTTTACACTTGAAAGCGCACAATAGAATCCTTGCGAGACATGCCCAAGGCCACACCAACAGTCAGCCACAGAGCAGGGCTTAACTTCACAACATCTAGAGCTAACTATAGTTCAGATATAAAACCAGATTTTAGGCAATATGATAGTGAAAATGAAATAATATTCTAGTCTGCTCCTGGCTTCCCAATGGGCCAGAGCAGATGATCAGTTAATCAGATTGAAAAGAGAGTACCTTCAGTTCCACTGGAAAATCTAATTTGCTGTTCTACTTCTTTCGCAGGCCAAAAAATTAAAAATAGTGGCAGGGATTGAAATTGTAGCTTGAAAGCAATGACTAAAATAGTTCACATGTTCTCCTTTATGAACTACTTTCATGAACTTTTGTGTAACTTTTCAAATGAATACTCTTTAGCCGCAGTCATTAAAGTATAAAAATCAACTCACGGAACCAAAACCATTAAGTCGATGCTGACTCCCAGCAACTCTATAGGACAGGGTGGGACTACTCCAGGAGTCTCCACGACTGTGCCTCTTTGCAGGAGCACAATGCCTTGTTGTTGTTTCCCAAGGAGTGGCTGGTGATTTGGTACTGCTAAATTGTGAGCATGATAAACATAGTCCAGCTTCAAAACTCAATGGAATTTTGCAACTTAATGGCATTGACAAACATCTGATGATGTCTTAGAAACTTTTTCTCCCCAAAATGTTATTAGATGTACAGTTACAGATGATGTCATATTATGAGGTTATACCAGAAAAGAACATAGATTTAGCAAAACTCTCTGCGAGAAAATTATCCTGCTAACGAGATTATAATATATACTAGAAATTACAATATACTAAAAAGTATGCACTTACTGAGTCATAGTGTGAGTTTCTACTCATTTATTGCAACCAATACTAGAAGAACTTGACCTCTTCTTCCTGGTGGCAAATCTTCTGTAATCATTTGTGACGAAAAGGGAAACAGCAGCAGTACCAAAGTGTGTCTCTTACTCCTCTCAGAAACTCCCTAACGTCTCTTGGGGCCTGTGCTTACCATAAATATGACCTGGGTAGAACTAAGGAGCTAGTGTGTGACAGAACATTAAATGCCTCAAGAAAAAATATTCAACACTCGTACAGCACTTGATAGTCCACAGAGTGTACAAAAATAGCTATCCAACTCTTGAATTTTCCCTTAAATATAATTTTTCTTTTGAGTTTGTAGAGATCAGCTACTAATGCATTCTAATATTTTATCACTTAAACTTGAAGATATATCTATATCTTAAGATAACAGAATTATGATCAAAGTTAAAAATCAGATACTTATGTAAAGATGCTTGTTATTTAATAATCTCCTATCATGATATTTAACAAAATAGTTACCATTACCCTTTTACGACCTTGACAGCTCACTACCATAACATTTCACAATCCTCATTGATCACTTAGATTATACTATTAGGTCTTAGAAAAGTCAACCAGAAAATTTACCATAATCATCCAAGTAGAATAATATCAATAAAAATACCTATGTAAATATAAATTATTTAATCATTTATGTATTTATTAATGTTTCTTTAGCACATATGCAATTATTATTTTTTAAAGTTCAAATTTTAAAAAATACAATAATTTGTAAAGTACAACCCTTGATTTTAAAGGAATTAATATATTACTAAAAGGAAATTGATTTATACAAATTGCTTTACAGCAAAGTAGTTTGTTTAAATGTCTCATGAAGACCTGTGGTGAATGACCCTACCTTATCTCACACATCTTAATATTAGCATGAAACTCTCATATTGGAAATAGAGTGCCAATAAATCCTTAAGTATTAAAAAAATTACATGTCAAAAATATAAGTTGTATAAAAAATTCCTATTTGAAATAGAAAATTCAAAAACGTATTAAAAACTACATTGAAAATTGTGGAGTCATATAGGCTGTAAAATAAAGATACCAAAATATAATGAGTTTATTTGTACACACACACCAACACATATAATTTAGGATAATTATGATTAATACTTATTTGTGGGGAGAGGAATGTGCCATGTAGTACCTTTATTTTCATACTAGCCTCTATTTGGCAAATATTCCAAAATGCAGACAACTTGCTTTTAAATCCGTAAACTTTCTTTTACTTAGTAAACTTGTTTTGGTATTACTTCACCTGGTTCCGTGAATTGCAAGTCAGTCTGGCTAGGTTGGGGAAATAATCTCAAAACCACCGCCTATCGATGCAGAACAATGGCCATGACTTTCATATCTTAAAACAAAACGAGGCCATTAGACATCCACCTGACCTTTTCAAAGGAATGGAACAATAGTTGTACATCAAAATCAGTGGTCTCAGATATTTGCTTTTTGAGGGGCAAGCGTGGAATAAGACTTTAGTTAATGGAAGGAGAGAGCAACTCGTATTAATACTAGCAAAAGCATAGAAGGATTAGTAGGAATATTCCTGAATCCATCATTTAAGAACTTGTCACTCGGGGTTAAATGACTTCCTCTCCCCTGGAATTCAGACTTCTTATGTAATATAATCCCCAGAGATAAACTGTCATAACTATACACCTGGTTTAGGGCTTTCCCCAGAACACTCACTGATAAATGTTTGATGTCAAGGATAAGGATGCTGGTTAGGATTCTTTACAGCTGTTGGTGGTAGGTGTTATCAAACGGTTTGAGATGAATAAGGACTTTATAACAGAAGGAAGCAACGTTCAGTTCGACATCAGCCTTACAGTGTTGGAGCCCATTGTGCTCAAGCATAAAAGCTACCAAAATATAGTGAGTGACTAATTTGTGCCAAAGGCGGTTTTCAGACCTTCCAAGCATTGACTTATAAAACATTTTGACCTCATAATAACCTGTGAAAAAGTTCTCCTCTTGACCCATTTGCAATTGTGGTAAATGAAACACTGAGAAAGTATCTTTCCAATGTTTGCATATTTGTTTGTACTCATAAGAATTGGAAAAGCCAGAGTAATCATCAATAATAAAAATAAGAATTGGTAAACTAATAAAACTCAGAATGTGAACAAACAATAGTGGGACTTTAAAAAAAATTTAATTTGGCTACTGAACCAATAGTTAATTCCAGAAAGATGTTCCAATAATTAATAATTATATACCTTAGCATAGACTACCTACAGACAATATTGAAATATCATAATTTAAAAGAAGTCTAATTTAAAAGAACTTCTTGCTGGTTACATTTAGTGTTTGAACTAAATGCCCCATGAAAGGACCCTATATATGGTACCCAGGGTATTTTCCGTCCTCGCTGAAGCTATACACATTTAGAAATCAGTAATCCTTATTGCTATTGTAACAAATTGCCACAACTTTTGATTTCACACAACAGATTCATTATTTTCCAGTTCTGGAAGGCAGAAGTCTGAAGTGTCTCTCATTGGAATAAAATCTTCTATAGAATTTTTTAAAAGATCTATTTCCTTGGCTTTTCTACCTTCTAGAATTGCCCCATTTATTGGTTAAGAATCCCACTTTTCCATGTTCAAACTAGCAACATGGGACAGATGTTACCACACTTTGGGGGAGTGTTTCTCATGCGGCCATCTCTCTGATCCTCTATTTCCTGTCTCTCCTTCGCTTCGAAGACGATGTGATTATATCGAGCCTACCTGGATACTGCAGGGTAGTTTACTCATGTCAAAGTCAGTAAGATTTCAATTCAATTGCATCTGTAATTCTTCTTTGACATTTAACCTAACATATTCTTAAAATTGCAGAGATTAGGATGGAGACATGGCTACCCACTGACAATGAGTCAATTCCAAATCAGAGTAACCCTGTATCGGGTTTCTAAGACATTCTTTAAGGGATCAGAAAGCCTCAACTTTCTCTAAGCAAGTGGCTAGTGAATTTGAACTACTGAGTTTGCCATTAGTTCAATGTGTAACCCATTAAGTCACTAAGGCTTCAATTACTTAGACATAATTCTTCTTATCACAGCATATGAGCACTGTTTTAGCTCTACTTAATTTTTCCTCTTTGAAACCTTTTGAAGTAAAACAAATATATATGCAAGTATACATTCTGATTTTGCTTCTCCTTACAGTGTTTGTAGGATAAACTCAATCAGACAGCATAAAGGATCATTATTTAGATTTCACATTGACTCAAAGCAAATAAGATTAGAAAAATTTTCTAAAAGACAACTATTAGGGATTGCAAATTACTTTGAATATATAAAATATCACACTGATACAAATATTAGCCTTGCATTCTGATAGTTCTTTTTGTCTCTGGCATTTTAAAATATATTTTAATCAGATTTATATGATACCCTTGATATTTTTAAATACCCTACTGATTTTCATCATTAAAGATATATTTCTAGCACTTCCTCTTTTTCATTCAGTGCCAACAATCTTGAATGCAGTAAGAGTTTCTAAATGTTAATAATTACCAGTAGGCAAACATAGTTTGTCTATTTTATTCTTCCTACAATTTTTTTTATTTTGATCTCTTCAAAAATAAAAGAACAAAAAACAAAACACTGCAACCCAGGTGATTCTAACGCTGTATAGGGTTTCTACGGCTTTAAATCCTTACAAAGCAGGACAGCCTCGCTTTCTCGGGAGAAGCAGCTGGTAGGTTTGGATTGCTGATCTAGCAGTTAGCAGTCCCATGTTTACTTGGTAGTGCCAATAGGTGTCCTTGATAAGTGTCAATACATTATATTGAAAGCCTTTTCTATTAAGATCACTAGTAGTTTAGTTATTTGACTAGGAACTAAAATGGAAATTTCCATATAGGAAGATTCTTAGTTGCCTCCATAAGATATCCTGGGGCACCCTCTCAATCCTTAGTGCCCCAGACTGCAACATTGGAAGGAGGGAAATGGTGAGCTAAATCCTCACTTCCCACCTTTCCCTGGCCCCCAAGACTTCCTCTCCTAATGGAGAGCAGCACTTCTCCCCCAACATAGCTGCAGGGTGATTGCATACTGGGGCAGAGCCAACATGATTCAACGTGCTTGGGAATATTCATGAGTTCATTATTTCCCTATGGCCTGAAGGCCACAAAAGACACAGCCCACATGCATGCTTGCTATCAGATAGGGATAAATTTGATGGATTGTGGGTCTTGTTCTTGTATTTGGTTCTCATGAGGATGAGTTCATGCCTGAGAGCAGTGTTTCTTGGATATTTTACTCCCTCATTTGTGACAGCTGTTTGACCACTGGCCTAACACTTAGGAAGCAATAAGTAAACTTGAAACTCCTTAAAGAGGGCAACAGGCATCTGGCGGCCTTAGGGACTGACTTCAAAATTGGGACCATGACAGCAAAAGATAATGAATATGGAAGTCATCAATCCTTGCTCATAACAGGCTATTGTCACGTGATCCAGTCACTCTTGAAACCTCACTAGCTACAACTAGTGTACAGAGAATATTATTCATTCAAATACCACCTGACAAACTAACACAGACAACCCCATGTCTTAGAAATAACAGGCCACTTCTGTGCAGGTGAGAAGACATGGGAGAGTGATGCAAATGAGTGGTCTATGCACACCCCAAGAGGATTTGCATGATGAAGATAAGGCAATAGATATTCCCATGAGTAAATGCAGAAGAAAGGTATCCAACGGCTTTGAATGGATGGAGGAGCTACAAAATCAAACTACCTGACATAAACAGAGTATGGGATAAAAAGACTCAGGAAAACATACAAACAATCTGACAAAACAAATGAAAAATTAGAAATAACTCCACAACTTCATATAAAATGCACCTCAGACACAAAAATCAGAGTAATAATCAAAGGATGGGGGACAATATATAGTGAGCGAATGGTAATCAAATAAAACCAGGAGTAACCATACTAATTTCTGACAAAGGGACATCAAAGTACAAGAGATCATAAGAGACAAAGAAACCATTATATAATGACTAAACACTCAACTGAACAAGAAGAGATGGCTATAATAAACATTTTGCATCCAATGAAAGATTCTCAGAATATATTAATCAAACTTTTACAGAGTTGAAGAGACAAATGGACACTGCAATAACAGCAGGAGACATCAATAAATCATTCTGTGGACGAGACATCTACTGGAAAAAAATTAACAAAAATACAGAAGGTCTGAACAACACTACAAACAGTATCTGTTAGACAGGTACAGCACACTTTACCACAAAACAACACAGTAGACATTCTTTTAAAGTACACATGGAACATACTCCATAGTAGATCATATGTTAGATAGACTAAATGCTCATCTTTAAAGGAACAGATAAATAAACTCTTCAACATACTGACAATGGAATATTGTGCATCTCTGTAAAACAGTGATGTGACTAAAAATACCTTCTGACATGGGCATATTTGGAAGACATCATACTCAAAAAAATTAGTCAATCTCAAAAAAACAAGTATTTCATGAGACCATTATTATAAAAGAAAAGAAAGGGAAACATGTTGACCCATCAAAAGAAGCAGGCCCAGATGGCTCGTGAGAGAAGTGGGAGGGACAGGGAAGAGGGGAAGAGGCAAGATTTTGTCTACAAACTTTGGACATACAGTCAGGAGAGAGGAGTCCCTGGAGAAGGACATCTTGCTTAGTTAAGTGGAAGGGCAGCCCGAACGAGGAAGGCCCTCAATAGGGTGGACGGACACAGTGGGTGCAGCTATGGCCTCAGACAGAGGCATGGTTGGGAGGGTGGTGCAGGACAGGCAGCGTTTGGAACTATTGTGCATGGGGTCACTAAGGTTGGAACTGATTCACTAACATCCAACAACAACAAGGGCTTGGGGCAAAATGGTATATCCTACAACGTAGCACAGGAGATGAAGAATAAATGTTTGATGAATGAATTAATTATGAAGCATGATAAATGCTACATACATTTATTAAAAAGGTATTCCTCTTTTGGGTAAGAAAAAATTAAGCACTGGGTACCAACTGATAGGTTATCAATTTGAATCCACCCAGAGGTGCATCAGATGAAAAGCCTGACAATCTGTTTCCTAAAGGTCGCAGTCACAAAAGCCCTATAGACCAGTTCTACTGCCATAGACACAGGGTCACTGCGAGGCAGAGTTAGTTCTATGACAAGTGCCTAGTTAAAGTTATTCTCCTGTCTGTAGTCTTCATTTTAAAATAAGAGATATTAATTAAGTTAACTTGAGCCACATAAAGACATCATCAGTATAAAAAGACTGCTCCTGAGCATCAGAGCGGTGGCACAGTTTGCAGAAGATTACAGTGATTAGTGACAGAACCAGGATTTGATCCTCATGAACGTCGATTTCCTATGGTACTTAAGTATTTTTTACAGTCTTTTTGAAGATTAATTAATCATAGTCTTGTGTAGAGGTCTTATCTGTTCTCTTATAAAAAAAAAACACTTGTGGATTTTTCTCATTCTGTTTTGTTTCAAAATATAGTGGGGTCATTACATATATGGAGAGATCAAAATTAACATATTTATGAACGACACGCCAACTAACATTCAGAAAAATATAGCTTTAAAAGGCATATACTCAGTGGGCTAGTCGTAAACTCACAGTTCAAACCCACTAACAGTTCCGCGGGAGAAAGAAAAGACTGTCTGTTCCCACAATGATCTCCAGTCTTGGAAAGCTTAGATAGGGTCACACTCCATGGCAGTGGGATATTTAAAGTGCAAAATCAAATATTAAATATAAGGCTATAAACCTAGAAAGTATTAAAAATAAAAATCAGACGTGTATATGCCAATTTTATTTCTCAAATATTTATTGTGTATTTTCAATTATGTATATGCATTATCTTAGAAAAACAAACAAAAGTGAAATACATTCATCTTTCATGGAAATGTTGTTGTTAACTGACATCCAGTTGGTTCCAACTCATCTCAAACTCATCTGCACTGCCATTGAGCCCGTTTCACTCACAGCAACCCTGTAAGGGAGGGTAAACTGCCCCTGTTGCTTTCTGCACATCTTTATGGGAGTAGAAAGCCCTGTCTTTCTGCCATCCAACCTCTTAGTGACCTTATGTACAACAGAATGAAACACTGCCTTCTCATCCTCAAGATGACTGGTGTCTGAACCCATTGCTGAAGTAACTAGGCCAATCCAACATTCCTAGGGTCGCCCTCTTTACTCAGACCTCTACTTTACCAGGTATGCTGTCCTTCTCCAGAGGCTGGTTCTTTCTTATAGCATATCTAAAGATGTGCTTTGTATTAGGTGCCAGTGAGTCTGTTCTGACCCATAGCAACCTTGTGCACAATAGAATGTAACACTGCACAGTCCTGCTGAAACCTCAGAAGTGTTCCTGTGCTTGAGCCCATTGTTACAGCCAGGGTGTCAATCCACCTCATGGAAGGTCTTCCTCTGTTTTGCTGCCCCTCCACTTTACCAAGTTTGATGTCCTTCGCCGGAGCTAGTCTCGCCTGACTTTATGTCTAAAGTATGTAAGATGAAGTCTTGCCACCCTCGACTTTAAGGAGTATTCTGGTCCTACTTCTTCCAAGACAGATTGGTTTGTCCTTTTAGAGACTGTGATACTTTCAATATTCTTCTCAAGATCCACAATTCAAATACATCAATACTTCTGTCTTCCTTATTCAATGTCCAAGTTTCACATGAATATGAAGCAATAGAAAATACCATAGCTTACCATAGGTGTACCCTAGTCTTCAAAGTAACATCCTTGCTTTTCTGTACTCTAAGGAGGCCTTATACGTGAGATTTACCTAATGCAATGCAAAATTATACTTGCATGTGTATCAAAGACCCTGTTCTATAGTTTGAACATTTGATCACCTTTCTCTGGAATGGGCACAAATATGAATCCTTTCCAGTCAGTTGTCAAGTAGTAAGCCTTCTAGTGCATAATCATCTTGAGGAAAGGTATGCCACCAATCCCTGAAGCCTTTCTTTGGCTAATGCTTTCAGTGAAGTTTGAGCTTCTACCTTCACCATGGTGGGTGCTTGCTCCCCTGCTCGCTCCTGACACGGTACAATGTCAACTAGTTCTTAGTCAATCAGTGACTCCGTGTGTTCTTTTCACCTTCTTTTGATACTTCCTGCATCTTTCAATATTAGGCAACATTTGGATGCATATTCAAAGTACATAAATCTCACCAATCTCACGTTAAAAGAACATTCCGGCTATACTTCATTCAAGATATAATTGTTCTTCTGATAGTTCATAATATATTTACTCTTTTTCACCAAGACCATAACCCAAAGGCATACGTTCTCGGTCCTTTCTTAATCATAGTCCTGTTTTTGAATGCATATGAGGCTCCTGAAAACACCATGGCTTGGACCAAGCACACAGTGGTCTAAAAGAATGACATTTTTTTCTCTTTAACAAGGGCAGAAGACCTGCCTAATCAGTCCGTCTAATGAGATATATTGTTCGACTTTTTGCTGTTGCTGTTGTTTCCGTGAGTGTTAGTTGCAGATTTAAGTAAAATGAAATCCATGACAACTTTAATATTTTCTCCTTCTACCTGTGCACACATAGTATTCTCAATTCTATTTTTTTTAGACCCATTTCTTACTTTTCTCTCTCTAATGCCCCTCGGAGGATAATTAGCTCAATTGACTATTGTTTAATTACCTCACTAGAATAAACTATAGTAAATATTGGTAAATATTAGTAAATATTAACTAAATAAACTTGTTTTCAGATTAAAAGTTATTTAATATTGGGAAATGCCATAAGGCCTTTGTGTTAAACACTCCCTCAGTATTTCAGGCTTTCCATAATCAAAAGAAGCCCCTCTGAAAACCAAACAATTTGAAAAAGATTGCCAAACTCGAGTGGTAACAAACGGACCTAGAGTATTCAGAAATGCAGCACGCAGAATGCCCAAGAAATAGGGAATTCAGAAATTGCTCCAACTTGATTTTTTTCATAAATTTAATTAACTGTACTAATGGCATCCTTTGTGCTGACTAATTGGCAAGTATATTTTAATGTGCTTATCTCTCCTGAACGGATGCCAGAGGTTACCATTCCTTTAAAAATGATCCAATCTAAAACTCATTGTCATATACTAATGTCATTTTCTCATGGCCTGCTACCCCTTACAAGATTCAATTATTTTATGCTTTGAATTTTTGTTGAAACCATGTGTTCTGAGTAATAGGAGGCATTTTGAATGCAATTTTTAAGTAAAACTCTTTTTTAAGGTACTATGGATTTTGCTACAATTAGTGGAACACGTATGTCCTTGGGGTCTCTGGTGCTGGAGTTGGTGGGTAAGTCACATTTCTTCCAATTCCGTCAGTTTACAGTTCCCTCCAAGTCTAGGAAATCTACAGACTGCTCTACCCTGTCATGTAGCTCCACTTTGTGCCAGAGTTGACTCCACGGCACACAAAAACAGCAACACGCATAACAATAAGGAATTAATAGCTTAAAGCACTGCTGTAAATCCCTGAGGGAGCCCCAGTGTTGCAAGGGTTTGAGCATTAGGTTGATCACTTCAAGTTCACTGGTTCAAATCCATCTGCCACTCTGGAAAAGCAAGATGAGGCTGTCTGCTGCCATAAAGATTTACAGTCTCATAAACCCTAAGGAGCTCATCTGCTCTGTTCTACAGGGTCATTTGCACGATTCTCTAGTGCTTCTTATTCATTACCCAACTTTCCCATGTATATGAAGTAATTAAAAATACCATGGCATGGGTCCAGCACACCTTAGTCCTCAAAATGACACCTTTGCTCTTTCTACTTCAAAGAGGCCCTTGCAGAAGATTTGTCCAATGTAATATGCCACTTGGTTGTCTGAATTTTGTTTCTGGTACTTAAATCAGGGTGCTGGGTTTGCTGACCCAGGGCTTGCGGGGAATGTCTTGTGGTTGAGGCTTACAGCAGAGGGTTATGACCTTGGGCATTTATTATCAAATTTGACAGAACGGTAACATGTCTGATAAACAACTGCATGCTGAGCCTTTCTCACTGCATTATAATTCATTAACATCCTTAATAAACCTGTAATCTTGAATTTTGTCTGTGAGTTCTAGGTAGCTATTGCAATGGATATTAGAACCCAGAAAAGCAAAATAGTTTTAATTAAGACATTGCGCCATTGATGAAAAAGAATTCTACCCACTTCTTCAGGCTGAAACTGGTCAGATGTGTAATCAAGATGCACTGGTAACTATTGGTGATTGAAATGGAAAGGTTGGAAACAAAGAGGAAGACTCATTGGTTGGAAAATATGAGCTGGTGATAGAACCAGAGCTGGATAACTCATGATAAAAAATTTCAAGATCAATGACTTCATGGCAAATATGGTTTTTGGCAACAACATAAATCGTAGTAATACATATGGACCTTATGAGATGGCAGGCACTGAAATCGAAGTGACTATATTTGTGGCAGAGACGATAGAGAATTTCAATATTACCAACCAAAACAAGGCCAGGGGTCAACTGTGGAACAGACTACCATTACTCATATGTAAGTTCAGATTGAAACTGAAGAAAATTAAAGCAAATCATGAAAGTCAAAATATAAGCTTGTATTTAGAGGCCATTTCTAAACATGTCTGTTACCTTGAACACTAATAAGACCTGGTACACTGAGACCATTATGCATGAAGGAAACCAAAATAATCTTTAAATTCATGAAAGAAAAGCCCAAATTAGATGTCAAAAGAGATTTGATGTACGCTCTTGAGTGTAGACTATAAATACAGCTTGAAAGCAGCTGAAAAGAACATTTCAAAAGGAGCTCAAGAAGCAGTAATTAGAGTACTCAGTTGCAATACTGGAGGATTCTATGGGTATCATTCAATATTTTCCCGCTTAAAAAAAAGCTAAATCCTAAGACTCCAAGAATTGGAATCCACCTGATGGCAGTAAGTTTGGTTTAATTTGTTTAAACTTTTAGTGAAAATGTTGAAAAATGGATGAAGCATAAAAGATGATGGAGAGAATACATATTCACTGCATCAAAAATAATTGGTTGAGGTTCAACCATATGAAGAGGTAGTAGATGATAAAGAGCCAATGGCATTGAATGAAGAAGTAAAAGCTGCACTGAAGATATTAGCAAAAATTAAGCTTCCAAGAAATCACTGAATACCAGGTAAAATGTTTCAACACACTGCTGCAGCATGAGAAAAACTCATGAGTCTATGCCAAGAGACTCGGAAGACAGCTATCTAATTAATCAACTGAAAGAGATCCATATTGGTGCACATTCCAAAGAAAGGTGACCAAAAAGAAATCAAAATTATCAAAAAATTATTAATATCACATGCAAGTAAAATGTGCTCAAGATAACCCCAAAACAGTGGCAGGAGCGCACCCAGAGGAACTGACAGAAAGTAAAATTGGCTTCAGAAGATGATGTAGAACTAGGGGTATCACTGATGACATCAGATGGATCTAGACTGAAAGCAGAATATATCAGAAAAATGGCCAGTGGTGTTTTGTTGACTATTCAGAAGGATTTACTGTGTGGCTCATAAGAATTATGGCACTGAGATGGAAAATTCCAGAATACATAGTAAATGTGCTTATGCAGAACTAGTACATAGGCCAAGAGGTAATGCTCTGAATAGAAAAAGAGGTCTATCTTTTCAGTTTACTAGAACAACAAAAAGAACTTGTTGGCATAGTGTCAATTCCAACTCATAATCACCCTCCCCTATAGGTCAGCGTGAAACTGCCTCATATGACCTTGAAGTTGTGAATGCATGGAAGGACACTCTCAAGCCTGTCGCTGGCAGTGTTTTACCCACTCCAACTCTGATTTTGTTTTCCAGGGTCACGATTAATCCCACTCTTAACAGATCATGAAATTTAAGAGCACGATGCTTTCTCCTCTATTCATGATAAATATGATAATCAAGACCAATTTTTGAAGTATAATAATCATTATGTTTCTTCAGATTGTTACTAATCCATTGATATTACATATAAATTTTTGTAATAGTCTGTCAGTACTACTTTTTCTTCTTTTGCTGGGGGGAATTAAGATAATATATATTAAATTTTACTACTTTGAAAGCTCCTTTGTTATGGAGCTAAATTTCATAAGCATTCTCTTACTATAGTCGCCTCATTTTTAAACTTGCCAACAGTAAGTTCCAATGTTTTTTCAGAAAGGTAATATCATATCAAACTGCCTATAAAAAGATATACTGTTGTTATAGTTTTATTACTACACCTTTCAAAACTCTAAGCTTTTTTGTTTTTATTATTACTTCCTGCCTTCCTAGCTTTATCCCTGGGCAAATTCCGCCTTTTATAAAATAGCTTTATTGGCATAAAATTCACATAAATACAATTTAATACTTCAATCATGTAGAGGAGACTTGTACAATCATCTCCCTGCTGTTCATCTAATGGGCCCGCCTATTGTTTGACTGAGAGTTGAGCTGTGAAGTGAGTTCAGTTCCAGGCTTCAAAGGTATCGAAGGGTCATAGTCCCAGAAATTTCACCCAAACCGCAAAGCTTCTTCAGTCACAGTATTTAATTTTAATTATAATACTAATCTCTGGATGGGTCGCTTACTTACCAGCTCTATGGACTTAACATGTAAAGACTTAAAAATAGCGAACACATTTTCTTCAAGTTTCATTAACAAAACTAGGAAACCCCAAAATATTATTATCTGAAGAAATGTTATCCTAACTCATATCAGATTAAAAATTGAAATCCCATGTCATCGAATCAACTCTAACTAATAGCGACCCTCTATAAGGCTCCGAGACTCGATCTTTCTAGATGTCTACAGCCTCATCTTTCTCCCAGGAGGCACTGGTGTGTTTGAATCACTGATGTTGTACAGGGTCCTCCAATTCTTAATCAACAGCACCACCAATGCTAATTCATTCATTGGGCAGCCTTATTTTCAATGTTTTAAAGAACAATTCTAGGAGCCCTAATGGTGTAGTTGTTACAGGCTGTGCTCCTAAATGCAAGGTCAGCAGGTCAGAACCACCTGCCACTTCATAGGAGGAACACGAGGCTTTCTACTCCCGGAAAAGCAAATGGAATGTAAGTGAACAGGGAACAGCCATTTAGCTTATTTTAATGGTGGCACCAAATTTATAAAATATTTTGTAGGAATAACGTGCCCCACTTTGCATTAGAATCGTTTTGAGTGTAACAGTCCATATTTTGGTACAATGGATTCTTTATTGTCTTATCATTTGAAGATCTATCTCACAATTACATTTGATACTTCTTCTTTTCACATATTCTTTCATATGTAAGTAGTCAAAGCTATTACTCTCTGATAAAGAAGATAAAGCAAGTTTTATTTTGCCCTATTCAAATTATGTTTTATTTTTTCCTATAACTGCTGTAGTCTAGTGCCCTTTTAATCAATATATCCTTTGTTTTTATCATTGTGGGTTACTTTTCCTTCTCTCGGAACTATTAGTCACATTATTTTCAGGAAGCCATAATTTTATTTTTTTAATGTAGGGGATGTTGAGTATTTAATGTATTAAATTTTCCCTCAAGTCAATATGAGGCCGTCTGGTACAATGATTTACTTCCTATGGCTCTTCTAGCCATTGCTTTTATAACTCTTATCAAAATATTTTCCTAATTTGTCTTGGTAAGAGAAGAGAAAACGGTGGAGGATGCTAATAGAGTATAGGATTCAATTGTTAACAAGGTTAAATATGATTGCCATCATTCCACATATTAAATGACCCATCTCAAAAAACAGAAAGGGAACTTACTATCATCAAGTAAGAAGAGTCAAAGGATGGAGCTTATCCCTTAGACCCCAAGATCCCTGTGAATTGAATCTCTTTGATGCAGAGGCAGGAAGTGGTGACACCATTGAATTGGCAGGGAAATGGCAGCAACAGTACCCAGAGGGCTGGGCTTCACAGTCCCCAGAGCAAATAAAGCTGAATGCCCCTAAGCAGGAGGCCTGCACAATGGGGTACCTCCAGGCATCAAAACTAGCTTTGATGACTCACAGAACCGGAGCCTTCGGACTGAGGCTTGTGGTAGAGTGGAGTGCATTTTGCAAATTTACCAGCTGTCCTAAAAGAGCTTTGTAATCTTGTCCCAGCAAGGATAAGGCTAGGCAAAGTGGCCAAGGTCTAGAGAGACGCCTGTCTGTGGGCATGGCAAAAACAGAGGCCATCCTGGCTTGAAGAAAGATATGCTAGCATTTCTGATTTTGAACTGTTATCTGTTAGCTTCCACACTACACGCCATAATTGTAAGCATTGTTTGTGAGGTCTGTGTGGAAATTTCCATGAATAATCCAAAGATGCCTGAACTATAGGTTGTGACCCCAGATGAGGCTGTATAACTGGATGTGGGCACCACACACACACACACACACACACACACACACACACACGGCAACAGTTAAGATTTCTAAACACACAAGCCTAAACATCAATTCAAAATCAAATCTTATTGGATTGAGGAGTTTTGGAAATTGCTTGCCCATGTTGAAAATTTCTTGAGTGAAAAGGGCCACAAGTGGAAAAAGTTTAAGAAGGAGAGAGATGACTAGTTTCTGAACTGGTCAAAAGATTGGAGGGAGGAGGCATGTATGGTCCCAGCCTCATAGGACCTGGACTTGAGCTGATGTGGATTTGATTCTCCTTTGCCCCTGTGAAGTCACAGAAGGTCAGGATCCACTTCAAAGCCATTTTTATGCAAGAAGTTTCACCATAAGAATCCTAGTTTTAAATGTACATATAACATTATTGACCATTACTTTATCATGTATTAAGCAATGGTGGTTCAAACTCATTAGCCACTCTAAGAGGGAAAGAAAAAAAATTTCTGCTCCTCTAAAGCCCTGATGCTGTAGTGGTTATGAGATTGGGCTGTGATTCACAAGGTCAGCAGTTCAAAACCATCAGGAGGGTCAAAGGAAAAAACAGGGCTTTCTTCCACAGACAGTTACAGACTCCCTGAAATCCACAGGGGAGTTCTGCCCTGACCTAAAGGTCGCTATGAGGGCACATTGACTCAAGGGCAGAGAGCAAGTGAGAAAAAGATTGCTAGCCCGAGAAACTCTATAGGATCACTATGAGCCAGCTCAATGGCAGTGACTTTAGCTTTGTTTTCAATTATGATATTACCCATTTTGAATCACATACTCATAGTTGACTATGCTAGGAATAACAGATTCAAGAGAAATGTATTGACTTCATCAAACAAGCTGGATGTCAGCAAAGACTGATATTTGCTCTCGAAGGTACAGTGGCTGAAGTAGATGACAGACATGATGAAGTAAAAGAGTTAACCAGAACATTTCAAAAGGTAGCTCAAGAAACAAAGTAAATCATTGTCATAAATGGTGAAAAGACCTAAAGTTAGAAAACCAACAGGGAAGAGCACAGCATATCTCAAACTTAAACAATGGAAGACACTTCCAACCTTGAGTTGTAACATTTAAAGATCCTATGGGGAAAAGATTGGATGATGTAGGAGCATCCAAAGAAGATGGAAAAAAAATAAATGGAGACACTATACTAAAAAAAATTGGTTGGCAAACAGCCATTCCAAGAATGTACAAATGATGAAGAGCTGATCGTACTGAAGGGGAACGCCAAAGTTGCACTGAAGTCACCGCCACCACCAACAACAAACCCCACTTTGAGTGAGCTAAATATAAATGCAAGTGTTTCCACAAGCTGATTAAGCCCTGAAAGCACTCGCTTGTCTATGACAGGAAATTTAGAAGGCAGCTACCTGCCTAATTGACTGGGAAAGATCCATTTTTGTGTTCATTCCAGGGAAAAGTAACCCAAATAATGGTGAAATTGTCAACAAATACCATTGACTATCATATGCAAGTAACATTTTGCTAAACATAATTTAAGAATAGTTTAGTGTCCATCAACTAAGAGCTGCTAAAAATTCAAGCTGGATTCAGAAGAGGACATAGAAAAAAGATCCCATTGCTTTTATCAGATTGATCTTAAAGAAAATACTAGACAGATGTTTACTTGTATTTTGTTGACCATGCAAAATGATTTGAATATGTGAATCATAACGAGCTGTGAATAACATTGAAAATAACTGGAATTTCAGAACAGATTAATTATCCTCATACAGAAGCTGCATATAGACCATGAGGCAGTCATGTGAACAGAAAAGAAAATATCGCATTGTTCACAATTGGGAAAGGGGTGAGTCAAGGCTGTATCCTTTCAGAATACTATATGAAGAAGAATGTAGCATCAGTCCTGGAGGAAGGTTTATTAACAACCTTGCTTTCTGAAAGCAAAGAAGATTGGAAGTACTGATGAAGATCAAAGACTGAAGCCTAAAGTAGGGATTACAACTAAATGTAAAAAAAAGAAAAACTGAAACCCTCAAAACTGGACCAATAGACAACATCATGATAAAGAGAAAAGATTGACGTCTTTAAGACATTCCTCTTGCTTGGATCCACAATCAAGGCCCATGGAAGCACCAGTCAAGGGATCAAAAGATGCATTTCATTTGGTAAGTCTGCTCAAGACCCATTTCAAGTGTTAAAAAGAAAATATGCCACTTTGCAAGGTGGAATATATGCCAACCATTATATTTCCAGTCACATTATATACTTGTGAAGTTGGACAATGATCACTGGAGAGCAAAGAAAACTGGGGAAAATAGGGAACGTGCCATGGAGGGCCAGAGGATCAAAGCGATCTGACTCGGAGGAAGAGAATAACAAGACTGCCCTCGGGTATTGGGCCATGCTATCAGGAGAGATCAGTTCCTTGAGAAGAACACTTTTCTGGGTAGCGGATCAGCAGAAAGAGGAACCGCTGACCCAGTGACTGCAGCAGTGAATTCAGAGATGACACTTGTGAGGGTGGCACAGGAACAGAGGGTTTTGTTCTTTGTGTCGGTTACTGTGAGTCGACATTGAGTGTACCTCCCACAGCAAAAGCAGCAATAACCCTGCACTCTGCAAACACTCTCACACATGCTTGCAGCTCTCTAAAAGCTCTAGGAAGTAAAGGCTTTAACTTTCATTCCTGACAACCTGATGCATCCCATAAGGAAATATTGCTTGGAAAATGCTTGGTGAGAAGGGTTGACACAATAACCACAAAAGGGGATGTTCAATATGCTGCTGATGGTAAGGATGATGCAGGATACTGCAACTTTTTCTGTCGCCACAAGTTGAAGTCTATCTGATGGCAACCCACAAGAATAACCATGCACCTCATTGAGCTGAAGTCTACAGTGCTGGAGGAGGCAGGTTCAAAGCAGGAATGGGGTGTTACTAAAAAGAACCATAGTAAAGAGAAATGGATGAATGAAAACTAGTTATTTTAGAAGATTACTCTTATCAAGGACACAGTCATGAGCTACTATCAAAGGACAGCTTACTCAAGAAAATGTTCATTACCTTGGCCAAGTACCCACCCACCCACCAACTGCTACTGAGTCAACCCATAGTGACCCCGTGAGTTTTTGAGTGTAAATCTAAGGCTTCTGAGATTGGAGACCTGTTGGGAGTAGACACCTTGGCTGTCCGCCCTCAGATCGGCTTGTGGGTTTGTTCAACCAAACTTGCAGTGGAAGGAGAGCAGATCAAAGCTTAGCATACTGCCCCCTACATCACCAGAGTTCATTAAAGTAACTCAAGTAAGCAATAAATATATGGAGAAAGACCAAAGGGAATTGCAGAGGGTGGCGGATGGGCGAGGATGCATGCAAAGCCGTTGGAATAAGAATGATCAGAGTGAGAGAAAAGTTGGCTTACATCCCTCTA
This sequence comes from Echinops telfairi, assembly GCF_000313985.2. Taxonomy (NCBI): domain Eukaryota; kingdom Metazoa; phylum Chordata; class Mammalia; order Afrosoricida; family Tenrecidae; genus Echinops; species Echinops telfairi. Next base: position 15,284,095 of record NW_022111369.1, read on the forward strand.
GCGTTTTCCCAAAATTGAGTCTCTAAGTATGGCTTCAGGATCAAGTAAAGCAAAAGTCATATAATAATTGGACTGTTCATTCTAGAACTTTGTAATGAATTGTACTTCATTGGACTTAAGTAAATTATTAAGGTAAAATTACAAGCTAGAGGTAAACTGCGCAGGGTTCAAAATACATGGATGGTTTATTTCTAGACATTATCATATCTTACTCACAGAGAATTGTCAAGAATGTCAAGGTCCATCATTTAGAATCTTAGCATATTAAAATACCATGGTTTCTAATTCCATTCACACCATTTTCTATTGTCACAAATAAACTTCCCAACTTACCCATAAACAGGATGTCTAAATATGTTTAACAAAAATATTAGGCAAGAGGAGCAGAAGTCAAAATGGCATTATCTTAAAAATGTTAGTGAATTATGAGAACGTTAATTCTATTCAAAAAACTAAAAGAATTGCAGTCTGAATTTATTTTGTCGCTACATTCCTCACCGTGAGCATCTCCAAACAAACAAATACACAAACTCGTTGTCCTGACATCCACAGCAACCCTGTAATAGAAGAGACCCATCCTGGAAGATGGTTCCATTTGTCAAACAGTTCCGTCTTTCTCCTGAACAGTGGCTGCTCAGTTCCAACCTAATCTTTTGCTTAACAATGGAATATTTCATACCCAAGCTTAGCTTTTTATTTGTTGCTGTTTATCCTACAAAACCGAGCCCATCTTATAATCATTATACAATTCCCAAGTGTATTTAAAACTGTTTAATACTTTGAAATACTTCATTAAGGTGCACTTAAACTGTAAATGTATTTAGGCATTCAAACACATGCCCCCCTTTTAACAAGGTAGCAAGGTTTTCAGAGTGAATAGGCAAAGTGGTGGTTGAGGTTCTGCATAAAATAGCCTAATAACCATCTTAATAATGTACCTGGTTGGATTTTGTAAGATTGGGCAGTTAAACGGCAATTCTAAAAGAGGGCTAGCATTAAGGGTTCATGAGGGAGGGGAGCGGAGACGGAGGGGGAAAATGAGGGGCTGATACCAAGGGCTCAAGTAGAAAGCAAATGTTTTGAGACTGATGATGGCAACAAATGTACAAATGTGCTTGACACAATGATGTATGTATGGATTGTGCTAAGAGTTGTAGAGCTCCCAATAAAATGATTTTTTTAAATAAAAGGAAAAAAATAGGGCTAGATGATATTTACAGGATTTTAAGAACCTACTCAGAACCTTGAAATACACCCATAATTTAAAACATAAACATGAATTTAAAATGTATGAACCTTGAAATACACCCATAATTTAAAACATAAACATGAATTTAAAATGTATGAAGAGTTTAGAAACCAGAATATCTCGTCCCAAGTGTTCCTGAAAGTTTCAGCCAGTCAAAAGTTAAGATGATTGGTAGCCATTCCCTGACCAGAACACCAAGAACATCCAGATTCCCCATTAAACACGCCAACAGAACCAAGGACCCTCTGTGGTGCACTTCAGACCAGGTAACTGCAGTAGCTGGAAGAAAGCCCCGAAGCACGCTGGCCTCAGAGGCCCAGGACAGTAACTGACTCATGGGTGGCCACTCGTGTCTCCTCAGTTACAGTCCTGAGGTCTCCCACAGAGTTTCTCCAACCAAGCAACCACCCACCTGGGGGCACTGGGCAGCAGGGGTGTCTGTCCTGGCTCCTGCCCCCAGTGCTAGGAGCTGCTGGCAGCATTGCAGGTGAGTGGAGTGAAGGGGTCTCTGGAGTGGTGGCGCAGAAGCCAGGGCACTAGGAGCCAGGTAGGACTCTGAGCGCTGTGCTTTAGCTCCTGCCGGTCCTCAGCCCGTTCCCCTCTATGGTGCCCTGGGCTAAAGTCTCCGGAAACCAAGCCCTGAGCTTTGGCCACAAGGACTGGGCTTAATGTTGCTGGCCTTTTGGAGGAAGTGAAACTGTTGGGGCTTGATCTTGCATGCATTTTGAGCTTCTTGATTTCCTCACCTTAACTTTCTCTAGCCCTGTTTCCCTCCTGACTTTTTCATCCGGGATATTTTTAAAGCTTTGTTGTTTTTTGCTGTAAGTTTTCTTGTCCCATTCAAGGTCATCCGTTCTGTCCTGTCTTCCAAGCAGAAGTCAGGATGCCTCAAATGGACATTTGCTGAGGAAAGGGAGTAAAAATAAGATTACAAGTTTTCTTTTCAGTATTTTGCTGCTTATCTTTTTAGGGTACATTTAAAAATTATGAAGTGATATTGAGGTCCTTCATAGAGCTTATTCCCCATTCTTCCTTCAATTCAGCACTGAGTCCAGTTTTTTAAAAAAGCATCTTCAAACATGTATTCGTTTTCTGTTTTGAAGATTGGGAAATACCACAGGAATATTATGTCTTTAAATTAAAGTCTCTTCTTCTCTTAAGGATCAATAAATTAGTAATTTAACCTTTTGAAGGTGAAAATATGTTTAAAGCTCATTGTGAAGATTTGGTAATAATGGTTTAAATACTTCCTTCCCCTTTTATTTTTTTAATTTGGGGGTCTTAGAGCTCTTATCACAATCCATGCATATACCCATTGTGTCAAACACATCTGTACATATATTGCCATCATCTTTTCAAAACATTTTCTTTCTACTTGAGCCCTTGATATCAGCTCCTCATTTTGTCCTCCCTCCCCCATGAACCCTTAAATATTTATAAATTATTCTTTTTTTTCTTGTCTTAGACTCACTGCTGTCTCCCTTCACCCCCTTTTCTGTTGTCTGTTCCCCTGGGAGAGGGATCATATATCAAAAATTGTGATAGGTTTTCCATTACTCCCCTACCTTCCCTTACCCTCCTAGTATTGCTATTCCCCTTATTGGTCCTGAGGGCTTTATCTGTCCTGGATTCCCTTTGTTGTGAGCCAGTATATATGTTCTGGTCTAGCCAGATTTGTTAGGTAGAATTGGGGTCATGATAGTGGGGACGGGGGTGGTAGTGGTGAGGAAACATTAAACAACTAGCGGAAGGTTGTGTTTTGTCGGTGCTGTACTGCACCCTGACTGGCTCGTCTCTTCTTTGTGGCCCTTCTGACAGGGAGTGTCCAATTAACTATGATGGGTTTGCTTCTCCACTCTGCCCTCCCCCTCGTCACATAGATTTGAGTTTTTGGTTGTTGTTTTGTTCTGGGTCTTTAAAACCGGATATCTGATCCCATCGACACCTCATGATCACACAGGCTGGTGTGCTTCATCCATGTGGGCTTTGCTGCTTCTCAGCAAGATGGCCACTTCCCCTTCTAAAACATTTTTTTCTCCTCTTTTTGTAAGAAACATTAAAAAGGCTTAGCCATTTCTGGAATGCACAGTTAACCTGCTCAATTGCTAACGGAAAGACAGCCAGAGGGGACGCAGAAGAAAGTTGTGGTGATCTTCTTTGTTTTTCCTTAGCATTGAAAATCCCTGCGGAGCACACTTCTGCCCTGACCCATGAAGCCACAAAGAATCACCGTTGATTGTGACGACCATTGGTTTAAAGAAGCCTTTGCCACATAACTACTTATCTCTTTAAAAGTCTACTTTGAGAAGGCAGTCAACGCCAAACATCAAGAGAACAATGAACCTAAGTCCCACTTTCAATGACTGAACATGTAAAACTTCGGATGCCATGGCCCAACCTTTAAGACCCCACGGCCCATTGTTTCCTGCTATCTCCCTTCGCCTCTTGGCGCTTTGTCCCTCAGGCCTGGGGTTCACTGACTTCTGCTCTGGCACGTGTTACAAAGCTCGTAGGAGCTACAGGTAAGTGCCCAGAGATAACCACTCGTGCAGTTAGCCTTGGTGGAAAGGCCCTCAGCTCTCTCTGCTCTCAGGTCAGCAAGCCGGGCTCCACTGGCACCCACTCCTGCCCAAAGCTTCCTGCTTAAAGTCCCTCCGTTTTTTCACTCCCCTAAGTCAGCTCCCATGGACTCCTGGTTCTGCGGCCGCTATTGCCCTGCCGCATTTCGTATCTTGACATTATCTGTAGTGTGTCGTTCTCCTTACTTCCTTTGAACCCTCATGAGGATGGCCTTGTATGCGCTCAACTCCACCGTCTCTTCAAAGAAATCCAGGCTTTTTCTATTACAACCCACTGCCATCGAGTCAATTCCTTGGTGCCTGAAAGCTCTTTTAGTCTCTACCTATTACCCAATGCCAAAATGGTTTCAACATTTCAGGGCTCTGTGAGAGGGGCACTCCACTCGCATTACCCAAATCTGCCTCAGCTATCTAGCGCTGCTTTAAGAGAGCTGTCACAAGTGGAGGTGTTAGCAAATACATTTATCCTGTCGCTGTTTAGTAGGCTGAAAACTCCCAATGCAGGGTGCCAGCTACAGAGGCAGGTGTTTTGTCTCTGCGAGCTTTAGAGACTGTCTTCGTGTCTTTCAGCTTGGGTGAGCCCATCGTTGTGGTTTTTTTTGGAGACCTCTTTGTATCTTGGCATCAATCTTTACCTGGATCTAAAAGATTCTCAGTGCCAGGACCCAGGGTCCAAAAGACACACATGAGACTGGTTCCAAATCCTTCCTTCTTGGCTTCTGATTACTTATCTTTCTATCTCTCATAAGATAAATGATGTCGCCATATCTCAGAGAAACTTCCCCTAGATCAGATGAAAGTCGTGACTTGAGTAAGAATATTATATCCCACCTCCACAACTGATTGGCTGCTCACATCAAGTCACACTACATGGGGTCATTACATCATTGCATAACTACCGAACCACTGATAAGCATGGCCCAGCCAAACTGACACATCATTTGGGGGAGACACAGTCAATCCCTGACATTGACCCTTCTCTTTGTAACTCTGCTATGTGGAACGCACTAAGTAATGGGTCCACAATGTTCAAGTCATGTAGTTCTCAAAATGATGTGGCTTTACCCATACTTCATAAATGAGGGATATGGCTTTGAAAAGTTCTAAATAACAGGGTTGGAATTCAATCCTAGATTTGACTTCAAAGCTGGCTTCTTAATTACAGTTTCCCCTTCTCTTTAAGATCACAAGAGGTCATTGTTCAAGATTCCTGGAAGTTGTGGGCATATGCACAGATGTATGTATAGTGAAAAACTCTTTGTTTCCCCGCTCACTTTCCTGCAGAGCTGTAATCCCACAGAGCTGAGAGCCATGGCCTTTAAAGTGGGGAGAGCAGCACTCGTAATTCATTATACTGTTTGCACTATTTGCTTAAGGCTATGTAGCCGTCGTTTTCACAAAGAAGGGAGAACATGTAAAACATGCACGCATAAAGACGTGGTGACCGAAGTTGTATATATTTTCTCATTTCATTCATGGATCTATGTAAAGATATCTTGGAAGCATTTTCAATTTTCATCACTTTTTCTAAATCTGTTTTAAGCACATCTTTAGTCATGGCTGACTTAATTTTCTCCATTAAGGAGATGGTACTGTCTGAAAAGCTGGGTTATCTTCTGGTTCATATTTTTTCTCAGGGAAGAAGCATTTAGTAATTCTCACACTGAGAAGCTTTTTTTCATTAGAATGGCCCCAGCAGTGTATGGTCACGGGTTTTTTATTTTACCTCTGCTACAGAATAAGAAAAAAGTGCCAGCCACAGCTGGTTTCTTGTTTCTCAATATATCAAACTCTCAGGTCCATTGACTTTTTCCCTTGCATTCTTTTTTTGAGCATCGTATTGACAGCCTCAGTATTAGTGCCTGACTCTGGCGATTATAAGGCCCTCACGCTGACTCTATGTTCCAATAATGGGCCACTACAGTCATGCGCTGTTGCTGTTTGCTTGTTGCTGTGGCTATTTCTTGGTGCCCTTTGAAGACTGGATGCTTCTGCAAATACCATTGGTTTTATTTCTCTTTTTAGATTTTGGATCCCTTTAAACAACAGCAACAGAAACAAAGATTTCCTGAAGCAGTCACCTATCATATAAATGAAACCATAATTTATTTCTACATACCTATCTTAATGATATCTCCAGACCTTTAAACACTAAATTATATTTTTCCCCTTTGATATAATTATACTTCCTACTTGGTAACTCAAAACCAGAAGAAATGCCAGGGAGGTTTTGAAGAGACTTTCTAGTCCGTGTAATGTTCTTTTGCAGTTTTATTGGGAGACTTTATTCTTTTTTCTTATCTTTTCTTATGTTTAATGGAATTATTTTCTAATATTCTGTCATAGACAGTGTAATGTCCCCCCGAGGATGTCCAAGTCATAACTTGGAAATTTTGTTAATAGATTACTTTTAAAACAGACATGATTATATTAGAGATGTTGAGATGAGGAGATTACTATGGATTGACTAGGTGAATTGCATAAATCACAGGGTCTTTTTAAGAGGTAGGCAGGGAACATTAAAGAAGAGATGTTATGAAGAAACAGATGTTGAAATAATGGCTATTGAAGACTGAGAAGGGGCCCATAATTATAAAGTATAAGGGTGAGTTCTAGAAGCTGGAAAGGGTTGAAATTATTCCCTCTTAGAGACCCCTGGTTCCTGTCAACTAATAGTTGAACTTCTGATCCTACGGTCAGTATTTGAAACTCACCAGCCATTCCATGGAAGAAAAATGAGGATGTCTGCCTTTTTTTTTTCTTGCTGGGGGACAGGGGAGGGTAGAACTTTGGTGGCAGAGTGATAAACTGGCTCTGCTAATCTAGAGGTTTGAACCCACCAGCAGCTCTAGGGAAAAGGCTATCTAATTCTGTAAGGATTTACAGCCTTGGAAAGCCAATGGGAGAGTTCTACTCAGTCCTGTAGAGTCATTATGAGTCAGAATTAAGTCAGCAACAGGGAGTTGACTTTAATGTGGAAGCACGTATTAGCTCTGTTGACACGTCGCAGTGTTGTTTGTGGTTCGATGCCATGGGGTTAGTTCCAACTTCTAGTGACCCTTGCACAATGGAATGAAGCTCGGCCTGCGTTCTTTGCCATCCTCACAACCATTTTAATGCTAGAGTCCACTGTTGCTGCCACTGTGTCAATCCATCTTCTGGACAGTCTCCTCTTCTTCACTGTCATTCAACTTTACCAAGTATGATGTCCTTGTTCAGGGACTGCTCCTTCCTGATCATCTGTCCAAAAGGTACATGGAATGAAGTCTTAGCATACTCACTTCCAGGGAGCATTCTAACTGTACATCTTCCAATATTTGTTCTTCTGGATGTTCACAACACACTCAATGTTATTTGTCAGCACTGTAATTCAAGTGCATCTTGTTCAGTCTTCCTCATTCATTGTCCAACTTTTACATGTTTATGAGGCAATTTAAAATACAGAGGTTTTGATCAGGCACACATTAGACTTCAAAGTGACAGCCTTCCTTTTCAGCACTTTATAGAGGCCTGTCCAGCAGATTTGCTCAATTAGGCAATACAGCTTTTGATTTTTTTCACTGCTGCTTCCATGATGACTGACTGTGGATTCAAACAAAATCAAATCCCTGTCAATTTCTGTCTTTTGTCTGTTGATAATGAGATTGTCTATTTATCCAGTTGTGAGGATTTGGGTTTTCTTTACACTGAAGTCTAATCCATACTGAAGGCTGCAGTTCTTGATTTTCATCAGTCAGAGTTCAGGGAAACCAATTTTGGACCTCTGATCTCCAGAACTCCAAGCTGATAAACCTGGGTTGTTTAAGATGAAAAATCCAGTTTGTTAAAGCAGCAAAAACAAACTAATAGTATTTTATAGTCACAATTTGAATGTTTTTGGATATACATTAACAGACTGTATATTATTTTAAATGAATGTATATTAAAGAAGATTCAATTATCTTCATCATTAGTTTGCTACTTACCCATGGAGCAATATTTCATTGTTATTTGATGAACGTGGTAGCCTTTTTGATTCTCAAACTGCTTGGACTATACATTTTCTTCTCTCTTCTTACTACTATGTAGATATATAGTCTCTCTCTATATATATGCTCCTTTTTGTTCCTTTGCAAATAGATTGAGGATAATATGAAGAAGTAACTAGGTTTTTTTCAATCCAATTCTATATTGGATTTCACAACCCACACCCTCCTGTTTCTATGCCAGAAAGGAGAAAGGGAATTTACTAGAAAGGAGTCTGCTCAATAGATATGAAGAGCAAACAAACAAACAATAAAACATTTTAACATTGAATTATTTTACTTTTCTGTTTACTTTTTCTGAGTCTCTGAGAACTGTGGTAATTTCCTTCTATTCTTACCCTGTAATTATTCATTTGTCTATGGTTTTTCCTGCAACCCCCTAACCAACATAATGAAACTTTTCTAACCAACAAATTAGCCAAAGGTCTCTAAACATCTGAACCCATTACCAAGATAAAAAGAAACAGTGCTTGTAACATTGTCATTTTTTTACTTACTAATTCATTCAAAAAGTGTTTCACGAGTGCATCCCATGACAAGTAACACTAGGTAGCATCAGGCATACAGAGACAGAAAGATGCAGTCTTGATCCCCATAAGTCTACCTCCGAGGTCTTCTGCTTAATGCTTGTACACAATGTGTGGGATTAAATAAAATTAAATTTTTTTTTAATCATTGAAAGATATTTTCAGACCATAAGGATCAAGAATATCCCCATAAGTAATATGATTGTTGGGATAAGTAGTCATAGTTAGAAGATACGTTCTTAAGTCTTCATAGTTAAGAGATACATTTAAATTGGAAGTGTATAGAATGAGAAGAAAAAAACAGGAAGTGGTTGGAGAAAATTTCAACAGGAAGAGAGCCAAAGATAGTATATTTCAGTCAGTGGTGTAACTAGTTATTATTGCGCTTAGGGCAAGTTCCAAGAATTATGCCCCTTGATAGAATCAAAGACTTGGAAGAGATTGTAGGAGATATTTTTCTACTTTGTCAACACAATCCCATAGGGTGGGAGCATCATGTTAACAATAGAAGTGAAGAGAAGGCGCCTGTTGATTTAAGGCAGATGAAGGTAGTTTCCTTCCAAAGGCTAGGTAATTTTGGACTGAGACTTGAAAAATTAAAGTCATTACAGTGGGAAACAGTTGACTTATTCAAAAGAATTCAAAGGCAGATGGTGTTGTTGCTGTTGTTAAATGCTGTCAAGTCAGATCTGACCCATAGCAACCCCATACACAACCCTGT